>NC_133784.1:20342538-20510956 GCF_003597395.2 Chelonoidis abingdonii
AATATCCATGGGCAGGGCTATGACAATGGTGCAAATATGAAGGGAAACATATCAGGTGTACAAGCACGACTTTTGAAAACAAACCCAAGAGCTTTTTTTTTTTTACACCATGTGCATGTCACAACTATAATCTCATTTTGGGAGACATGGCCAAAACACGTCCAGATGCAATGAGTTTCTTTGGAGTCTTGCAGCGTATTTACGTCCTTTTTTCTGCATCTACTAAAAGATGGACTATTTTTAGAGAACATGTTACTGGCCTTTCGTAAAGCCTCTCTGCGAAACACGATGGGAATGTAGAATGCAAAGCGTCAAAGCTCTGCAGTACCAAGCAGGAGAGTTTTATGATGCACTCATAGAAGTAGCAAACAACTGATGATGCTCAAGCAAAAAATGAAGCCGAATCGCTGGCTATTCAAATAAAAGGATTATAAGTTTCTGGTTTCACTAGTTTTCTGGCATGATTTACTTTTTCAAGTGAATTTTGTGAGCAAACAGCTGCAGAGGATACAATGGATATTTCTGCAGGAATTTCTTCGTTTAAAAAGCTTTGTAATTGGTTAAAAATGTACAGAGAGAAGGGTTTTCAAGAAGTGTTAACTGGTGCCAATGAACTTGCCAAAGATCTAGATGTGACTCCAGTATTCCAGACTAAAGGTTTGTGCAAACCAAAAAACAGTTTGAGTATGAGTCTGCAGACGAGCCTTTTTCTGATCCAAAAGAAGCTTACAGAGTGCAATGCTTCAATTAAGTGTTAGACAACGCTTTACAGTCACTTGAACCAAGGTCTGAACAGTTACAAAAGCATGAGAGTTTATCTGGATTTTTATGCAAACTCAGAAATCTTCCCAAGGACACCGTATGAAAATCTGCTGCAGATCTGGAACGTGCATTGACAGACGTGAAACTAATGCAGGAAAACGCACAAGTTTCAACTGTAAAATCAGTTGACATAAGTGGCTACATGCTTTGTGAAGAACTGGAAGCATTAAAGCCAATTATTTTGTCCGACTGTAGAAACCCCCTAAAAATCCTTCAATTTCTTGCACATAAATAACCGATCAACAGCATTCCCAAATTTATTTATAGCCATTCGAATCTTCCTGACTATTCTGGTAACTGTAGCCTCAGGAAAGAGGAGTTTCTCGAAGCTAAATCTAATTAAAACATGTCTGTGATCAACAATGCAAGAAGACCAATTAAACAATTTGGCAATCTGTCAATTGAATGCAAAGTAATGAACAGCCTAGTTAGGCAATATACTGAAAGATTGTCAAACAAAAAGCGAGGAAGATAAAGTTTTAAAAACATATAGCTGAGGTGTACAATAAAGCTCCTCTTAATGAACTTGATATTTATAATATATGATGTCATGTATGTAATATATAATTCTATTATTATGTATATAATCATGGAAAGTAAATAATACATGGAAGAAATGAAAGGTGGTTTTTTTAGTCATCCCTGCCGGAGCCCCGTCAAAACTGTTCAAATTGGGCCCCGCACTTCCTAAATCCAGCCCTGCTCCCAGCTGCAGGCTGCGCACTACCCCTGCATCACTGCCCAAGAACACCCCCCCACCTCACAGCTGCAGGCACTCTGATGGCCAACAGGGAGCGCTGGAGGGGCCTCTTGCCCCCTCAGCCGTGGCAGAGGGCCACCTCCAATAGATCCACTACATCGGTACTAAATGAAATACAAAAGGCTCCTGGGTTCTAAGTCTGTCTGCCCCACAGAGGGGCACACCAGGCTCTGGCTACAAGTGCCAGCTATTGCACCCATGCCTCTGCCATGCTAAGCACCAGGAGACTGTCTACTGCCATGAGGACCCCAGTAAGGGACCAAGTTAGTCCAAGTGGGCCAGGAACCCCAGCACCAGGAGTCCCAGAGTGGCACAGGTCGGGCAGGCTCCACTGTTCTATGTGCTCAGCTGCCACTCACAAGCGTCCCCACTCCAGCCCTGGTAACACTGGCACCGGAAGTGGGTCCGTAGGTAGGCGGTGTCGGCGGCAGACAGCTCCCCCTCCACCCGCAGCATTGGCTGCTGCCCGTCTGCCTCACCCCGGCGCAGGATCAAGAAGCTGAGCGGGTTGAGGTGGAGGAAGACATTGGCGGTGCTGTACCGGCGCAGGCAGCGCCCCCAGCCCTGGCACAGTGCCTGGCTGCAACGCTGAGCCGCCGTGGTGACGTTGACGATGTAGTGACCCAGCTCTTCCTCCAGGTAGGCCTTGAGGGTCCGGCAGGTGTTCTGGGAAGGGAATGAGGGGTGAGCGAGAGCCAGAGGGCAGCTGTGGACCGACTGTCATGGCAGGTCCTGCTAGGAACCCAGGAACAGTTCAAGCCCACCGGGGCATACCAATAGCACTGCCAGGCGCTAGCACTGTTCCTTCACATGCCTTCAGATCCCCAGGGGCTGGCAGCACTATTGCTGCATGCAGGGGGTGGCACTTCCCTACACCCAGGCCAAGCCAGGAGGCAGAAATGCCAAGCAGGCCAGGATCAGCAGGGCCCCAAGAAGACTGGCAGCTTTCTCTGCCCCACTGATTGCACTGGGTCAGGCACCATGGAATGCTCAGACCTCGCGGGCACAGACCAGAGCATCAGCAAGGCCACAACACGTGCTGTGGCCAGCCCTGGCTCATTCACAGCACAAGCTGCAGTAGGCAGATGCCAGCAGGGCACCAGGCCCAATCCTGTTTCAGTCTTTGACTCCATAGGAGGCAGGAGCAGGCCTGTTGAGAGGCGGTCCCCATGCTCGATACCAGAGCTCAAGATGGCAGGCGGATGCTTCCCTGCTGCGAGCAGAGGGGGCGCTGTCCTCCCCCAGTACTCACCTGGCTCTTGGTGTAGTCTGCATCACCCCAGAAGATGGCACCGGCTGCCCCCAGGGCAGCGCTCTCGCCAATGGTGGAGACCAGGTCCATCTGCCAGGGAGGAATCCAGGACAGGGTCAATGGTTAGGGTGGAAACTTGCAGCAGGAGGTAGGCAGGTGCAGCTCCCCAAACCAACCTGCAAACTCTAATCTATTGCATTCACCTGGATACTCCAGGGGCAGGAGGATCAGGATCACGTGGGAGGGCAGTGCCATAGTAGTCAACTCCTGGTTGGGGGGGGTGGGGGTGGAGTGGAGGGTGCGTGTGTGCGCCCATACGCGCTCACACTCCAGGTGGCTGTGTCAGATGTGAGCTCTCTGCTAGTCTCTGAGTAGGGCTGGGCCTGGCCAGGAGGCCTCCTGGGTGGTGCTAGTGCCCTGCTGTAGTGTTAGAGGCAGGTGCTTTTGGGCATGCTAACTTGCCACCTGAGGCCATTAAAGATCCAGTGTATTTTTCCTGCTACCCCCTCAAACACACCCAATTCTGCTGTCCAAATCCCAGCACCCTACACTGCACCTCCCTCATTGCTCTCCCATCTCTTCCCCAGTCCAGCTGCCTGGGAGATTCGCCATTATGTGCCCCACACTGTTGCTAGGTGCTGTTAGAACAGCTGCTGTGCTCCACCCCAGAGAGGGCTGCCTTTCTGGCACCAGGGAGAGCAGTCCCAACCTCCCCCCTTACAGTCCATGAAGCAGCTGGGGGTGAAAGGTTGCCAGTTACTGAGATATGAGCTATCCCAGGGCTGCACCCAGCCTAGTGGCACACACTTTGTGAAGGGGTGGGGGTGGAGCCCCACTCCATGCTCCTCACATTCCTGCCCCTCCCTTCCTTGCTCCAGGCCAGCATGTATGTTCCTGGGCTGGGCCTAGCCACCAGGGCTGCTGAGACAGCAGGTGGCCTGATGGAACAAGCACTGACAGGCAGGAAGGAGGGAGCCACCAGCAGCTAGGGAGCTGCACTGAGGGTGCCAGAGGTGGGTGGCACAGCCTGCATGCAGCATAGCTCCTGCCTGGGATGGGGGTGGGCAGCTGCAGGATTAACTCGTCTAGCAAGTGGGACTGGCGCAGCTACTGAGAACCAGGCTCTGAGCAGCCATCCCACACATGGCCTTGCCCACATAACTGGCTGCTGCAGCCCCCCGAGATCCCAGACCTGGGCTCCCTGCACACAGCTCTGCCAGTGCCCTTCAATCCCAACCCACAGCCCCTGTTATCCCTGCCCCAGGCTCACCCCACACAGCCCTGACAATGCCCCTCAATCATGACCCACAGCAGCCCCCTGCTATCCGAGTCTCATAAAGGGGTTGTAGCCTATTAATGTCCCTTCATATCACATTAATCCAAACGGAGCCAGCTCTTCAGCACTGAGACGTTAGTGCATGGGGTTCTCAACAAAAGTTTTGGTGGCTTTGGAGTGTGACCACCAACTGTTGCTAGTGCCAGACTGACACTTTTTCCTAAAATACTTAATTAACTTTAGGAAAAAGAAAAATATCCACATCTATGTGTATGTGGTTTTTGGTACAGACAATAAAAAATAGTGCTGTGAAAAGTGATATTTGTATGTTGGTTAATATCACTTTTCACAGCACACTTGGTAGCTAGCTGGGAGGCGGTGATAGGTCTGCTGGGAAAAGTGATACCTGCATGTTTGTTAATATCACTATTCTCAGCAAAGCCCCAGGACAAATTAAGGCCTGGATGGGGATGGGGGGGGGGTCAGAGGAGGAGGTAGCGAGGGCCTGAGGCCATGGATGTAGGACCAGGGGAGACAGCAGGGGCCCAAAGCCAGTGCTGGAAGGGGCTGCTGAGCCTGCATAGCTGGAGCTGGGGTTCAGTGCCCACGGCTGCATGGTCAGAGCCAGGGGCTGTGCATCTGAAGCTGGGGGTCGGAGCCTGCTGCCGCACAGCAGGGGCTAGAGGTCAGCACCAAGGGCCGGCTCTGCTGCTGGAACCCGGGACCAGAGCCCAAAGCCAGGGCCACATGGCCAGAGCCGAGGGTTGGCACATGCAGTCCCATGGCCAGATTCCTGAAGGCCCGCACTGGAGCCTGCTGTCCAACTACCCCAGGGCTGACGTCTGAGCCCTACCACCTGCTATCAAGCGGGGTTGAGAACTCACCTTGCTCTTGCAGCATTGTACCCCACCTGTCTCCAGAGGCAGTGCAGGGCACCGCATCCAGGCAGAGCCACCCAGAAGATTCAGGACACACACACACACCCGCCGCAGAATTGCTGCCAAGGAAGCCATCAAGTCCAGCCCCCTGCGCTGAGGCAGGACCAAGAAACCCTACAGCAGCCCTGACAGAGGTTTGTCAGACTTGTTCTTAAAAACCTCCAGTGACAGGAATTCCACAACCTCCCTTGGAGGCTATTAGTCTTTATCCTACTGTCAGTGGCTATAGAGAACACTCAATCACCATTCTCTTCATAAGAGCCCTTAACATATTTGAAGACTGGTATCAGGTTTCCCCCTGCCCCCAGTCTTCTCAAGACTAAACATGCCCCAATTTTTTAACCTGCCCTCATAGATCAGGTTTTCTAAACCTTGGATCATTTTTGCTGCTCTTCTCTGGACTCTCTCCAATTTGTCCACATCTTTCTGAAGTGTGGTGCCCAGAACTGGACCCAGCCCTCCAGCTGAGGCCTCATCCATGCTGAGCAGGACAACGTCCTCCCACATGACACTCGATTAAAAAACATCCCAGAATGAAATTAGCCTCTTTGGGGAAGGGGGGGCAACTCTGCCACATCAGTTTGATCCACTCTAACCCCCAGACCCTTTGCAGCAGCAGCACCACCACCTAGCCAGTTAGTCCCCATTTTGAAGCTGCGCATTTGATTTTTGGTTCCTAAATGTAGTACATTGCACTTGTCTTTACTGAAGTTCATCTTGTTGATTTCAAACCAATTCTCAATTTGTCAAGGCCCTTTTGAACTCTAATCCTGCCCTCCACAGGGCTCGCAACACCTCCCAGCTTGGTGTCCCCTATATATTCTTATAGGCAAACTCCCCACTCCATCATCCAAGTCATTAATGAAAATACTGACTAGCACTGGACTCAGGACTGATCCCTGCAGGACCTCACTAGATGCACTCTCCCAGTCTGCCAGCTAACTGTGAAATACCATCTTTCAGCCAGTTGCGCATCCACTTTACCGTAATGCTATCTAGACCCCATTTCCCTCGTTTCCTTATGAGAATGGCCAGCAGCCGGCTGTCCTGCTCCATGCCAGTGCTATGCCTAAGCTATCACTAGGGCACTTGTCAAATACCAGCATCCAGTGTCTCATAATTAACCCTCTCATTGCCTCCATGAGGACTAGTGTGCCCATGTAACAGAAATGGAAACTGAGGGACAGGAGAGGATTTACTCAAGGTCAGAAAATTTAAGAACCAGCATTGAGAATAGAGCTGAGGAGTCCTGGCTCGCAGTCTATTCTTCTAGCCACTAGATAGAAGCAGCCTGCCACCCACAGAGACCCCGCGCCCGTCCCATCCCACCCCCCCGGACCCCTCCACCCCCGGAGCGCTTCCAGTGGGAAGTGTTCCCAGCCAGGAGCTGCACTCAGGAGGACACATAAGGAAGCATTTAGGCATGTGCTGCCCTGGCAGACAGCAGAAAAGGAGAACACAAACACCAAGGCGGGGGGCGAAATCTGCCCAGCTGGGGTCACTTATGTCCTCCCACTCATCTCTACCCCCTCAAAATGCCCAGAAGGCTGGGGTGGAAAGGCCCCCCTCCCATGCAGCTAGGAGCCACCCAGCTGGGCAGGACAACGTGGGGACCCCGAGAACCTCTGACTCCCAGCCCGCCCCAGAGAGATGGCTTTGCAGCCTTAGCCATGCCAGCAGCTGGCTGTGTGCAGGGCCCACTGGACTACTACTCAGTCACTGACAGGGGGCACTGTGCACAGCAGAGCTGGCATGCTGGGCACTATAGATGGGCTAATGGATGCAGCCGCTAGGATCCCTGTGGTGCTTTGGGCCTCAGTGGCCCTTTCAGCCCCATATCAGCAGCCAAACATCCCGCAGAGCCTCTGTCCCGAGAGGTGTCCCACAGGGCTTGGCTCAGCTTCCTCCCCCTGTGCCTGCAGGGTGGAAGCACAGAGTGGAGCAGGTCTCAGACCTGAGCCCATTCACATGGGCTCTCTGTTACAAGGGGGCCCTTTATACTAAATGGCTGGGAGACCCCACATCCCCCATGCTACATCCTCAGTTAGAAAATGAGATTCTGTTGCCTCCTACCCCTGCACCATTGCTGCCAGGGAGCTGGGTGCCTGCCTTGCCCATCCACCACCTCCTAACACCCGAGGCTCCTCTATGGTCTGCTGGAGGAGCACACCCAGGGCATAGCCTTCCCCCATCAACAGGGAGGTTGACGGAGCTGCTCTCCTGGCCCACGGAGCCCACGCTCAATTCCCATATAGGGCTGGCAACATGGAGTCCCCGAGATCTAACACTCCCCCCCGTCACCCCACCAGCATGACTTGAAGCCCCACCCAGGACAATGGGGCACCCTCCTGTGGCAGGTACTGGCCTCTGCCTGGCCGCTCACAACTCCAACACACCCCTACCCCACAGGAAGAGACCGCAATGGCTTCTTACTCAAGAATGGCTTAATGTATCTGCAGGCCCTCCCATTAAGTGCCAGACATGCATGGGCCAGAACAATGGTACCAGCACTACCCTCCCACTCTTGCCTTTTCTCTCCCCATCACAGCCACCTTCCTGCCCATCATGTTGCCCCCACAAGCCCTTGTGGGGACCGTCACACCCCAGGACACCAGGAAACAGACTTCTCAATGGAAATGCTTCGCACCGCAGAGGGCATCCTATGGCAGCATGGACCTTCCACATTGGGCAGAGGGGTTGACTAACGGGGGCATAGTTCAAGATGTGATCATTACAGATTCTGCACCCCACCACAGCTCCATACGGCTCCCCCAACATGGGACCCTTCCCCCATGCCGCACCTGGAGTCCAGGAGCTCAGGCACCAGATTTTCAGCTGAGCCCTTGAGAAAATCTGACTCTAAGTGATTTCCCTGTGCTCAAGAAGGAGGGCCAGGAATGGAACCCAGGAGTCCTGGCTCTTGAGGCCATGCTCTTCTTCCAGCTGCCGCATGAAGCTGGGCCCTGCGGGATGGGATCCAGAAAGGGGAAGTCATGGCTGTCAATGTGCGGTTAGCCTGCACAGCAGCAGGGCCACAGCTCCCATTTCAACAGCTGCACTCCCCTTGCCAGGAGGGGCATGGTAAGGTCAGGAACTCATCCTCAGCCATGGCAACGCTGGACGGGACCAGGGAGCTGGAATTCAATCTCACAGACCCACCTGACTAACACAGGAAGATTCCCCCCACCCCCTCTCCACTGCCCATCCTTCTCTCCTCCACCCCAACCTGCCAGGAAGGCCATAGAGCTGCCCTGTCTCAGCTCCCTTGGCTACCACCATGCAAGAGCCCTATGCCCAGGCAGCACAAGCAACAGGGCCGCTGGCAAGTCAGCTCAGATGCAGAGGGACAAGCAGGACTGGGACCCTGCTCTACTCCATAAAGCACCACAAGCCCATGACAATGCAGGAAGGGCACAGCTGGGGTTGAATTTGAGGAGCTGGTGTTTAAAGCCTTGGATGGTGGGAAGAATCAGTTCCTCCTGCCCTCCCTGGTGGAGATCACACGGGGCCTGGAAAAGACTGTGCAAAGTCTGTCCTCTTGGTATGTTCTGGAGCCTTTGCTGTAATATGCTGGGAGGATGTGTGATCACACTGCCCCCTAGTGGTGACACCACCCACTACCCTCTCCCAGAACCAGAGAGCCAGAGGCCCAGGAAGAAGCAGGGTTCTAGGCAGAGTCAGTGAAAGTAAGCCGGTACGCCCCGGCACAGCATACCAGTAAAAGCCAGTACGCCATGCTGAGCTGGCTTCTCCAGACAGCAATTAAAGGGCCTGGGGCTCCCAGCACCGGCTGGAGACCCAGGCCCTTTAAATTGCCACCAGAGCCCTGCTCCTGGAGCCCTGGGGTAGCGGCAGCAGGGCTCTGAGGGTTATTTAAAGGGCTGGGGCTCCCGCTGCCTCTACTGCCCTGGGCCCTTTATATAACCACCAGAGCCCCACCGCTGCTCCGGCAGCTATTTAAAGGGCCCAGAGCGCTAGAGGCAGGGGACCCCTGGGCCCTTTAAATAGCCCCCAGAGCCCTGCTGCCAAAGCCTTGGGGTAGCAGCAGCAGCCGGGGGGTTCGGCAGCAGTTTAAAGGGCCGGGGTTGGTAGCAGCAGCCAAGCCCTGGGCCCTTTAAACTGCTGCCGGAGCCCCCGGCTGCTGCTGCTACCCCAGCGGGGGAGGGGGAGGCCACTGACCTGTACAGGGTAGGCTGGGGCTGGCTCTAATGCCACCCCCCATCCCCTCCCCTTCTGGGGGCCAGAGCTGGCCCCAACTCAGCCCAGCCCTATACCGGTAAGTCCCTATTTCTACTTTCACCCCTGGTTCTAGCCCCAACGTCTCTGGCAGAAATGGGTCTATCCCTGGGGCGCGGGCACCACCTTACACTGCTCAGGACGTCCAGCTTGTGGCTGTAGGTGGGCCTGGTGTAGACGAAGACTGGCAGCGAGTAGCCGTCATGGTGCTGGTGGGAGATCCGCAAGGCCTCCATGACCCGTGAGCGCACGAACTTGCGGCCGTTCTCAGAGGAGGCCAGGATCTGGTCTAGGTAGATGGAGGGGTAGAGGGCTGTGCTCTCCTTCCAGAGCCAGGACAGCCGGTCATTGCGTGTCTCCTCCATGTCAGGGCAGTGGCCCGTGTAGCTGTCTGGATTCTTGCTGTAGTCACGGTTGTAGCAGTCCGGGAAGAGGTAGTAACCCCACAGCTGCTTGGGCCGATAGCTCTTGGCATGCTGCAGGGTGTGAAGCATGAATCTCTGGGCCGAGCTCTCAAACTCGTACTGGGCCTCCTTGTTCACCATGTCCTCCTGCCAGTCGGGGTGTTGCGACAGCACCAGCTGGCGGGAGTTCTGCCGGTAGATGTCTTTGTTGCGGACCCAGATGGGCTGCCATTCCTCCCAGTCGATGACAGCCAGCCCTTCCTTGGCCTCAGAGCGGATGTACCTCCAGATTCCTTCCTGGAGCTGGTCCAGGTGCTCCTGTAGGCTGCTGTTCTGGGGGACACCTCCATTCACAGCCACCTGCTGCTCATCGTAGTAGGGGTAGAGGCCCAGGCGCTCCTTGCAGAAGATGGTGAGCTTCTGGTCTACAAAGCCCTCATTGGGCGAGGCATCCAGGTCAAAGAGGCTGAAGTCCAGCTGGACCTGGAAGCGGGGCTTGCAGTCCTGGGTGGGCGCATTCCAGGCCACAATGAAGGGCTTCTGGGTGAAAAGGGGGGCAAAGGTTGGCTTCTCATCCTGCCCACGGACGCCGATGACAGCAAGGACCAGGAGCCATGGCACTGCCAGCACAGAGCCTCCCCGCATTCTCTCTCACTGGGCGGCTTCAGGTCACAGCCTGCAGGGGAACAAGACTGTAAGAGGGTAGAGCAAAAGGCACTCCCCCATCCCACTAGCAGTAGAGCTTTGCAGGCTTCTCCCAGTTCTGCCAATGCCCCAAAGCCCCCCTACTATCTCAACCCCACAAACCCAGCTTTGCCAATGCCCCTCCAAAACATTGAGGTATTCAAATGGTCTGCCACTGGCCCCCATGTGAGCACCTCACAAACGTCAGTGCATCTCTGCTCTGAACTGGGGAGAATACTTTTCCACTTTGCTGAAGGGAAACTGAGGCACAGAGCTCAAGTGACTGACCTGAGGCCATACAGAATGCCTGCAGTGGAGCTGGGAACTGAACCAAGATCTCCTGCATTGCAGGCTAGCATCTCAGACCCCAGATCAGCCTTCCTGTCCTGCTCTGCCAAGGCACTTCGGTCCTGACCTGCCACAACCCACCTGAGCCCAGTACGACTTGATGGTGTTACCGAAATGTTGGGTCCGCCTAGGTGAGAGCCAATGACGGCCAGACAAGGATAAGGAAAGGTTGCTTTATTCTGCAGAAAAAAGGAGAGTTCTCTACCTTCGTACAAAAAACAAACACTCTCCTCCATACAAAAAACAAGAATCTTTTATACACACACACACAGGCTTCGGTCATGTCAGCATTTGATTCGTGGTTAGCAAACTCTGCACTTCTGCAATCTGCTCAGCAAAAACCAGCTTAGGACCAGCTTCAACTACCTCAAGACTAATAAGGGAAGACAGTTCAAAAGTTCAGACTACTATCTCCGTGAGGTATCCAATCTCCCCTTATGGTTGCCAGCTATTATAAAACCACTAGCTGTTAAGGAGTCACTGCTGACTGTCACAGTCCCCACTTCGGGCCTGATAATCCAAATTGTCGGGCCCGTTACACAATTTGTGATCAAGCTGGAGGGAGAAATATTGCGTTTTCCTACAGACAGTAGAGCCCTTAGTAACAGCACTACACAAACATTTTGCACATTGCAACATTACCCAAACGACACAGAGAAAGAAAAGAAAGAAAAGAATCCATTTGACAATTTTACGGAAAAGGCCAGTAAACCATGACCCAAGGTCAGGGAGGAAGTCGTCAAAATTAAGGGTATGATCAAGAGATACAGTGTGGAAAACAACAGCTGCATCCTTGATGGCCTGCAAATCCTCCTCAATTAAACCAGAGCCATTAATATAAAAACAGCATCTTTCCCCAATGCAAGCACAGGCCCCCGCTACTTCAGCATTCATGGCATCTAGCACACGCCTATTTTGCAGTGTTACTTCTGCTATGTCATCAATTTCTCGTTGTAACTTTTGGAACGCATCCAAGGAAGCATTAGCTGCTTTTTCAAGTTCTGCAGAAATGTTTACCACCGCCCTTTCCAGCTCTGCCACCCCCAGTCCAGGAATTAGCCCCCGTATAAAGGAATTAAATCCTGTTTGCCTGATTACTAGGGGGTTTTCGACATGTTTAACCCGAGCCCCTTTCAAGGGTGTGAAGAGCTTGTGAGAATAAGTCCCCAGGTTGAGAATTTGGCTTGAGTCCAGTGTGGTGTTTACTTGAACGTCTGGTAATACTCTGGCCACACCACACCGGCCATGCCAACCTGGCAGGAGAGCTTTATAAGCATTATGGCCACAAATAAAATACAGACTGGGGCTTTGTAAATAAAGGGTGAGGGAGCTTCCTGCTACTCAGTGGCCGAGGTCGAGGACAGTATATGCGGGGATTTTCTTCCCAAAAATCGACCTCTTTAGGAGCAGAAGGTTTTGGGTATAGAGGGGCTTGAATCTGTATTTTCTTAAAGCGACGTCCCACAAGAACCAATAATCCATTTGTCCCGGTGCCTGGTTTTCAAGCACCAGGCACAGAGGAGTTAAGTGAGTCAGAGTGTCAAAAGACCCAAACTCAGGCCAATCGGTTCCCAGGGCTGGCCAATCCTGAGTACAAAGCTGCAATAAACGCCTCTTTGACATTCCTTTCTGAACACTGGGTAAAGGCCATTCATTTAACATGTAATCTAAAGGGCTATCCTTAGAGGGTTTCCGCTGAGACCCACCCATCCCTCTTCTGGCACTCATATAGAGAAGTAAACAGAAAGAAGGAAGGAATAATGGTCTAATCTAAAAAAATCCAAGCCAGCAATCTCTGCTTACACTGACTGCTACAGGGGATAGAACAGAAGGATTTTAATACGACCTCAGGGCTTCCTTGCACACTATGGCTTCCACCCTGAGGATTTATGAACAAGCAGCTCAGTCCTGCCCACACACCTAACACCCAAAGGTATAAGACAGAAATACAGTAACCAGCTAACCAGAATATAACTAGAACCCAGGAAGTGTTTCCTTATCCTATTAGGGCTCACCTTATCGGAGCACGAACCCCAGGGGCCGTGGCGGAGTGAGGAAGAGGGGCTAAGCACCCTGGTGGCGCCACTCCTAGTTCATCGCAGCCATCCAGAGTCCGATGTCCGAGCTAGGAGGCTCCCATCTGGGGATGCCAGAAACCGTTACCAAAATGTCAGGTCCGCCTAGCTGAGAGCCAATGACAGCCAGACAGGGATAAGGAAAGGTTGCTTTATTCTGCAGAAAAAAGGAGAGTTCTCTAACTTCGTACAAAAACACTCTACTCCATACAAAAAACAAGAATTTTTTATACACACTCACACACAAGCTTCGGTCGTGTTAGCATTTGATTGGTGGTTAGCAAACCCTGCACTTCTGCAATCTGCTCAGCAAAAACCAGCTTAGGACCAGCTTCAACTACCTCAAGACTAATAAGGGAGGACAGTCCAAAAGTTCAGACTACTGTGTCCCTGAGGTGTCCAATTTCCCCTAATGGTTGCCAGCTATTCTAAAATTACTAGCTGTTATGGGGTCACTGCTAACTGTGACAATGGGCAGCAGAGACTCGCCCTTAGGAGGGGAAGCTTCCAGCCACAAAAATCCTCCAGCACCTGCACCGGGCCAGGAGCAGTCTCAGACCCAAGTCTGTCAGCACAGTAGGCTGAGCAGCCTCCCCAACCCCTGCAAAGGGCCTGCTCCACAGCTCAGCTCCAACAGTACGATTCCAACATAGCTTTCTTGACAGTCCCACCAGCAAGAGCCAGGCCCCATCATACAGCAGGCACATAACCTCCCTGGAAGGGAGCTTGCAATGCAGGGCCTGGTTCCGATCTCTCCCACACATTGCGCCGACTATTCGAATCGAGTCACTCCGGACTGAGACTGGCTGTAAATCGGAAGGATCGGGCCCCACGCCGGAAGCTGAAGCCTTGAAACATCCGAGGAATGTGCGGGCCTTCGCTTATCAGCGCACTCGGTGGGTCGGACAAGTTTTGTTCCAGACCGATCCCTCCCTCCTCCCGGGCTGCGCCCTCGTGCGACCCCCCCCAGACCCCCGCCTCAGCTCCGCCGGGGCGTGCCAGCGAGGCCACCTTTTGTTCGGCAACTCCGCGCACGGAGCAACAGGCTTCGCGCGAGCTGCGGGGCAGTGCGAACTTCTTTCCATTGCAATAGCCTGCGAGGCCAAGCGATCGGCGAGAAGCAAGAGCCCGAGATCAAATAGCAAAGGGGCCGGGCGAGGGAAAAATGTGGGTGTCAGCAGAGCAAGGGCTCGCACAAAG
Organism: Chelonoidis abingdonii; assembly: GCF_003597395.2. NCBI lineage: Eukaryota > Metazoa > Chordata > Testudines > Testudinidae > Chelonoidis > Chelonoidis abingdonii. The sequence goes on from NC_133784.1 coordinate 20,356,534, forward strand.
CCGCCCCAAGGAGCTGTGCTGCAGCGAGAACAGATCCGCTCTCAGCCCGGCCGGCAGCTAGCGGCACAAATCACAGCACGGCGCAGAGCCGGGAGAGGGAACCCGAGCAGCGGCGCGTCCGGGACAGAGCCGGGGCTCCCCAGAGTGACCAGCTCCCCCGGCAAGGGGGAGGGAGTGGGCTGCCCGTCGCCCCCCGCCAGACCCCCAGCCAAGCCGCACGCCGGGATCCAGACCGCAAGTTCCTGGAGCGGGGCGGCGGGGCAGGACAAGGCGCGGAACAGGGGACGCTTCCCGGCCACCCAGAGCTCCGCTCCAGAGCGGGCCGCTCGCCGGGCCGCAGGGGGGTCGGCAGCCCCCGCGCTGGAACCAGAGCCAGTGGGAGAGCCCCACGCCCCCGGCGCTGCTGCCTCCTGCCCCACTCCCGGCAGCTGGGAAAGTTCCGTGCCCGCCCAGTCCCGGCCGGCCCAGCCCCAACAGTCCCCTGCGCTCCGGGCGCGCACTCACCTGCGGCTCAGCCCCCCCCAACCAACCTGCTCTTAAAGACCACGAGCCCAGCACCGCCCCGCTCGGCGCTGCCGGCCTCGGCAGCCCCTTTAAAAGCCCAAAGGCTGGAGCGGCCCAATGCGAGCTGGAGGGGAGGGAAGATCCCCGACGGGCCCCCGCCTCCCGGCTCTAGGGAGGAACTGGCTCAGCGCGCTGCCGGCCGGCCAGAAGCGGGACGTAAGTCCTGTGGCTCCTGACTCGCTCTGCGCCGTTTGTAACGCTCCGTGGCAACGGAGACTGTTATTTTTATATGCCCTAGTCCTCACCCCCCTCCCTGGCCGCCAGGAGCCACTTGGTACAGCCCGGCTGTCTCGGCATGCCCGGCGCCGCTTGCTACTGAACTACAGGGGGCGGGGCGTGACGGGGCGGGGCGGGTCTGGGGGAGGGGCCGGGCCAACGGAGCCCGCCCAGGGCGGTAGTTAGGGGAGCGGCGAACTGCTGCAGCGCCGGTCTCTGCCCGCAGGGGGCGCAGTGGGGAGGGTCACTGGCTGTGTGGGAGATCCCAGTTACTCCAGCCCCAGCCTCTCCCAGCAGGGGGCACTGTGGGGAGTGGGCGAGACACTGGCTGCGGGGGTCCCGGTTACTTCAGGCCCAGCCTCTCCCAGCAGGGGACGCTTTGGGGAACGGGGCAGAGGGTGCTGGCTGTGGGGTGGGGGGGGGCCACCGGCCCCAGCTCCAGACTCCCCTGCAGTTCCAATGTTCAGAGCCCCTTTTCTCCAGGAGCTGCAGACAATGGGGCAGGCATGCCTGCTGCCTTGCCCTCGCCCACCATGAGTTGGTATAAGGATTGACTTGGGAGCACTGGCTCTCTGATCAAGTCACAAAGCAGCTGTTATGTCAACAGCTGGGAATCCCTTGGAACGGTTGTTTCGTTATGGACTCTACATAAACATCTGCTGGGGGAACAAGGTCAGCCCCAGTGAATGGCCATTGTCTTGGGAGGGCCATTTTCCTTCCCAAGAATGCACCCGCCAGTCTGCTGGGCTCAATGGCTCCCCCAGAGCCCTGGCAACTGGCTGCCGGGACAAGGCTTGGCATGCCAAATAGCTGGCACGTTCCAGCCAGACAGCGTTCTGGAACCCCTCCAAAGTGCCACTAGAGCTCAATCAAAACCAGCTCTTCAGACCCAGAAGGCTAAGCGGCTGGATCTTCTCCCATCACAAGGTTGGTTATTTGCATGTTCTTGTGATACCAGAAGCCGACCGTGCTCAGGGGTTCAATGGGACTTGTCTGAGTTTGGTGGCTGGCCAGCTTGGGAATCTGCAGCTGCAGGATGCTGAGTGATGAGCTCTGGTTGAGTTCACCTGCAGTTGAGGGTTTTCCTCAACTCTGGAAATCAGGCTTCTGTCTCACTACATAACAGCCACTGCTTTCCCCATACCATCTGGCCAGCGGGCCTCAACCCTGTCCCAGAAGGGCCTTGAGACCCCATGGTGTCCCAGACCTCTCTGCTGAGAGTGCCACCACCAGAGGCAGAAATGGTGCTTGTCAGCTCAGGATGTCTCCATGGCTTTATGCTTTCCTTGAACCCTCCTCTCTGGGAGCCCTGGGCTGTGACAAGGAACATGGGGGTTAAAGAGACAGTGCTGCACAAATGGATTCCTTATTGATTAAAGCCTCCAAAAAGTGCCTTCAGTCACCTATGGTACTGGGGACTGGCATGGCTCTGGGGATGGAATCTCTCACCTCTAGGTCCCTAGTTCCATAACCCAGCCAGGTCAAAAGAGACCAAAGAGCCTTCCCTTGGGATGGCTGATCAGTGGCCTGTTGGCCATGAATTAGATGGGGAGGGATGTCCCAGTCCATTTCCAAATGGGCCAATATCTACGTGACACCCAGTGCCACCAAACCTGCTGGCACTCCCAGCAGCGAGACCAAGAACTGAGTCAGCCACAGGGTCCCTCTGCAGTACGGAAACAGCCCACAGGCTGACCTCAGTTGCCCACTGCAGATCTCTCTTGATCCATCCAGGATTGCTGCTGCAAATGGGGATAATAGGACGAGATCACTGGGGACACTGTTACAGGGTACACGACCAGGCCCCAGTTCTCAAATGGTTTGGGCCCATCTACAGTAACACTTCCCTCAATGGTGAGGGTGGGTCCAATGGAACATATTGATTGCTTTTGCTGGCCTCCGGTGGACTCCCGTCTCACACAGAGGTTGGTCTCTGTGGGGTAGGACTGAAGCATGTGGGTGATATGGAGGCTGTTTGCCCTGCCACTGCCCATGCTGTATCTTGGCTGCAACCGACCAGAGGCCTTTGAGCTCCAGGGCTGCCACCACAGCCCCAGTCTCATTCCCCCACAATCCAATGCAATTTTATGTTTGCACTGCCAGCTGGCCTGGGCACCTCCCCTTCCTTCCTCTGCTGGACTCGCAGGGCTTGCTTCTAGCTGGGCTCTGCTTTTCCAGCCACATGTGCGTCACTTACAAGCCACTGTGGGTGTAAAATGATTAAGGGCTTTTCTACATGGGGAGTTTGACCACATACACTTAGTCTAGAAGTGCCTGCTTCTAGTTTAGCTTAGCTCCCTATAGCTGTCCACATGTAGGCTTACAGTGGTTTAAATTCACTCCTTTAGCTTCTACTGGTAGAACTTCCTGGGTGCATGAATCTGAACAACCAAACAGGATGAGGCCAACTAGAGACAGCTGGGGTGAGAACATCCCGCACCCTACAGACACGGTAAGGAGCCACTCCGACCCCATCATTACTCGCTGGTTACACAAATGGAGGGACAAACAACAGGGCATCACATTAGGGCTGTTCTTAATGGGCAGCCACCCCACTCTTTACTGCTTCTGCTGGGAGAGGTGGACCTGGTAACTGGGGTCTCCCCGCATACCCAGCACTCCTGCCCCTCCCCTCAGTGGCCCGTGCTGGGAGAGGCTGGGGCTGAAGTAGCTGGTCGCTCCCCTCAGAAATCCCCCCACAGCCAGCGCTCCAGCCCCCTCGCCCCAGCACCCCCTGCTGGGAGAGGCTGGACTGGAATAGCTGGGAGCTCCCCCCACAGCCAGTGCTCCTGCCCCACTCCTTACAGCAGGTGCCAGAATCATCGGGGCAAAGTGGTACCAACAATGCCCTCTGAGCAGCAGTGGGGGGGTCCTGGCAGCGCATGCCCACCGTGTGAGGCCCAAGGCCAGGGAATAACAACACGGAGGAGAGCTACTGGATTAGCTGGCACCTTTGTCCCAGCTGAGATGGATCTCCATGGGCAGAGGAAATGAAGGGCTGCTGATCTGTAATCCGATCACAGCCCCTCATACCCCTGCGCTAGGGAGAGGCAAGGGGGTGAGGCCCAAAGGCTCCCTGGAGAGCTGGACTCTGCAGTTCGGGGTGGAGGGGGTGAGCTCCCAGCACGAGGAGGGGGAAGGGAAAGACACTGGGGCTAGACTGAGGCAGGGGGCCAGGCCAGCCAAACAATGGGGGCTCCCAGAGGAGCTGGCTGTGGAGCTTGGAGCTTTGTTCCACACAAAAGGCTCAGGAGGCAGCAGTGGGGCAGCTCCCAGCAATCAGACTAGCCAGACTACCAGACTACGTTCTGGGAGCTGGGGGCTTTGTCAGCTCAACCCCAAGCCATGAGCACAGGCAGCCAATTCAGGATGGATACAGACCACCAGCCATGCCAACCACGCCTGCACTTCCCATCCCCCCCCGCCCAGAGCTACAGCCCCCATTACAGGCCCCAGTTCCCACACTCCCCCCAATAAAGACTCTAATTCACTCTCCCACCCCCATTACAGAACCCAATTCCCTCTGCCCACCCCCCATTACAAACCCCAATTCCCTCAGCCCACCCCTGTTACAGACTCCAATTCCCCCTTTCCATTACCCCACCCACCCCATTACAGACCCCAAATTCCTCCACCCCATGTTGCGCCAGGTCTCTACAGAGGCCAAGGCTGATGGTCACTAGGGGATGCCCTTCTGCCTGGGGGGCTGCCCTATGGGTGTAACACTGCGCAATGGCTGCAGTTTAGGATAATCGTTCCATGCCTCCTTGCTGGGAACAAAGCAAAGCAACTCAAGCTGGGGCTGATGGAGGAGATAATACACGCAGCCAATCCAGGATGACCAGACAGCAAGTGTGAAAAATCGGGACGGGGGGGGAGGGATACTAGGAGCCTATATAAAAACAAGACCCAAAAATCGGGACTGTCCCTATAAAATTGAGACGTCTGATTACCCAAAGCCCATCCGGCTTCTTGATAGGCCAGGAAATCCATGTGCCTGGGATGAAGGAACAGCCAGGAAGAAATGCAGGAAGCCAGGTGTGTTCCAGCCTGGAAGCATGAGACACTCACTGACAGTCCAGAGGGAGAGGCAGGGGCTGGCATAGCTAGGAGCTCCCACCACCAGCCAACACTCCTGCCACCTCCCCACAGTGCCCCCTGCTGGGAGAGATTGGCACAGGAGTGGCTGGGCACTGCTCTGTGTCTAGCACTCTCACTTTTCTGGACAGTGCCTCCTCTGAAAACACTGTAAATAAGCCACTTGTCCCAAATACAGAGAACTGAGATAGCAAGTCCCTGCCGAGTACTCTGGTCTGGATACAGAACCAGAGCACCCCCACCTCCACACACACACAAACCAGTGCCTGGGACCCACAGCCCTGTATCCTTCCAGTTACCAAGTCTCATGTTATCACACTAACAATATAGATCACAAAGCCCTTTGCAAAGGTGGGGGTCATTATCACCATTGCACAGATGGGGAAAGTGAGGCACTAAGTGTTACCCAAAGACACATTGCAAGTGGGTGACAGAGCCAGGTCCTGAACCCAGCTCCCCAGCACCACGTCCCACCCACAGGGTAATGCTGTCACACGCAGCTCTAGTGCATTGCTGCTGTAGCGTCTCCACTCCAGCTGATCTTTGCTGCACATCATGCAGTCCTCAGCCCCACCAGGGCAAAGTGCTGTCTTCAGAATGTCTCGCTTGCCTGCCCTCATGGTGTCCGAACCTGCTGCGCTGTTGGTCAAACCGCCCTCTCATTGACCCTCAGGGCTGGTTGTTCCAACCACTGGCACATTGGCAGCCAAAGGGTGTCCCCACCAGATGGCTAGTCACTGGCTTGTGTGACATGAGTTTGTGGGGTGTCAGTCCCATGGGCCCGTCACAATGCCAACAGGCCACCTGCTTTTAGTCGCTGCAGAAAGGCTGAGGACTGACCGGGCCACGGAGCCAACCTCCCTGCTCACCCCAGAGGCTGAGGCAGAGAGCGGTGTGTGAGATGCCTGGCACTGCTTCTGCCCATGCTGGACATATGCTGGCAAACACAGTTACCATGAAACTCCCTGAGCTACGCCCTTGGCTCAGATTCACCCTCAGCAGTGTAAGGGCCTAGCAAGGACTATTCTATATAGGGAAGGTTTCTGTCGCACACCTAACATGAAGGAGGCAGTGCACTGAGCAGGTGCCCATGCCCAGCTAGATGAGCATAATGGACATTGCAGGTCACTGGATGTTCTATTCCCTTCTTCTGGGACAGCTGGCCGGGGTGTTTCTAGCACATGGCACTGGGCACTCACAAGGCACTCAAGCTCCCGTTAGTGCATTAAGTCTTGTCTCCTACCCCTAGCCTGGCACTGGGGCAGGATCAGATCCTTTGCTAGCCTCCTGCAGACCCTCTATAGGTTAACACTGGATGTGTCGTTAGCACCACCCATTGGAGGGTGTCATTGCACTTTGTGGACATTAATTTACCCACAGAACCCCTCTGGGAGCCCAGTCAGTAGCATTAGCCCCATTTTATAGATGGGGAAACTGAGGCACAGAGTGAGGAAGCAACTTGACACGATCAGGCAGCAGGCCAGCAGCAGAGCCAGGCCTAGAACCCAGCTCTTCCAAGGCCTAGCCCAGTGCACCAGCCACTAGGTAACACCATCAGAATGGGCATGTGATGGAGCTGGGAATAGACCCCAGGAGTCCTGACACACATTGCCCCCCATTCTCACTGTTAGATCCCCCACCACCCACTTCCCTTCCAGAACTGGGAATAGGACCCAGGAGTCCTGATTTCCACCCCCCATTCTCCTTCCAGAGCTGGGAAGAGAACTGAGGCATCCCAGCTCCCTGCTCTTATCACTCTCTTCCTGACCTCATTTCTATTGCTAGGTCCATCCCAGCCCATTATTCTCTCCTGGTAAAGCACATACCTTGGCCTTCCCCAAGTATAAAAAAATGACTCACCTGCCTGGCTTGGCTTTCTGTGGCTCCGGGTGGCAGCAGCCATGTTGGCGCAGGGAAGGGTGTGGTAGAGAGATCAGTCCACACTGGGGGAAACCCCTCATGGATGGCTGCACCCAGCGAAGGAAGGGAGAAAGAAATGAACGAAGGAGCCGGCAAGGAGGAGAGTTTTGACCCCCACAGGGGATCTCCGAACAGTCCAAAGTGTCCAGATTGGACAGAGACACTTCCTGGGCTGTGCCGTCCCAGGGCTAAGATTCCAGGGCCTGCGGGGCTGGACAGTGGCTCTCTCTCCCGGTGTCTCTCTCTCCTTCTCAGCTCTCCTATGCTCGGTCCCCCTCTCCAGAGGTGCACACTCACTCTCTGCAGCCGAGGGAGCTGTGCGCTCCCCAGTTCTCACCTGCCCCCGTGGAGCTGCCCTATGTGTCTTAGCCAGTGCACACCCCTTTGTCCCCCTAGACTCCCCCCTAGCTTGGAAGGCCTTTCTCCCGGAACTGAGCCTGATTTCCTGCTGGCAAATGGAAAGGGAAGCTGTGCAGTCCCTGCTCAGCAACCACAAGGCCTCCGCAAGCTCCAAGGTTGGAGGGAGGGTGGCTCAGAGGTCAGCGAGGGCTCAGGGGATCTCCCCTGCATTTGCCTCCACTTGCAACCCATAGCGATTGCTGCTGACTGTTCCACGAAGCATCAGCCCAGCTTCCCCAACCCCTGCCGAGGGGGCAAGAGCGGGGCTTAGCATGGGCCATCCTGTTCCTGCTGTTCTGAGGTCGCCACCTGCTCCACCCCAAAAGAAAATACTGTAACAAGAGTCACCCAAAAGCTCTCCAGACTCTTGGCTCCAACGTGCACCTCTCCCAACCTGTAGGTAGCACTGCAGAACAGCCGGGACTGACATAGTGCCTCTCAGCTGTGCTCCGTGAGTGTGTCCGGTACCAGCACAATGTGTCAGAAAGTTCTACTCCGCTTGAATGGTTCTTCCTCCGCTTCTGGGTCTGCCTGACTCCAGCAGGACTGGAGAGCACCGTCTATGGGCAAGGGGATCGGAGCCTGCACTGTTAGAGAATGCCAGAGAGGCTATAGCCCCCATTGCCCCCTAAGCTGAACTGCACATGGGTGCAGGGCCTATACAGGAGTCACATTCTGGGGCTGGTGCAAAGGTCCCTGACCGGTGGTTTTTGGAGCACTGGCGGGAGTGCCATGGAGATGTGTCAGGGCACAATGGCGCAGGTGCCCCGTCTTCTTTACGGGTGCTAAACCCATAAAAGACATTAGAAATGCACAAAGACTTTCCCACAAAAGCACATGCCAGAGCTTCCCCAGAGAGGTTCTGCAGTCACCAGGAAAGAGGGGAGCGGGTAGATGTCCCCATGACACTCTCCTGGGCCCAGACTGAAGCTGTAAAGGGACTTTGCAGGACCCTGGGATTTGTTGTGAGTTGGTGTCAGGGGGGTTGATCCTTGTCCGGGCTGGCCTAGAATTCGTGGGACTCAGTAAGTGGCAGGGGGGTGGGAGTCTTCTCAGGCCTTGTTGCCTGAGAAGGGAAAATTGCTGGAACTCTGCAATTGTAGCTTTAGTTCTAGCTTGTTCCCAAGCATGGTGCAGTTACAGTTTAGTGCTAAGCAACAGTTTCCCCTTTCCCCTCCTTCCCCTTTCCCACTGAACACTTGCCTCAATCCCCATATAACCCCTTTCCCTCACTCTGTCCCATGGTGCTTTGGGGCATGTTGCCTGGCAGAGGTGGGAGTCAAGATGGAGCCCTCTATCCCCTCTCTCTCTCATCCCCCTTGTCTTCTTTTCCCTTCCTCCCTTCCTCTGTCCTGGAACAAGGAGGGTTATTCTTGCAAACTGCACTGGAAGGCCAGCAGCCGCGTGTAAGTCAAGCCCGGCCTCCTCTTTGAAATTATTAGTAGGTTACGAGAGAAACTGCCAGCCACTCAGCCACCCGCTCCCTACTGACTCCATCCCGTCCAGCCACATGCCCAAGCCTGGCAAGCTGCCGGGTCCCTTCCCCATGAGACCAGCGTGCCTGCAGTTCCAGGCCTTTTTCTAACAGGACTACCAAAAAGCCCTGTGGACTGTTGCCCCCTGAAAACGCACCCCAAAGCATCATGGGACACACATGCCCTGCAAAAACGCACAAAAACCTAAGACACCAGGGCTGATCCTGGCAGAGAGGCACCAACAACGTGATACTGCATCTACCTTGCCTGTGCACTTGCTGGCTGACACACACTAAGCAGGGTTGGGCTAGCCAAGACTTGGGTGGGTGACCACCCCACAAGCCCCAGCTGGTACAGGAAGCGGGGTGGGGCACTCTGAGCTGGGGCTGTGTTACAGGGAGTATAAGTGGGTGCAGGGCTGGTTCGAGAGTCTCATTACTGAATCTACTTTGGGGCCCTGGATGTCACTGAAAAATAAAACAGACCCTGGGCAGGTGTGTTGTTAGACCACAGGGAACTCTGGGATTTTAAGCATTTACCAAAGTAAAAGTTAGCAGCTGGCTATTGCTCTGTGATTTCCATTACAGAAAGGATGAAGACTGGCATGTTCTGGCTTTTCTGACAATAATTTGGGGGCCCTAGGAAATTGCTGGGGGGGGGGGCAAATGCCCCCATACCCTTCCAGTAGCACCAGGCCTGAGTAAGGGGCTCAGTAGGGGACACACTCCCCTCAGTCACTGCTGATCCCAATGGGAAGCTCAGGCTGCCGTGTTTCAGGGAGCAGAGGGGGTTACTCAGTAGGGGGCGCTCTCCCATCAATCAATGCCACTCCCCAGGGGCTGCTGTATTTCAGACCAGCTGCCAAAGCAAGGCCCCTGCCCTAGTGCTGGTCCCAACACAGGGTGATCATGCCTTGGGCATTGGTGGTATGGGGGGTAGCACCCAACACGTGCACTGTTTAAGGAGAACACAAAGATGAGTGGGCAAAGACAGCCCCCCTCCCTCCTGGCTTCACACCATACTGAGGGGAATGAGCCCAGGGGAAGCGAAACATCCCAAAGCAACAGGCTCCCCTTGAGCCAAGCTTCCAACACTCAGAGCTGGGGGCTGGCAGCAAGGGGGAAGCCATGTAACTCAGTGCAGCACCATGCAATAAATGAGCAGGATAAGCTATCAGAGATGGGTCTCACCTCCTGTAATTAACCCTGAGCCCCCAGCCGCATGGCTTCCAGAGAAACCCCCCAGGGAGGGTCAGTCACTCACTGGGGTTTCAGTGCCCCCAGCTTTCCTCCTCGCTGCTGGCCTTGAATGAGCATGCAGCATTCCCGTATGTAACAAACACACCCCTCCATATCTCCCCCACGCCTGCAGAACCCACGCTGCTAGCACACAGGGCCGCCAATAGTCTTATGGACAGTTGTTGGCATGAGGGGGCTCTGGCCACTCCTGCAGGTCAGGCAAAGGGGCAGGTGTCCCATGAGGTACCAGACTCTGTACATGGAACAATTCACAGGCTGAACGATAAATGACCTTGCTGGGGGCTGGGCTATGGAGACATGGGGCTGCCCGCTGCCCCCCCGTGCCCTGGAGCTGCAGGCATGACTCACGCCAGCTCCCAGCCTTAATGCCTCCTCCACAAGCTAGCCTTCCCCATAGCTGTCTTCTGCTGCCAGCCCAGGGGCAAAGGGAAGCCCAGCCAGGGAGAGTGCACACCCTACAGGAGCAGGAGACCTCACGGGCAGATGTCTCCTTGCTGTGTGCCAGGAGCTAACAGAGAGCAGCTCAGTGAGCCGGGGAGGGAGGGGTGCTTGGTACCATGCACGCTGGCTGTTGAGTCACACACCAGGGGCCAGGAGAAATGGGGAATTGTCAGCATTGGGTTGGGGGGGGGGGAAGGAGTATGGTCAAACTTGACTCAGATATAGTTGCCTCCCTAGCCCAGGTCCTCTGTGCCACCAAGAGGGGCCCAAATAAAAGCCCCCCAGAACGCCTGTCCCAGCCTCCCTTGCAGCAGGGGTGGGGAAATGGGACTGTCCCCTTCTCTCAGGCAAGGGGGGCTGTGCCATAAGCAGACAGCAGCCGCCTGCTCTTCTCATTCCGCCTTTATATGGTGAGGTAAAGCACTTTGGTTTCTCGGTGACGAGGCAGGGCGCTGGCTCCCAGGAGGCCCCCGGCCCAGCCCCATCTCACCTCAGGCACTGAAAGGCATATCCTCCCCCAGCCTGTAAACTCAGCCCCAGGGGGTTTCCAGACACACACAGTAGTATGTCACATCAGGCCTTGCCTCCCAGACACTCCTCCGCTCATTGCATAGCCACCCCCCTCCTTACACAGAAGAAGGGCCCTGCCATCCCCTTGCTCCTCCACCCACCCCAAAGCCTAGAGTAGAGCTGGAGCACCCCACACCACCTGTGCAGCTTGGCTCACGCCAAGAGGCCCCTGTCCCTCTGCGAACCAGGGAAGGATTAGCACCCCCCCCCCCCCTCACCCAACCCATGGGGCCAGGCTCCGCATTGGAGTCCACCTAGCAGCAGAAGGAAGCGCTACCTGGCCCTGGGGATTGAAGCAGTCCAGGGCACAGATCTTGTATTTTCACAGGAGGGCAGATCTCCCCTCACTCCAGCTGCAGGCTGCCCCCTACCCCTGCATCACTGCCCAAGAACACCCCCACCTCACAGCTGCAGGCACTCTGCGCCAACAGGGAGCGCTGGAGGGGCCTCTTGCCCCTCAGCCTGGCAGAGGGCCACCTCCAATAGATCCACTACATCGGTACTAAAGGAAATACAAAAGGCCCTGGGTTCTAAGTCTGTGTGCCCCACAGAGGGGCACACCAGGCTCTGGCTACAAGTGCCAGCTATTGCACCCATGCCCCTGCCATGCTAAGCACCAGGAGACTGCTTTACTGCCATGGTGACCCCAGTAAGGGGCCAAGTTAGTCCAAGTGGGCAGGAACCCCAGCACCAGGAGTCCCAGAGTGGCACCAGGTCGGGCAGGCTCCACTGTTCTGTGTGCTCAGCTGCCACTCACAAGTCCCCACGCTGCCCTGGTAACACTGGCACCGGAAGTGGGTCCGTAGGTAGGCGGTGTCGGCGGCAGACAGCTCCCCCTCCACCCGCAGCATTGGCTGCTGCCCGTCTGCCTCACCCGGCGCCGGATCCAGAAGCTGAGCGGGTGAGGTGGAGGAAGACATTGGCGTGGCTGTCCCGGCGCAGGCAGCGCCCCCAGCCCTGGCACAGTGCCTGGCTGCAACGCTGAGGCCGCCGTGGTGACGTTGACGATGTAGTGACCCAGCTCTTCCTCCAGGTAGGCCTTGATGGTCCGGCAGAGTGCTCTGGAAAGGGAGGCGAGGGGTGAGTGAAAGCCAGAGGGCAGCTGTGGACCAACTGCCATGGCAGGCCCTGCTAGGAACCCAGGAGCAGTTCAAGCCCACCGGGGCATACCAATAGCACTGCCAGGCGCTAGCACTGTTCCTTCGCATGCCTCCAGGTCCCCAGGGCTGGCAGCACTATTGCGGCATGCAGGGGTGGCATTTCCCATGCGCAAGCCAAGCCAGGAGGCAGAAATGCCAAAGCAGGCCAGGGATCAGCAGGGCCCCAAGGAGACAGGCAGCTTCCTCTGCCCCACTGATTGCACTGGTCAGGCACCATGGAATGCTCAGACCTCACAGGCACAGACCAGACATCAGCAAGGCCACAACACGTGCTGTGGCCAGCCTGGCTCATTCACAGCACAAGCTGCAGTAGGCAATGCCAGCAGGCACCAGGCCCAATCCTGTTTCAGTCTTTGACTCCACAGGAGGCAGGAGCAGACCTGCTGAGAGGCGGTCCCCATACCGATACCAGAGCTCAAGATGGCAGCGGATGCATCCCTGCTGCGGGGAGAGGGGAGCTGTCTTCCCCCAGTACTTCACCTGGCTCTTGGTGTAGTCTGCATCACCCCAGAAGATGGCACCGGCTGCCCCCAGGGCAGCGCTCTCGCCAATGGTGGAGACCAGGTCCATCTGCCAGGGAGGAATCCAGACAGGGCCAATGGTTAGGGTAGAAACTTGCAGCAGGAGGTAGGCAGGTGCAGCTCCCCAAACCAACCTGCAAACTCTAATCTATTGCATTCACCTGGATACTCCAGGGGCAGGAGGATCAGGATCACGTGGGAGGGCAGTGCCATAGTAGTCAACTGCTGGTTGGCGGGGTGGGGGTGCGTGTGTGTGCCCACACGCGCTCACACTCCAGTTGGCTGTGTCAGATGTGAGCTCTCTGCTAGTCTCTGAGTAGGGCTAGACCTGGACAGGAGCCTCCTGGGTGGTGCTAGTGCCCTGCTGTAGTGTTAGAGGTAGGTGCTTTTGGGCATGCTAACTTGCCACCTGAGGCCATTAAAGATCCAGTGTATTTTTCCTGCTTATCCCCCTGACACACACACCCCCAATTCTGCTGTCCAAATCCAAGCTCCTTACACTGCACCTCCCTCATTGCTCTCCCATCTCTTCCCCAGTCCATTATGTGCCCCACACTGTTGCTAGGTGCTGTTAGAACAGCCGCTGTGCTCCACCCCAGAGGGGGCTGCCTTGCTGGCACCAGGGAGAGCAGTCTCAACCTCCCCCCTTACAGTCCATGAAGCAGCTGATGAAAGGTTGCCAGTTACCTGAGATATGAGCTATCCCAGGGCTGCACCCAGCCTAGTGGCACACACTTTGTGAAGGGGTGGGGGTGGAGCCCCACTCCATGCTCCTCACATTCCTGCCCCTCCCTTCCTTGCTCCAAGCCAGCATGCATGTTCCTGGGCTGGGCCTAGCCACCAGGGCTGCTGAGACAGCAGGTGGCCTGATGGAACAAGCACTGAGAGGCAGGAAGGAGGGAGCCACAGCAGCTAGGGAGCTGCACTGAGGGTGCCAGAGGTGGGTGGCACGGCCTACATGCAGCATAGCTCCTGCCTGGGATGGGGGTGGGCAGCTGCAGGATTAACTTGTCTAGCATGTGGGACTGGCGCCGCTACTGAGAACCAGGCTCTGAGCTGCCATCCCACACATGGCCTTGCCCACATCCCAGGCCTGGGCTCCCTGCACACAGCTCTGCCAGTGCCCTTCAATCCCAACCCATAGCCCCTGCTATCCCTGCCCCAGACTCCCCCCACACAGCTCTGACAATGCCCCTCAATCGTGATCCACAGCAGCCCCCTGCTATCCTAGTCTCATAAAGGGGTTGTAGCCTATTAACGTCCCTTCACGTCACATTAATCCAAACGGAGCCAGCTCTTCAGCACTGAGACATTAGTGCATGTGGTTCTCAACAAAAATTTTGGTGGCTTTGGAGTGTGACCACCAACTCTTGCTAGTACCAGACTAGGTATTTTAGGAAAAAGAAAAATATCCACATCTATGTGTATGTGGTTTTTGGTACAGACAATAAAAATAGTGCTGTGAAAAGTGCTATTTGTATGTTGGTTAATATCACTTCTCACAGCACACTTGGTAGCTAGCTGGGAGGCGGTGATAGGTCTGCTGGGAAAAGTGATACCTGCATGTTTGTTAATATCACTATTTTCAGCAAAGCCCCAGGACAAATTAAGGCCTGGATGGTGGGGGGGGTTAGAGGAGGAGGTAGTGGGGGCCTGGTGCCATGGATGTAGGACCAGGGGAGACAGCAGGGGCCCAAAGCAAATGGGGGAAGCGGGTGGTGAGCCTGCATAGCTGGAGCCAGGGTTCAGTGCCCATGGCTGCGTGGTCAGAGCCAGGGGCTGTGCAGCTGAAGCTGGGTGCCCAGAACTGGACCCAGCCCTCCAGATGAGGCCTCATCCATGCTAAGCAATACAACGTCCTCCCACACGACACTCCCACATCCCAGAATGAAATTAGCCTCTTTGGGGAAGGGGGGGCAACTCTGCCACATCAGTTTGATCCACTCTAACCCCCAGACCCTTTGCAGCAGCAGCACCACCACCTAGCCAGTTAGTCCCCATTTTGAAGCTGCGCATTTGATTTTTGGTTCCTAAATGTAGTACATTGCACTTGTCTTTACTGAAGTTCATCTTGTTGATTTCAAACCAATTCTCAATTTGTCAAGGCCCTTTTGAACTCTAATCCTGCCCTCCACAGGGCTCGCAACACCTCCCAGCTTGGTGTCCCCTATATATTCTTATAGGCAAACTCCCCACTCCATCATCCAAGTCATTAATGAAAATACTGACTAGCACTGGACTCAGGACTGATCCCTGCAGGACCTCACTAGATGCACTCTCCCAGTCTGCCAGCTAACTGTGAAATACCATCTTTCAGCCAGTTGCGCATCCACTTTACCGTAATGCTATCTAGACCCCATTTCCCTCGTTTCCTTATGAGAATGGCCAGCAGCCGGCTGCCCTGCTCCATGCCAGTGCTATGCCTAAGCTATCACTAGGGCACTTGTCAAATACCAGCATCCAGTGTCTCATAATTAACCCTCTCATTGCCTCCATGAGGACTAGTGTGCCCATGTTACAGAAATGGAAACTGAGGGACAGGAGAGGATTTATTCAAGGTCAGAAAATTTAAGAACCAGCATTGAGAATAGAACCCAGGAATCCTGGCTCGCAGTCTCTTCTTCTAGCCACTAGATCCCACTCTGCTGCCAAAGCCAGGAATAGAACCCAGGGGTCCTGGCACCCGGTTCCCACTCTAACCATTAGAACACCTGGTCCTTCCTCCCCTGCACACAAGATCAGGCCTGTCCACTAAGAGGGGAGCTGCACTCTAGCAACAATGTATATACCACAGATAGAAGCAGCCTGCCACCCACAGAGACCCCACACCCATCCCATCCCACCCCACCCCCGGGGACCCTTCCACCCCTGGAACACTTCCAGTGGGAAGTGTTCCCAGCCAGGAGCTGCACTCAGCAGGACACATAAGGAAGCATTTAGGCATGTGCTGGCAGACTGCGGGAAAAGGAGAACACAAACACCAAGAGTGTGCGAGGGGAAATCTGCCCAGCTCAGCTAGGGTCACTTGTGTCCTCCCACTCATCTCCACCCCCTCAAAATGCCCAGGAGGCCGGGGTGGAAAGGCCCCCCTCCCATGCAGCTAGGAGCCACCCAGCTGGGCAGGACAACATGGGGACCCCCGAGAACCTCTGACTCCCAGCCCACCCCATAGAGATAGCTTTGCAGCCTCAGCCATGCTAGCAGCTGGCTGTGTGCAGGGCCCACTGGACTTCTACTCAGTCACTGACAGGGGGCACTGTGCACAGCAGAGCTGGCATGCTAGGCACTATAGATGGGCTAATGGGTGCAGCCGCTGGGGTCCCTGTGGTGCTTTGGGCCTCAGAGGCCCTTTCAGCCCCATCTCAGCAGCCAAACATTCCGCAGAGCCTCTGTCCTCAGAGGTGTCCCATGGGGCTTGGCTCAGCTTCCTCCCCCTGTGCCTGCAGGGTGGGAGCACAGAGTGGAGCAGTGCTCAGACCTGAGCCCATTCACATGGGCTCTCTGTTACAAGGGGGCCCTTTATACTAAATGGCTGGGAGACCCCACGTCTCTCATGCTACATCCTCAGTTAGAGAATTACATTCTGTTGCCTCTGCACCATTGCTGCCAGGGAGCTGGGTGCCTGCCTTGTCCACCCACCACCTGCTAGCACCCGAGGCTCCTCCATGCTCTGCTGGAGGAGCCCACCCAGGGCATAACCTTGCCCCATCAACAGGAAGGTTGATGGAGCTGCTCTCCTGGCCCACGCTCAATTCCCATATAGGGCTGGCAACATGAGTTGCCCAGATCTAACACTCCCCTCCCCCCCCCGCCCATCACCCTACCAGCATGACTTGAAGCCTCACCCAGGACAAAGGGGCACCCTCCTGTGGAGGATACAGGCCTCTGCCAGCCCGCTCACAACTTGAACACACCCCTGCCCCGCAGGGAGAGATTGCAATGGCTTCTTACTCAAGAATAGCTTAACGTATCTGCAGGCCCTGTCACTAAGTGCCAGGCATGCATGGGCCAGAACAATGGTACCAGCACCACCTTCCCACTCCTGCCTTTTCTCCCCCTAACACAGCCACCTCCCTGCCCATCATGCTGCCCCCACAAGCCCTTGTGGGGACAGTCACACCTGAGGGCACCAGGAAACAGACTTACCAATGGATATCCTTGGCACCACAGAGGGCATCCTGTGGCAGCATGGACCTTCCACATTGGGCAGGGGGGTTGGCTAACGGGGGCATAGTTCAGGATGTGATCATTACAGACTCTGCACCCCACCACAGCTCCATATGGCTCCCCCAACATGGGACCTTTCCCCCATGCTGCACCTGGAGTCCAGGAGCTCAGGCACCAGATTTTCAGCTGAGCCCTTGGGAAATCTGCCTCTAGGTGATTTCCCTGTGCTCAGGAAGGAGGGCCAGAAATGGAACCCAGGAGTCCTGGCTCTTGAGGCCATGCTCTTCTTCCAGCTGCTCCATGAAGCTGGGCCCTGCGGGACAGGATCCAGAAAGGGGAAGTCATGGCTGTCAATGTGCGGTTAGCCTGCACAGCAGCAAGGCCACAGCTCCCATTTCAACAGCTGCACTCCCTTGCCAGGAGGGGCATGGTAAGGTCAGGAACTCATCCTCAGCCATGGCAACGCTGGACGGGACCAGGGAGTTGGAATGCAAACACAGGAAGATTCCCCCCACCCCCTCTCCACTGCCCATCCTTCTCTCCTCCACCCCAACCTGCCAGGAAGGCCACAGAGCAGCCCTGTCCCAGCTCCCTTGGCTACCACCATGCAAGAGCCCTATGCCCAGGCAGCACAAGCAACAGGGCCACTGGCAAGTCAGCTCAGATGCAGAGGGACAAGCAGGACTGGGACCCTGCTCTACTCCATAGAGCACCACAAGCCCATGACAATGCAGGAAGGGCACAGCTGGGGTTGAATTTGAGGAGCTGGTGTTTAAAGCCTTGGATGGTGGGAAGAATCAGTTCCTCCTGCCCTCCCTGGTGGAGATCACACGGGGCCTGGAAAAGACTGTGCAAAGTCTGTCCTCTTGGTATGTTCTGGAGCCTTTGCTGTAATATGCTGGGAGGATGTGTGATCACACTGTCCCCTAGTGGTGACACCACCCACTACCCTCTCCCAGAACCAGAGAGCTAGAGGCCCAGGAAGAAGCAGGGTTCTAGACAGAGTCAGTGAAGGTAAGCTGGTACGCCCCGGCACAGCATACCAGCAAGAGCCAGTACGCCGTACTGAGCTGGCTTCTCAAGACAGCAATTAAAGGGCCTGGGACTCCCAGCAGCGGCTGGAGCCCCAGGCCCTTTAAACTGCCACCAGAGCCCTGCTGCTGGAGCCCTGGGGTAGTGGGAGCAGGGCTCCGGGGGTTATTTAAAGGGCTGGGGCTCCCGCTGCCTCTACTCCCCTGGGCCCTTTATATAACCACCAGAGCTCCACCACTGCTCTGGCAGCTATTTAAAGGGCCCAGGACGCTAGAGGCAGGGGACCCCCGGGCCCTTTAAATAGTCTCCAAAGCCCTGCTGCCAAAGCCTTGGGGTAGCAGCGGCAGCCGGGGGCTCTGGCAGCAGTTTAAAGGGCCCAGGGTGGTAGCAGCAGCTGAGCTCTGGGCCCTTTAAACTGCTGCCGGAGCCCCCGGCTGCTGCTGCTACCCCAGCGGGGGAGGGGGAGGCCACTTACCGGTACAGGGTAGGCTGGGGCTGGCTCTAGTGCCACCCCCCCCCGCCCCCAATCCCCACCCCTTCTAGGGTCCAGAGCTGGCCCCAGCTCAGCCCAGCCCTATACCGGTAAGTCCCTATTTCTACTTTCACCCCTGGTTCTACCCCCAATGTCTCTGGCAGAAATGGGTCTATTCCTGGGGCGCGGGCACTGCCGTACTCTGCTCAGGACGTCCAGCTTGCGGCTGTAGGTGGGCCTGGTGTAGACGAAGACTGGCAGTGAGTAGCCGTCATGGTGCTGGCGGGAGATCCGCAAGGCCTCCATGACCCGCGAGCGCACGAACTTGCGGCCATTCTCAGAGGAGGCCAGGACCTGGTCTAGGTAGATGGAGGGGTAGAGGGCTGTGCTCTCCTTCCAGAGCCAGGACAGCCGGTCATTGCGTGTCTCCTCCACGTCAGGGCAGCGGCCCGTGTAGCTGTCTGGATTCTTGCTGTAGTCATGGTTGTAGCAGTCCGGGAAGAGGTAGTAACCCCACAGCTGCTTGGGCCGATAGCTCTTGGCATGCTGCAGGGTGTGAAGCATGAATCTCCGGGCCGAGCTCTCAAACTCGTACTGGGCCTCCTTGTTCACCATGTCCTCCTGCCAGTCGGGGTGCTGCGACAGCACCAGCTTGCGAGAGTTCTTGCGGTAGATGTCTTTGTTCTGCCAGTTGCGGATCCAGATGGGCCGCCATTCCTCCCAGTCGATGACAGCCAGCCCTTCCTTGGCCTCAGAGCGGATGTACTTGCCGATTCCTTCCTGGAGCTGGTCCAGGTGCTCCTGTAGGCTGCTGTTCTGGGGGACACCCCCATTCACAGCCACCTGCTGCTTATCATAGTAGGGGTAGAGGCCCAGGCGCTCCTTGTAGAAGATGGTGAGCTTCTGGTCTACAAAGCCCTCATTGGGCGAGGCATCCAGGTCAAAGAGGCTGAAGTCCAGCTGGACCTGGAAGCGGGGCTTGCAGTCCTGGGTGGGCGCATTCCAGGCCACAATGAAGGGCTTCCGGGTGAAAAGGGGGGCAAAGGCTGGCTTCTCATCCTGCCCACGGACGCCGATGACAGCAAGGACCAGGAGCCATGGCACTGCCAGCACAGAGCCTTCCCGCATTCTCTCACTGGGCTGCTCGGTCACAGGATGGCTTCAGGTCACAGCCTGCAGGGGAACAAGACTATAAGAGGGTAGAGCAAAGGGCACTCCCCCACACCGCTAGCAGTAGAGCTTTGCAAGTTTCTCCCAGTTCTGCCAATGCCCCCCTACTATCTCAACCCCACAAACCCAGCTTTGCCAATGCCCCTCCAATCCATTGAGGTACTCAAATGGTCTGCCACTGGCCCCCATGTGAGCACCTCACAAACGTCAGTTCATCTCTGCTCTGAACTGGGGAGAATACTTTTCCACTTTGCTGAAGGGAAACTGAGGCACAAAGCTCAAGTGACTGACCTGAGGCCATACAGGATGACTGCAGTGGAGCTGGGAACTGAATTGAGATCTCCTGCATTGCAGACTAGCATCTCAGACCCCAGATCAGCCTTCCTGCCCTGCTCTGCCAAGGCACTTTGGTGCTGACCTGCCGCAACCCACCTAAGCGGGAGGTCAGGACCGAAGTGCTTAGGCAGAACAGGGCAGGAAGGCTGATCTGGGGTCTGACAGGCACCAGAGACTCGTCCTTAGGAGGGGAAGCTGCCAGCCA
The DNA here is from genome assembly GCF_003597395.2 of Chelonoidis abingdonii. NCBI lineage: Eukaryota > Metazoa > Chordata > Testudines > Testudinidae > Chelonoidis > Chelonoidis abingdonii. The sequence continues at coordinate 20,376,539 of NC_133784.1, forward strand.
CAAAATCCTCCGGCACCGGCACCGGGCTAGGAGCAGTCTCAGACCCAGGTCTGTCAGCACAGTAGGCTGAGCAGCCTCCCCAACCCCAGCAAAGGGCCCGCTCCAGAGCCCAGCTCCAACAGTACAATTCCAGCATAGCTTTCTTGACAGTCCCACCAGCAAGAGCCAGGCCCCATCATACAGCAGGCACATAACCTCCCTGGAAGGGAGCTTGCAATGTAGGGCCTGGTTCCGATCTCTCCCACACGTGGCGCCGACTATTCGGGTCGAGTCACTCCGGATTGAGGCTAACCGTAAACCGGAAGGATCGGGCCCCACGCCGGAGGCTGAAGCCATAAAACATCCCAGGAATGTGCGGGCCTTCGCTTATCAGCGCACTCGGTGGGTCGGACAAGTTTTGTTCCAGACCGATCCCTCCCTCCTCGCGGGCTGCGCCCTCGTGCGACCCCCCCCAGACCCCCGCCTCAGCTCCGCCGGGGCGTGCCAGCGAGGCCACCTTTTGTTCGGCAACTCCGCGCACGGAGCAACAGGCTTCGCGCGAGCTGCGGGGCAGTGCGAACTTCTTTCCATTGCAATAGCCTGCGAGGCCAAGCGATCGGCGAGAAGCAAGAGCCCGAGATCAAATAGCAAAGGGGCCGGGCGAGGGAAAAATGTGGGTGTCAGCAGAGCAAGGGCTCGCACAAAGCCGCCCCAAGGAGCTGTGCTGCAGCGAGAACAGATCCGCTCTCAGCCCGGCCGGCAGCTAGCGGCACAAATCACAGCACGGCGCAGAGCCGGGAGAGGGAACCCGAGCAGCGGCGCGTCCGGGACAGAGCCGGGGCTCCCCAGAGTGACCAGCTCCCCCGGCAAGGGGGAGGGAGTGGGCTGCCCGTCGCCCCCCGCCAGACCCCCAGCCAAGCCGCACGCCGGGATCCAGACCGCAAGCTGCTGGAGCGGGGCGGCGGGGCAGGACAAGGCGCGGAACAGGGGACGCTTCCCGGCCACCCAGAGCTCCGCTCCAGAGCGGGCCGCTCGCCGGGCCGCAGGGGGGTCGGCAGCCCCCGCGCTGGAACCAGAGCCAGTGGGAGAGCCCCACGCCCCCGGCGCTGCTGCCTCCTGCCCCACTCCCGGCAGCTGGGAAAGTTCCGTGCCCGCCCAGTCCCGGCCGGCCCAGCCCCAACAGTCCCCTGCGCTCCGGGCGCGCACTCACCTGGGGCTCAGCTCCCCCATCGCCCCCCAGCGAGCAGCTCTTAAAGAGCCATGACCCCAGCACTGCCCCGTTCGGCACTGTCGGCCTCGGCAGCCCCTTTAAAAGCCCAAAGGCTGGAGCGACCCAATGCGAGCTGGAGGGGAGGGAAGTTCCCCGACGAGCCCCCACCCCCCGGCTTCAGGGAGGAACTGGATCAGCGCGCGGCCAACCAGCCGGAAGCGGGAGGCAAGTCCTGTGGCTCCTGGCTCGCTCTGCGCCGTTTGTAACGCTCCGTGGCAACGGAGACTGTTATTTTTATGTGCCATAGTCCTCACCCCCCTCCTCAGCCCCCAGGAGCCACTTGGTACAGCCCGGCTGTCTCGGCATGCCCGGCGCCGCTTGCTACTGAACTACAGGGGGCGGGGCGTGACGGGGCGGGGCGGGTCTGGGGGAGGGGCCGGGCCAACGGAGCCCGCCCAGGGCGGTAGTTAGGGGAGCGGCGAACTGCTGCAGCGCCGGTCTCTGCCCGCAGGGGGCGCAGTGGGGAGGGTCACTGGCTGTGTGGGAGATCCCAGTTACTCCAGCCCCAGCCTCTCCCAGCAGGGGGCACTGTGGGGAGTGGGCGAGACACTGGCTGCGGGGGTCCCGGTTACTTCAGGCCCAGCCTCTCCCAGCAGGGGACGCTTTGGGGAACGGGGCAGAGGGTGCTGGCTGTGGGGTGGGGGGGGGCCACCGGCCCCAGCTCCAGACTCCCCTGCAGTTCCAATGTCCAGGAGCTGCAGACAATGGGGCAGGCATGCCTGCTGCCTTGCCCTCGCCCACCACGAGTTGGTATAAGGATTGACTTGGGAGCACTGGCTCTCTGATCAAGTCACAAAGCAGTTGTTATGTCAACAGCTGGGAATCCCTTGGAACGGTTGTTTCGTTATGGACTCTACATAAACATCTGCTGGGGGAACAAGGTCAGCCCCAGTGAATGGCCATTGACTCGGGAGGGCCATTTTCCTTCCCAGGAATGCGTCCGCCAGTCTGCTGGGTTCAATGGCTCCCCCAGAGCCCTGGCAACTGGCTGCCGGGACAAGGCTTGGCATGCCAAATGGCTGGCACGTTCCAGCCAGATGGCGTTCTGGAACCCCTCCAAAGTGCCACTGGAGCTCAATCAAAACCAGCTCTTCAGACCCAGAAGGCTAAGCGGCTGGATCTTCTCCCATCACAAGGTTATTTGCATGTTCTTGTGATACCAGATGCCCACCGTGCTCAGGGGTTCAATGGGACTTGTCTGAGTTTGGTGGCTGGCCAGCTTGGGAACCTGCAGATGCAGGATGCTGAGTGATGAGCTCTGGTTGAGTTCACCAGCAGTTGAGGGTTTTCCTCATCTCTGGAAATCAGGCTTCTGTCTAACTACATAACAGAGCCGCTGCTTTCCCCATACCACCTGGCCAGCAGGCCTCAACCCTGTCCCAGAAGGGCCTTGAGACCCCATGGTGTCCCAGACCTCTCTGCTGAGAGTGCCACCACCAGAGGCAGAAATGGTGCTTGTCAGCTCAGGATGTCTCCATGGCTTTATGCTTTCCTTGAACCCTCCTCTCTGGGAGCCCTGGGCTGTGACAAGGAACATGGGGGTTAAAGAGACAGTGCTGCACAAATGGATTCCTTATTGATTAAAGCCTCCAAAAAGTGCCTTCAGTCACCTATGGTACTGGGGACTGGCATGGCTCTGGGGATGGAATCTCTCACCTCTAGGTCCCTAGTTCCATAACCCAGCCAGGTCAAAAGAGACCAAAGAGCCTTCCCTTGGGATGGCTGATCAGTGGCCTGTTGGCCATGAATTAGATGGGGAGGGATGTCCCAGTCCATTTCCAAATGGGCCAATATCTACGTGACACCCAGTGCCACCAAACCTGCTGGCACTCCCAGCAGCGAGACCAAGAACTGAGTCAGCCACAGGGTCCCTCTGCAGTACGGAAACAGCCCACAGGCTGACCTCAGTTGCCCACTGCAGATCTCTCTTGATCCATCCAGGATTGCTGCTGCAAATGGGGATAATAGGACGAGATCACTGGGGACACTGTTACAGGGTACATGACCAGGCCCCAGTTCTCAAATGGTTTGGGCCCATCTACAGTAACACTTCCCTCAATGGTGAGGGTGGGTCCAATGGAACATATTGATTGCTTTTGCTGGCCTCCGGTGGACTCCCGTCTCACACAGAGGTTGGTCTCTGTGGGGTAGGACTGAAGCATGTGGGTGATATGGAGGCTGTTTGCCCTGCCACTGCCCATGCTGTATCTTGGCTGCAACCGACCAGAGGCCTTTGAGCTCCAGGGCTACCACCACAGCCCCAGTCTCATTCCCCCACAATCCAATGCAGTTTTATGTTTGCACTGCCAGCTGGCCTGGGCACCTCCCCTTCCTTCCTCTGCTGGACTCGCAGGGCTTGCTTCTAGCTGGGCCCTGCTTTTCCAGCCACATGTGAGACACTTACAAGCCACTGTGGGTGTAAAATAATTAAGGGCTTATCTACATGGGGAGTTTGACCACATACACTTAGTCAAGAAGTGCCTGCTTCTAGTTTAGCTTAGCTCCCTATAGCTGTCCACATGTAGGCTTACAGTGGTTTAAATTCACTCCCTTAGCTTCTACTGGTAGAACTTCCTGGGTGCATGAATCTGAACGAGCAAACAGGATGAGGCCAACTAGAGACAGCTGGGGTAAGAACATCTTGCCCCCCACAGACACGGTAAGGAGCCACTCCGACCCCATCATTACTCGCTGGTTACACAAATGGAGGGACAAACAACAGGGCATCACATTAGGGCTGTTCTTAATGAGCAGCCACCCCACTCTTTACTGCTTCTGCTGGGAGAGGTGGGCCCAGTAACTCGGGGCTCCCCCCACACCCAGTGGTCCTGCCCCTCCCCTCAGTGCCCCCTGCTGGGAGAGGCTGGTGCTGGAGTAGCTGGTCGCTCCTTTCAAAAATCCCCCCACAGCCAGCACTCCTGCCTCCTCCTCACAGCACCCCCTGCTGGGAGAGGCTGGGGCTGGAATAGCTGGGAGTTCCCCCCACAACCAGTGCTCCTGCCCCACTCCTTACAGCAAGTGCCAAAATCATCGGGGCAAAGTGGTACCAACCATGTCCTCTGAGCAGCAGTGGTGGGGTTTTGGCAGTGCATGACCACCATGTGAGGCCCAAGATCAGGGAATAACAACACAGAGGAGAGCTACTGGATTAGCTGGCGCCTTTGTCCCAGCTGAGATGGATCTCCACCGGCAGAGGAAACTGAAGGGCTGCTGATCTGTAATCCGATCACAGCCCCTCATACACCTGCGCTGGGGAGAGGCAAGGGGGTGAGGCCCAAAGGCTCCCTGGAGAGCTGGACTCTGCAGTTCGAGGTGGAGGGGGTGAGCTTCCAGCAGGAGGAGGGGGAAGGGAAAGACACTGGGGCTAAATGGAGGAAGGGGGCCAGGCCAGCCAAACAATGGGGGCTCCCAGAGGAGCTGGCTGTGGAGCTTGGAGCTTTGTTCCACACAAAAGGCTCAGGAGGCAGCAGTGGGGCAGCTCCCAGCAATCAGACTAGCCAGACTACCAGACTACGTTCTGGGAGCTGGGGGCTTTGTCAGCTCAACCCCAAGCCATGAGCACAGGCAGCCAATTCAGGATGGATACAGACCACCAGCCATGCCAACCACGCCTGCACTTCCCATCCCCCCCCGCCCAGAGCTACAGCCCCCATTACAGGCCCCAGTTCCCACACTCCCCCCAATAAAGACTCTAATTCACTCTCCCACCCCCATTACAGAACCCAATTCCCTCTGCCCACCCCCCATTACAAACCCCAATTCCCTCAGCCCACCCCTGTTACAGACTCCAATTCCCCCTTTCCATTACCCCACCCACCCCATTACAGACCCCAAATTCCTCCACCCCATGTTGCGCCAGGTCTCTACAGAGGCCAAGGCTGATGGTCACTAGGGGATGCCCTTCTGCCTGGGGGGCTGCCCTATGGGTGTAACACTGCGCAATGGCTGCAGTTTAGGATAATCGTTCCATGCCTCCTTGCTGGGAACAAAGCAAAGCAACTCAAGCTGGGGCTGATGGAGGAGATAATACACGCAGCCAATCCAGGATGACCAGACAGCAAGTGTGAAAAATCGGGACGGGGGGGGAGGGATACTAGGAGCCTATATAAAAACAAGACCCAAAAATCGGGACTGTCCCTATAAAATTGAGACGTCTGATTACCCAAAGCCCATCCGGCTTCTTGATAGGCCAGGAAATCCATGTGCCTGGGATGAAGGAACAGCCAGGAAGAAATGCAGGAAGCCAGGTGTGTTCCAGCCTGGAAGCATGAGACACTCACTGACAGTCCAGAGGGAGAGGCAGGGGCTGGCATAGCTAGGAGCTCCCACCACCAGCCAACACTCCTGCCACCTCCCCACAGTGCCCCCTGCTGGGAGAGATTGGCACAGGAGTGGCTGGGCACTGCTCTGTGTCTAGCACTCTCACTTTTCTGGACAGTGCCTCCTCTGAAAACACTGTAAATAAGCCACTTGTCCCAAATACAGAGAACTGAGATAGCAAGTCCCTGCCGAGTACTCTGGTCTGGATACAGAACCAGAGCACCCCCACCTCCACACACACACAAACCAGTGCCTGGGACCCACAGCCCTGTATCCTTCCAGTTACCAAGTCTCATGTTATCACACTAACAATATAGATCACAAAGCCCTTTGCAAAGGTGGGGGTCATTATCACCATTGCACAGATGGGGAAAGTGAGGCACTAAGTGTTACCCAAAGACACATTGCAAGTGGGTGACAGAGCCAGGTCCTGAACCCAGCTCCCCAGCACCACGTCCCACCCACAGGGTAATGCTGTCACACGCAGCTCTAGTGCATTGCTGCTGTAGCGTCTCCACTCCAGCTGATCTTTGCTGCACATCATGCAGTCCTCAGCCCCACCAGGGCAAAGTGCTGTCTTCAGAATGTCTCGCTTGCCTGCCCTCATGGTGTCCGAACCTGCTGCGCTGTTGGTCAAACCGCCCTCTCATTGACCCTCAGGGCTGGTTGTTCCAACCACTGGCACATTGGCAGCCAAAGGGTGTCCCCACCAGATGGCTAGTCACTGGCTTGTGTGACATGAGTTTGTGGGGTGTCAGTCCCATGGGCCCGTCACAATGCCAACAGGCCACCTGCTTTTAGTCGCTGCAGAAAGGCTGAGGACTGACCGGGCCACGGAGCCAACCTCCCTGCTCACCCCAGAGGCTGAGGCAGAGAGCGGTGTGTGAGATGCCTGGCACTGCTTCTGCCCATGCTGGACATATGCTGGCAAACACAGTTACCATGAAACTCCCTGAGCTACGCCCTTGGCTCAGATTCACCCTCAGCAGTGTAAGGGCCTAGCAAGGACTATTCTATATAGGGAAGGTTTCTGTCGCACACCTAACATGAAGGAGGCAGTGCACTGAGCAGGTGCCCATGCCCAGCTAGATGAGCATAATGGACATTGCAGGTCACTGGATGTTCTATTCCCTTCTTCTGGGACAGCTGGCCGGGGTGTTTCTAGCACATGGCACTGGGCACTCACAAGGCACTCAGGCTCCCGTTAGTGCATTAAGTCTTGTCTCCTACCCCTAGCCTGGCACTGGGGCAGGATCAGATCCTTTGCTAGCCTCCTGCAGACCCTCTATAGGTTAACACTGGATGTGTCGTTAGCACCACCCATTGGAGGGTGTCATTGCACTTTGTGGACATTAATTTACCCACAGAACCCCTCTGGGAGCCCAGTCAGTAGCATTAGCCCCATTTTATAGATGGGGAAACTGAGGCACAGAGTGAGGAAGCAACTTGACACGATCAGGCAGCAGGCCAGCAGCAGAGCCAGGCCTAGAACCCAGCTCTTCCAAGGCCTAGCCCAGTGCACCAGCCACTAGGTAACACCATCAGAATGGGCATGTGATGGAGCTGGGAATAGACCCCAGGAGTCCTGACACACATTGCCCCCCATTCTCACTGTTAGATCCCCCACCACCCACTTCCCTTCCAGAACTGGGAATAGGACCCAGGAGTCCTGATTTCCACCCCCCATTCTCCTTCCAGAGCTGGGAAGAGAACTGAGGCATCCCAGCTCCCTGCTCTTATCACTCTCTTCCTGACCTCATTTCTATTGCTAGGTCCATCCCAGCCCATTATTCTCTCCTGGTAAAGCACATACCTTGGCCTTCCCCAAGTATAAAAAAATGACTCACCTGCCTGGCTTGGCTTTCTGTGGCTCCGGGTGGCAGCAGCCATGTTGGCGCAGGGAAGGGTGTGGTAGAGAGATCAGTCCACACTGGGGGAAACCCCTCATGGATGGCTGCACCCAGCGAAGGAAGGGAGAAAGAAATGAACGAAGGAGCCGGCAAGGAGGAGAGTTTTGACCCCCACAGGGGATCTCCGAACAGTCCAAAGTGTCCAGATTGGACAGAGACACTTCCTGGGCTGTGCCGTCCCAGGGCTAAGATTCCAGGGCCTGCGGGGCTGGACAGTGGCTCTCTCTCCCGGTGTCTCTCTCTCCTTCTCAGCTCTCCTATGCTCGGTCCCCCTCTCCAGAGGTGCACACTCACTCTCTGCAGCCGAGGGAGCTGTGCGCTCCCCAGTTCTCACCTGCCCCCGTGGAGCTGCCCTATGTGTCTTAGCCAGTGCACACCCCTTTGTCCCCCTAGACTCCCCCCTAGCTTGGAAGGCCTTTCTCCCGGAACTGAGCCTGATTTCCTGCTGGCAAATGGAAAGGGAAGCTGTGCAGTCCCTGCTCAGCAACCACAAGGCCTCCGCAAGCTCCAAGGTTGGAGGGAGGGTGGCTCAGAGGTCAGCGAGGGCTCAGGGGATCTCCCCTGCATTTGCCTCCACTTGCAACCCATAGCGATTGCTGCTGACTGTTCCACGAAGCATCAGCCCAGCTTCCCCAACCCCTGCCGAGGGGGCAAGAGCGGGGCTTAGCATGGGCCATCCTGTTCCTGCTGTTCTGAGGTCGCCACCTGCTCCACCCCAAAAGAAAATACTGTAACAAGAGTCACCCAAAAGCTCTCCAGACTCTTGGCTCCAACGTGCACCTCTCCCAACCTGTAGGTAGCACTGCAGAACAGCCGGGACTGACATAGTGCCTCTCAGCTGTGCTCCGTGAGTGTGTCCGGTACCAGCACAATATGTCAGAAGGTTCTACTCCGCTTGAATGGTTCTTCCTCCGCTTCTGGGTCTGCCTGACTCCAGCAGGACTGGAGAGCACCGTCTATGGGCAAGGAGATCGGAGCCTGCACTGTTAGAGGATGCCAGAGAGGCTATAGCCCCCATTGCCCCCTAAGCTGAACTGCACATGGGTGCAGGGCCAATACAGGAGCCACATTCTGGGGCTGGTGCAGAGGTCCCTGACCGGTGGTTTTTGCAGCACTGGCGGGAGTGCCATGGAGATGTGCCAGGGCACAATGGCGCAGGTGCCCCGTCTTCTTTACGGGTGCCAAACCCCATAAAAGACATTAGAAATGCACAAAGACTTTCCCACAGAAGCACATGCCAGAGCTTCCCCAGAGAGGTTCTGCAGTCGCCAGGGAAGAGGGGGCGGGTAGATGTCCCCGTGACACTCTCCTGTGCCCAGACTGAGGCTGTAAAGGGACTTTGCAGGACCCTGGGATTTGTTGTGAGTTGGTGTCAGGGAGGTTGATCCTTGTCCAGGCTGGCCTAGAATTCGTGGGGCTCGGTAAGTGGCAGGGGAGTGGGGGTCTTCTCAGGCCTTGTTGCCTGAGAAGGGAAAATTGCTGGAACTCTGCAATTGTAGCTTTAGTTCCAGCTTGTTCCCAAGCATGGTGCAGTTACAGTTCAGTGCTAAGGAACAGTTTCCCAAGGGGCTGTTTGCTATTTCTAGCCCAGCGTACCTGGGTGCTGCCAGAATCCCTCGTTTAGCAGGGGGATGCAAGGGGCAGGTGAAGGAGCAGCAGGACAGAACCAGCATAGTTCCCCTGGGGAGCATCATGGCTGTGTGGTCCCAGTATTTCATAGGGGGGAGGGATTTCCTCTGCCCGTTACTGCACCACTGAGTGCGCGGGTTGTTCATGGAGCTGCTAGGTCAGCCCTCCGGTGCCTCCCCTTTCTGACCTCACCGTGGTGACTCAGCAGCTTTCTAGAACCAGGAGCAATACAGGAAGGGTTTCCTGTCCCGAGCTCTGCTGGGCTGGGGCCAGGAAAAGAAACTGTAGAGATCTGTCCTGGCCTCAGAGTGGAATGGACCTGGTGGGAGCTAGCAGAGGTCGAGCTCCCATGACACTCAAGGGTTAGCCATGCTGCTCCATGAAGAAAGAACTCACCTTCCTCAGCAGCCTGGGGTGGAGTGGCTGTCGTCATGTTCCTTCAGACAGAGAATCTTTCCACCACCACCCAGCATGGGAGCCCAGAATCTAATGGCTGATGCCTAAAGCCCCATTTAATCCAAGCGCCCCTCCGCCTGAGCCACATGAGTGATGGCTGCCAAGGCACCCAAAGAGAACCTGCCCCCTTTCTTAATGACCTCCAACCAAGTCTCTGTCACTGTCCCCATCCACCCATCTATGCAGAGCCTCCATCAGCATGATATCCATGCATCTTCTGTGTATCTGTAAGTGTCCTGCTCCCTGCAGTATCACCCAGGGTTCTTTCAACCCAAAGTTCTTGGTAGCTTTACTCTGTGTCAGGAGGTGTCAGGAAATAAATCAGGGGAGATGCGGCCGTCCGACCGATAGATGGCTGGCACAAATAGGACAACACAAGAGTGCTTTCACTTAAAGCTAAACTTTACTTAGTCTCAAGCACTTACACACGTCCGCAACAAGTTAGTAAAACACTCCCAACCCTTGATAATTACCAAAGCTGAGTGTGGCTTTCGAGTGATACAGCAGCAGCCTGTCTGCCGCTGGGGAACACAAGATGCATCCAGAGGGAGAGGCCAGTCCTGAAACGAGTCCCACCTGTCTCAAGCTTTTTCCCCTTATTTATACATTAGTAATTAAAGAAACCTTGTTAAGTAAGCAGTTTCAAGCAAGAGGTTCCTTCTGATTATTGATTAACCAGGTGTGGGTTTTTCCAGAACTTGCAGCCTTGAGTCCTCAGTAGACATTCCTGGGGCATATCCTACTCTTTGAAAACACATGTATCAGCAACTTTTAACCCAATTCTTATCAGGAAGGACGCGGGGTCAAGGTGCCCTTTCAGTGGCACCCTAAATCCCCCTCCCCTCCTGCCTTGGTCAAGCTGAGACTTGCTTTTAACAGCTTGCCAACTAGGCTGTCTTTAACAATAAGCCATAGTGGTTTCAGGCACTTTACTGGTTTGCCAAAGTCTCGTCGTACAGGTGTCATCAGTCTTGTCCACTGCTGGACATGAGCAGTAGTGCGGTGTGGGTGCCTCTGCGTTGCCTCAGTTAATAGAGCCCAGACAGTGGCTGAATTTACTTGCAGACCCCCTGTGCACCAGGGAGGTATGTGCAGAGCTGCAGGTGTTCAGGGGCCAGTGGAAAAGCACAGAACCTCTGTGTGGTCTTGTGCTTCTGCAGGAACCTCATAACTCAGTGCAGACCCTGCAGCGCTACATTGCTGGAAGTCAGTTTGCCCCTCCGAATGGCCAAGTTGAGCACTTGTGTTCTGCAGTGCACTTGAGCAGTGTGACAGGTCTACCTCTGGGGCACAGGCTACCCTCCAGGGTGCTCTGGGGTAGATCAGCCAATGTCATGTCCTTGGCAGGTCACTGTTTGGGAAGGGTGACTGCAGTCTCCTGTTTCCATTCCCTTGTGCTGGGACTGTCTCCCGCAAATTTTCATTCTTCAGAGTTCAGTTTTTGTTCCAGGTGCCTGCACTGACTTTCCTCATCTGGCTGTATTTGTGACTGAATCCCACTGTCTGATGAAAACAATGCACTGGCATCTTCCAGAACTAGAGGGAGAGAGAAAACCATGAAAATAAAGGGTAGGTCCAAACTCCAGGGAGAGTCAAGTGCTTTAGGGGAAAGCTTTGCTGTGCTGTAAGCTCGAGCTACAAAATAAGCTGAAAACCTTGTGTGAAAGAAAACTCCTCTCCTAGCTTGAAGCCGTATGTGGCCCACCCAGCTCAAGGACTATTGGCCCCATCTTCATTGGCCAAAACCCTTCCTCCTTTATGGGAAGCACGTTTCTTTGTTCTAACCAAAAGCCAAGGAGACGAGTTACCAAATACATTATCTACAGAAACCATTTTCATCACTCATGCTTCATCCCAACTCCCAATGGACATGGACATTGGGTATTGTCCTCTTCAAGTGCCCACGTCCAGTGTTGTATGCATACCTCCATCACAGTCTTATGTTCAGCTTAATAACTTGAGCCACCACATCCTTGAAGTAAGAAGTCTGGACAAGTTAAGAAGGCGAACCTTAGAGCTCAGTGCTCAAGGCCAGCGGCACAATTTATTCATAGAAATAATGTGAATGGAAAGCTGTACCACTCATCATACACGTGGAAGTTATGGTGAGAACACAAAAACAGCATCCAGAGATGTAAGAGGTCCATTGTTTCACTCTTTTTAATTCAGCTTTCAAAGATTGATATTGAAAATAACTTACCTGAAACTATACTTAGCACATCCCTGTCCCTCATTTATGGGCATAGATCAGTGCGTTGATCTCTATCAGACAAAGTGCTCAGCCTTCACTGGTATTCTAGAAACAAAAACAATTGGGGAAAAAAACAAACAGTTATGCTTGCTAAGTGACAACACTGAAATTGATGAACTATTTTTTGCAAAACCCAGGCCCTTAAATGGCAGGAAATTAGTACTTAAAGGAATAAAAAATCTTACCCTGCTTGCATAATAAGAATAGCCTTATCAAACAGAAAAAATGCACATTCCATTACAACACAAGAACCTTAACTCTGATCCAATGGGTTTTTTTGCATTATTTTTATATTTGTTTTAAAATTAGTATTTTAAAATGATTTTAATGTAATGTTATTCATCTGACCGTAAATTTGTTTGGTAAAGTACTTCGAACTGCTATTGCTTGGGAACATTTGTTTTCTATGTAATAATAGGAAAGTCTATAATTTATCAACTTGAATGTATGTGGACACACATTTAAGGTTAACCCATATATCATTAATGAGTGTGTCTGCGCGTTTGTGTACATAATTTGTTTCTTTTGCAGAAAGCCGTTGTGTGTGTTTATATTTTGCAGTTGCTCGTGAGGAGTTGAGGCTGCCATGATGAAACATGCACTTCTTTCTATTAAAATTAATGCATTTCTACCCTGGCTATGTAGATTTATGACAGTCTTAACTATTCGTTTCCTTATGACTTAGTTCTTGGGTTTTGTAACAGATGCAATAGGTAATTGGCAGATGCAGGGACAGTCTCTGGAAAAGAAAGAGCATCCTCCTGGCTACATTATCTTACAGCCAGCTGCCTCTGACCTCCCTGGGAAGTCCAGCCAGTCGGGAATCAGCCATAGGTTGAGGCTTCTGCAGTGCCATTCCTCAGGAAAGAGGAGCTGTNTGGCTTTCGAGTGATACAGCAGCAGCCTGTCTGCCGCTGGGGAACACAAGATGCATCCAGAGGGAGAGGCCAGTCCTGAAACGAGTCCCACCTGTCTCAAGCTTTTTCCCCTTATTTATACATTAGTAATTAAAGAAACCTTGTTAAGTAAGCAGTTTCAAGCAAGAGGTTCCTTCTGATTATTGATTAACCAGGTGCGGGTTTTTCCAGAACTTGCAGCCTTGAGACCTCAGTAGATATTCCTGGGGCATATCCTACTCTTTGAAAACGCATGTATCAGCAAATTTTAGCACAGTTCTTATCAGGAAGGAAGCGGGGTCAAGCTGCCCTTTCGGTTGCACCCTGAATCCCACCTCCCCTCCTGCCATAGTCAAGAGACTTGCTTTTAACAGCTTGCTGACTAGGCTGTCTTTAACAATAAGCCATAGTGGATTCAGGCACTTTACTGGTTTGCCAAAGTCTCCCTGTACAGCAGCTCCCCTACACCCTCGCCACCTCCTGGCCCCTCCTCTGGCACTTGTTGCTTCTCCAGTACCTCATCACTGAGCCCACCTGCTTCCTTGGGATGGGTGCTGGGATGGCAACCAGCAAGCCCCATGGGCTGGGACTCAGGGGCAAGTTCTCTGATACCAGCAGCCCCAGCTGTGATCCCAAGGCAGCTCCATGTGTCACCACTACCTAAGTCTTGTTCACTATTGCTCTGTGTGCAAGGGCCTGGCTGGCTCAGGGATTCAAGTTACATGGCCTTCCTAGCTCAGCAGTGACTGATGTCTGCCCAGAGGTCTCTAGGAAATGGGTTACACCGTCCTACTCCAGTTCCTAGTGGACAGGTGCCCACGCTGGCACTAACTGGACCCCGTGCTAGCAGCATCAGCTGATGGGTCGAGGACTGAATGTGCCACAGAGACCAATCTCCCTTCTCTGCCCACTGAGGTCCTTCCGAGGGGGGCAGAGCCACAACAATGTGTGATATGGGGAAGCCAGTCCTGCCACAGCCCATGCTGTACCTGCTCTGTGGATAGAGGAGTCCAGGTTCCAGGAACATTTCTCCAGCACAGGAGCCATTTAAATCAAAGCACCTTCCCCAGGATCTACCACTGGCCACAGGGCAGCACCATGGAGCAGCTGAAGGTGACACTTGTCTCCAGGCAGACAGAGATCAGGCAGGGAGGCTAGCCTGGCTGGCAGGGGCTAGGTGGGTGGGCAGGGCATCAGCCCTTTGACTTGCTGGCAAGTGCTGCAATGATAGAGCAGGCTCCAGCCGGCGGCGCTGGAGTCAGCCTGAGCAGAACTTGCAGGCTGGCAGCCCAGCCTGGCACTCTGGAGCTGCCCTGACTGTCCTTGTGCAGAAGAAAGGACGTCTGTCTATGGGGCTGATTTGGTGGTTTTTTTGGCCATGCTATTTCCAGGAGGCAGAGTCAGTTTTTTTCCACTAAGAACGGAAGCGAAGGTCATGCTGAAGGCTCCTTTATGCGTGTGTTTGCGCAGGTCCCTCCGGGTGCCTGTCCAAGGGGAGTGTGTGTGTGTGTTAGTATGTCCAGGGTGTGCATGTGTGATTCCTGGCACACGCCCACACACGGAGCTGGCCAGAGAGGCTACCAGGGGCTGCTAATCTTACAGCCCCCAGCTGGACAGACTGTCCCTGATCTACCCTGTCTCTGCCAGGGCCACTGCTCTGATTCCCCCACAGTGCCATGGAGTTGCTGTGAACAGGACAGGACAGGACAAACTTCACCCTCCCTGCCAATGAGCATGAGAGCTGAGGGGGGAGAGTCGTCCCCATGTGCCAGCCTCTGCTCAGAGTGAAAGTGCTGCCTGGCTTCAGAGTTCTGCACCCAGCTAATGTTGCTGCAGGGACTAAATCACCGTTCTCAAATGCGGCCACCAGGGGATTTCCCCCGGGCGAAGGGAGGCAGGGCTGGCCTTATCATGAGGTGAACTGAGGCAGGGCTGCCCAGAGGATTCAGGGGTCCTGGGGTCTTTGGCAGCGGGGAATTGCCACCGAAGACCCAGCACTTCAGCAGTGGGTCCCGGGGCGGAAGGACCCCCGCTGCCGAATTGCTGCCGAAGATCCGGAGCAGAAGAAACTCTGGGGGCCGGGGCCCCACGAGAGTTTTCCAGGGCCCTCGGAGCCATTGAAGGACCCCGCTCCAGGGGCCCCGAAAAACTCTCACAGGGGCCCCTTCGGGGCCTGGGACAAATTTCCCCACTTGCCCTCCCCCCAGGCAGCCCTGAACTGAGGCAGCCGCCTAAGGTCCCAGACTGGGGGGCATGGAGGGGCACCACTAGGACTCAGAATGTAGAAAATTGTGTCTGATGCTGGTGCACATGTATTCTCTCTGCTCTAGATGCACAGAGATAGTGGAGTGCTGTGATGGAGGAAAGAGGGCACAAGAGACATAACAGGCAGGCAGGAGAAAAGGTGAGAGGGAATAATAGAAAGCAACAGGAGCTGCAGGGAGAGAGAGGAGGAGGAGCCTCTTATATACCTCTCTGGCACCCCCAGGAGCCTGGCCTGATTAACATCAGCTTCTCAGGGAGTTCCCTGTTTCCTGCTGCTTCCCTGAACCCACTTGAGGAGAACAGGCAGCCAACTGAAGCAGTAGGAGCCAGTCAGGCCCTTAAGACGCTGATATCTTCCCTCACTCAGGCCCTGCTACCAGCCTGCTTATTTATCCCCTTCTATTGAGTGTTGAGAGCCACTATAGCTGGCACAGAACAGCAGTCATGAGTAAGAAGAAAACGCCCCTCTGGGGCAGCATTCAGAAAAAAAAAGAGGCAAAGGAAGCTTTTCTACCTAAGCAGGATGGAGCTCTCCTGAGATACATAGACACAAATGTTCATAGTGAGCCTTCCGGCCCCAGTGAGGATGTGAGTGGTGAGGAGATGCCTGATCTTCCAGTTAGAGTGAAGTGCATGTGACCTGGCAGGTACTGCAGCATCCATATCTCTGGGCTTGGCTACACTTGCAAGTTGCAGCGCTGGTGAGGGGGTTACAGCGCTGCAACTTACTCGGTGTCCACACTTACAAAGCTCAGCCAGCGCTGCAACTCCCTGGCTGCAGCGCTGGCTGTAACTCTGTCTGCTCGGGTGTAGGCACAATCCAGCAGTGGTGATGCAGCGCTTTGACTTTCATCAGGTGGGACACTCACCAGCGTGTATTGGCCTCCAGGGTATTAAGAGGTATACCCAGAACTTCTGATCTACAAACAACCACGAGTTACTCCCGGAGCTACCAAAACAGCTGCTCTTTGCTCCAGCGACGAGCCAAGGCTTTGAGATGTTCACAGTGTTTGCTTGAGGACAACACACGGCGGGGGAGAGGAAGTCCCTTTGGAGAAGCTGACTTATCTGGTTCTGAAGCCTTTTTACATTTAGAGTGATTGAGAGAGGGTGGGGGAATGGCCAGAATTTGCAACGCAGGGAGCTCACAGGTTGCCTCCAAAATCGCTCTCTCTGTCTCCCCGATGCTCCTGCTCATCCACCACCCCCGCTTGAAGCTAGAGCAGGGAGCTGTCACAGGTGTCTACTCCACAAAATCCGCTCTCTCTGTCTCCCCAGAGGCTCCCTGTCACACTCCCCCCCCCCTCTTTTTGAAAAGATGTTGCGGCCCTTGACGCTGGATGCTGCCCACAATGCCACACTCCCATACAGCGGCTGCAATGCTGCAAATGTGTCCACACTGCAGCGCTGGTAGCTTGTCGTTTGTGGCACACACCGCGTGTGTTTCTAACAGCTGATACCGACACAAGCTGTAACTCCCGCGCAGCACATGTTCCAAAGTGTAGCCATTACCTCCACTCAAAATGGATGTAAACCATGCACCATTCCTGAAGACGTGTAGTCAGAAGAATGTGGTGGAGGCGCAAGAAACAGCTGCTGCTGAGTATAGTTCCTTAAGTCTAGATGATCCAGGACTGTGGACCCACTTGAGCAGTAGCCTGAGGGACTTCGTTGTACTGCATGGGCCACAGCAAGTGAAAAACTTCATGTTCCCCAAAGACAATGAAAATAGAAGTTTCCATCCAATGCATAACTGGTGTGAATCCTCAATGGTAAGAAAGTGGAGAGGCCATGACTTATGTACTAAAAAACCCAGAATGCTGCATACTGTTTTTGTTGCAAACTCTTCCAGGCTAGTGTTCCAGCCACATTGGGTTCTACAGGAAAAAAGGGCAGGAAAAATCTGGCTAGAAATCTGGCATGCCATGAAAAGACACCAAATCATCAGAGAGCATTCCATAGGTGGAAAGAGCTTGAGATGAGACTAAGGTTAAAGGCCAGCATAGATGATCAGCATCAAGAGTGTATCAGAGTCTCTTTACTGGCAAAATGTTCTGAAAAGGCTCATTGCCATTGTGAGAATGCTTACTACCCAAAACCTAGCACTGCGTGGCACTTCAGATCAGCTGTATGTGCCAAACAATGGAAACTTCCTTAAAATTGTGGAGCTAATGGAGTTTGATGCTGTACTCCAGGAGCATCTAAGAAGAGTCACTACCCAAGAAATGTACACACGCCACTATCTTGGAAAAACAATTCAAAATGAGATCATACACTTTGTCAGGGTTCCCTCCCCACTCTGAACTTTAGGGTACAGACGTGGGGTCCCACCTGAAGACTCCCTAATCTTATTTCTACCAGTTTAGATTAAAAACTCCCCAAGGCACAAATCCTTCCTTGTATCTTGGATTAGGTAACGCTGCCACCACCAAGTGATTTAAACAACATTTAGGGAGGGCCACTTGGAGCTCTACCTTCCCCAAATATTCCCCCAAGACCCTACACCCCTTTTCCTGGGCAGGCTTGAGAATAATATCCTCACCAATTGGTACAGGTGAACACAGACCCAAACCCTTGGATCTTAAAACAATGAAAAAGCAACCAGGTTCTTAAAAGAATAATTTTAATTAAAGAAAAGGTAAAAGAATCACCTCTGTAAAATCGGGATGGTAAGTACTTTACAGAATAACAAAAGACTCAAGAACACAGAGGATCTCCCCTCTAGGCAAAACCTTAAAGTTACAAAACCAGGTATAAATCTCCCTCCTAGACAAAGGAAATCACAAGCCAAAATAAAAGTAAACTTTCCTACGCTGGTACTTACTAATACTAATGGAGTTGGAGTGCTTGCTTTCTTGATCTGTCTCCAGCAAGCACACAGAACAGACAGACAAAGAACAGACAAAACAAAGCTTTTTCCCCCTCCCCAGATTTGAAAGTATTTTGTCCCCTTATTGGTCCTCTTGGTCAGGTGCCAGCTAGGTTACCTGAGGTTCTTAACCCTTTACAGGTAAAAGGATTTTGTGCCACTGGCCAGGAGGGATATTATAGTACTGTATACAGAAAGGTGGTTACCCTTCCCTCTACATTTATGACACAGTTACTGTCAACAAAATTCAAATAGAAGATTGTGGCAGATCTGAAGTCAGCAAGATATTACTCTGTTATTCTGGACTGCATACCTGACGTCAGCCATATGGAACAAATGACTTTAATGGTGCGTTTTGTAACAACAACAGAACCTAGTGAAAATGTCCCTGCAATGGTGACTGTCAGAAAGCATTTCCTAGAATGTATTGACATTGATGATACTACAGGAGCTGGTATGACAAATGTGCTTTTTAAAAAACTGGAAGATACGGGAATTGCGATAGCTGACAGGAGAGGTCAGAGTTACGATAATGGTGGCAACATGAGAGGAAAGAACAGAGGAGTGCAGACATGGATCCGAGAATTAAACCCTAGAGGTTTTTTTTGTCCCATGCAGTTCTCATTCCTTGAACTTGGTGGTCAGTGATGCAGCATCAGCTTTCAGTGAGGCTGCTGAATTTTTTAATGTAACTCAAAGCATCTATGTATTTTTCTCTGCATCAGCTCATCAATGGCAAATTTTGAAGCAACATCTGGGAACATCCTCTTTGACACTGAAACTGCTGAGTGCCACACGATGGGAAAGTCGACTGGAGGCGATAAAGTCTATCAAACACCAAACTGGGAAGATAGATGATGCCATAGTTGCCATTATGGAGGATAATACTATGCCAGGAACTGTTCGTGGGAGAACAGTGGCAGAGAGAAATGGAATCACCAGAAACATACATAACTTCAGATTTCTGTGTGGGTTAATGTTGTGGCATGACATACTGTTTGAAATAAATGTTGAAAGCAAGAGACTCCAAGGTGTTGAACTTGATATATCTGGAGCAATGGAACAACTGGACAAAGCAAAGTCATATCTACAGTCTTACTGGTCAGATGAGGGATTTCAAAATGTTCTGAAGAGTGCACAGAAGTTGGCAGAGGAACTTCACACTGAAGCTATTTTCCCACCCATTCAAGAATATAAGAGTCACTAAAGAAGAAGGCATTTTGATTATGAGGCATGGGATAATCCTGTAAGAGACCCCAAACAACAATTCAAAGTTGAATTATTTAACCAGGTGCTAGATTGTGCAGTCAGTTGAAGAATGTTTCATGCAGCTCAAGGTCCCGTGAGTTGCAAGGGACCTCAGGAAATCATCTAGTCCATAGCCCCTGCTCAAAGCAGGACTAATCCCCAACATGGTCCTCTCAAGGATTGAACTCACAACCCTGGGTTTAGCAGGCCAATGCTCAAACCACTGAACTATCCCTCCACCCTGTCAAGGAACACAGCAGTATATTTAGGATGGTGTATGATATTCCAAAACTCCTCACTATACCTGAAGAAGTCCTACACCAGCAATGCAGGAGACAGTGTTGACACACGACGACGTGCGATATTGATGCAAGTGATTTAGGTGATGAACTGAAAGCCCTTTCAAGATACATTTCAGCAGAATCAACTCCAAAGGGCATTCTGGAATATATGTACACAAATAAGATGACCACCCTCTTTCTAAATGTTTTTGTTGCTGTGTGCATACTTCTAACACTTCTTGTAACAGTTGCCAGTGGAGAACGCAGCTTCTCCAAGCTGAAGTTAATAAAAACACATCTACTCTCTATAATGACACAAGAGAGGCTGGTCGACCTTGCAATCATCTCAATAGCACATGAGCTGGCCCAGACTGTGGACCTTCAGGAAGCAGTTCAAATCTTTGCAACCTAGAAAGCACCACTTTGATTATTCAAACACATAAAAATGCCAGTGTTTATTATGCAGACAAGAAAAGTTACATTTGCTGTTAAGGCGTTTGAAAGTTAAGTGTTACTTAAAATTTTTGAACAAGGCATTTTAAGTTGTTAATTCTCCTTTATAGGGGTAAGTAGCAGAGCAGTACCATTAGAGGAGAAGAACAGGAAGAAGGCAGAATTGAGACCTTTCAAAGTTTTGGCTGAAGCGAGGGGGCGTGGGGATGTCATTTGAGCTCCCCGTCTCAGGTGCCAAAATGTTGTAGGCTGGCCCAGGGGGTGGGGAAGTATCATAGAATCATAGAATATCAGGGTTGGAAGGGACCTCAGGAGGTCATCTAGGTGGTGGGAATAAGGGTGTTTGACTTTTGCGGGGATTGCTCCAGCTGCCTGCACAGATGCTATGACTACCCCTTTGTAACCTGAGACCCAGGAGCGGGATGCGATCAGGTGACTCTTTGCCCAGGCAGTGAGACAAAGGCCGGAGGAGGAGCAATGGGCAGGGCAGGGCAGGGGCCAGGCAGCTGGAAACACGTCAGTCTCATCTGGCTGCGGGTACCAGGGGAGGGTTAGAGCCCTGGCTGTGGGCTCCCCTCCCCCCCAAGATGGACTTGGCTGAAAGACACTGATTTCTGTGATAACAAGTTCTGTCCTACACTGAGTTCTAAACCTTCTGTTTTACTGGCTGGCTGAGAGTCACGTCTGACGCTGGAGTTGGGTTGCAACGCCCTCTGGCTTCCCCAGGAGCGCCTGCTGGGTGCACTCGCAGCAGGAAGCGCACGGTGTGTGAGTTCCACCCAAATCAAATTATGACCTGATACTTGGTAATGGTGTTTAATATGGTTTTGTTTATTGTCTGCCATTTTGGTTTGTAAAGTCCAAGTAGTCCACCATGTTAGACAGCCTTCTTGTTCCCTTAGGAGAGAAAAGGCGGGAAATCTAGTGGGTTGTTGTTAGGCAACGGAAGGGATTATATAGGTTGGGAAAGAGCAGGAAGGGGTTCTTCTTCCTCTGCTCTTACCTCAGAGAGAAGGGAAGAGATCAGACACCAGTTATCCATCTAAGTAATAGCTCAACACTAATTGAATGGGAAAAGATCTGATTTATTGTTGGGGTTTATTGTTTTAAGAGAAGCATACTTCCATCCACAGGGTTTCTATCTCAAGTGGCTAGGGCTCTTACTCAGACAGGATGTCGCAAAGAGGTTAGGTTGGGAAGTTAGTTAGACCTCTTACCTGATTCTTCATCGTCATTTTCTGGTGTGGTCACTGTTCCAGAGGGAATCGTGGTCCAGTGAGTCATTCATCAAATCCTGGTCTCAGCAGCAGCAGCATCTGGACACGGTATAGAGAGCAGCCATCATTTACCCTTTAGTAATTCCTGTGTGAAAGAGTGACTGGTTATAAAATCTGTTCGGTATTAATCCTGCCTCCCCATTCCCTTCTTGCCTATCCTATTCCTAATTCCCTAGTTAATAAAGAATCGATTGTTTAAGTTGTGGTCTCTGTGATTATTTTAGATAAGCTCTGATAGATGGGCTATACTGAGGGAATCTTGGGAGACTTCTGTTGGCTTCCCGCAGTCTTTTGGAAGTAGGGTCCTGAAATAAATAATAAAAACTAACGGGTGTGGAAGGGGATGCTGAATGCTTTGAGGTCAGACCCAGGACGGTGGAAGCTGTGGAAGCTTCTTCCTCTGGAGACAGTATGCTCAGAGAGAGGAGGCTCCCCCAGAGTCCTGACTGGCTTTGTATGGAGTAGTTCCAGAGCATTGCCCCGCTGACTCCATTACAGTGGGCAAGACCCAGCAGCCAGACACCTGGGAAAGAATTCTCTGTAGTAACCCAGAGCCTCCTCATCTAGTGTCCCATCTCCAGCTATTGGAGATATTTGCTGGCAGCAGCCGCAGATGGGCTACATGCCATTGACAGAGCAGCTCTGAGCTTAGGCTGGGGAGTTACAAAATTTCACTAATCTCTGTAGGAGAACTGGCTTATTCTGGGTCTAGATCATCAACCTCCACCTGCAATCTGAAACCCAAAGACGAGGAGCGCTTGCAATGGTTGCAGAGAGGGGCTGTATTTTTGGCTGCTTGCTGTTACAAGATTAACTTCAAAGCTTCCGCTTGTCATGCGAGCCACTGCACGCAGCAGGGATGGATCAAGTGGAGTCAGATACGGTATGTATATTCTCCATGGTCCAGCTTGAACCCTTGCCAGTGACAAATGCCATGGTATGACATGCCACTGAAAACAGTCCATGCTGGCTGATGAATGGATGGCCTAATGTGCATGGACAACTATGGCCAGTTTTCTTTGCTTGAAATGACCAATTATATGGATATCCAGGCTGATGAATGTCACAAGTGGCTGGTGAAAATATTCTTGGGGAGGAGGGGCCTGAGTCCTACCCCTGTGGGTGTTTGGAAGGGACCTACTCTCAGAGGGAGAGGGGAAATCAGCAGCCCCAGTTCCGTGGGGCTGGGCCCAGCTCCCCACTCGAGCATTCACTGATTCAGAGGAGCCTGCCCCAGCATCGTGTGATATGTGCATCCATATGCAGGCAGAGTGCCACTGGCTTGAGGGCTTCACTTACCGAGCTGGGCGTGCATGTGGGCAGCAGGGTGGCAAAGCAGAGATAGGCTTGGGAAGGGGGATGAGCCCTCTCTAGCCCTGCCTACCCGCCACCTATGCCTAATGTATGGCCCTAGGGTGGTGGTTCCAATGTAGCTCAGGTCACGCCTCTACCAAGAATTACACGAGAACCTTTGGGAATGAAAATCCTGGTTGGGAGTTGTGCATGGTGGACAGAGATTGATAAACAAGCAGAGGAAATGGCATAGTCGTTAACAAACACAATGCAGACCTAGATATGCTCCTTTGCATTCTTGGGGGTAACCATCTGCCCCATGGCAGCAGATCCACATAGCTGTTAATGGAACATTTGTCTTTGATTGCAGAAGATGCCCATTCTAAACGGCCTGAAGTATTCTGTACGAACTCAGCTAATTCCACGCAGATGGTGGCAGCGTTAAGACTTGTTTGCACAGACAGACGTTCCTGACCAGATTGTAAGTGATAATGGAACTCAATTCCCATCCAAAGAGTTTAATTTGTGTGTCAAAAGAAATGGGATCAATCATGTCACATCAGCGAATTCCCTTCTTGCCACAAATGAAGTAGCAGAAAAGTTTATTCAGACATTCAAACAGTTTGCATTACAGCCCTGGATAAAGGCAGTTTACAGTACAAGATTGTGAATTTTATGTTGGCCTATAGGAACTTAGGCCATGCTGCTACAAATTAGGAGCCAGCAATGTTGTTTACGGGACGTAATTTAAGACTCTCCTGGAATTGTTAAGGCCCGATCTACAGAGAGACATTCATAAGAAACAGTGTGATCAACTGGCCACAAAATAATCCCACCCAACTGCATAGCTTTCACATGGGAGAAAGTCTTCATAAGAGACACCTGCTTTAAGTCATGGAAATCTGGAGATTGTGTCACAGACTGATCTTCTGCCTTATCAGATAGAAGAGGCACCAGACATGTCGTGGAGAAGACAGAGAGACCTGCTTTGGAGCACAAGTCCTGTGGAATGTTCTGTCCCACAGCAACGCCTGTTGAAAACACTGAACTTGCAATACAGCCACAGCGACTTGTGATAGCATCAGTGAGCCTCAGGGCCCTGTTTCTACTACAAGAGACTGGAATGCTATAGGGCAGAAAGCTGTTGCTGATCCAGCGACCTGAGAAAGTGCAGACACTGTTCTGCAATGGGTGGGATGCCAGGGAGATGTGATCCACAGAGAAGTTACAAACCAGTTCTCAGACTGAATTTGTAGTATGTTCTGCGTTTAGTGAGTGATGCATTGTAACTTTTTGGCACTTTACAATTACATTAAAGGTGGAGGAGCCTGTAGTGTATAGGAATAGGGCAATATCCCTTTAAATTGTTTGTAACCCTTCTAGTGGCGCTCACTGTGTTTTGTTTAAGAAGCTGCAAGAAGCAGAACCCAGCCACAGCAGCAAACTCTATGTAGCTGGGCCTGGATGCTGGGGATGTTCAATAAGCAGAGCTATTTGGACCCCACTGGGCCTGGCTGGTTCCTTAATATTATGTTTGTGTTTCCCCCGATTTCTTCTGGCCACGAGTTCTAGATTGGTGGCCAGTCCCCGAGAATGCTCTGCTTCCTGCACGTGTCTTGCTCTTGCAGCTGCCAGGTCTCTTATTGTGCTGGAGCAGTGGGTGATCATGCATGGTGACGGTGTCATGCTGGTGTCATGGGCCCATCCCCTAGAGTCCAGTGAAGATGAAGACTGAAGTGGTGCCAGTGTACAGCCAGGAGCCAATGCTGATTGCTGTGCGCTGTCGTGATGTGATCTGGGGACCCTGTGCTGCTGAGCTCAGAGCCTGCTCTTGCTCTTTCAGGACTTTCCAGGTACGAGAATGGCATAATCAATGTCCAGGAATGCATAGGCCAGTCCAGCTGAAGGCATCGCTGCATGTTGGGATTTGAGAGCCTTTGGAGTGATGTAGTGCTAAGTTTCTCAAACTGCTACAGAAGAAACAGTTCTGCTGCCGCGATCATGAGGGAGGAGCCTGTCTCCAAACAATGCACATCCCTAAACACTCCCTAATCTCTAGCACCTACTGCACCGTTGCCTGCCTTCTATACCCAAGGAGTGGCTGATAAAGGTGCCTAAGGTCAGAGGAATCTGTTGCCTTCAGCTTAGGAAGCCCCACTGGAAAGGGCCTACTACCCCCATGGCTTACACAGAGCTGAGCACTTCATGGTGGTAGAGCTGAGCCCTTTCCAGTGCTGGGCCAGTATCACTGTACTTGGAGACTGAGGCCCAGAATAGTGAAGTGACTCAGTCCAGTCCCACAAGGAGTCGCTGGCAGGGTCGGGAATAGGGGCCAATCACTTGGTAACTACCGTCTTGACAAGCAAACTGCTTAACAACCAGGGACCTCCTCCTCATTGCTCCTTTCACCCCCTGTCCCAGTGTGAGGGCTGGGCAGAGGCAGCGGAAGGCAGTTGGCAGCTCCCTTCTAGCTGTGCAGTAGGAAACACTGAGACAGGAGGTTCTGTTTAAGTACAATGGCCTTGTCTGCCTAGAATTGTTTCCTGATGGGAGGGACAAAATTTTCTTCGCCTCATTTGCAACGTTTAAACTGACACAGGCTAGAGAACAGTTTGTTCCTGAGCGTCACAGAGACTCAGTACCAAACGATAGGGGTGCCAGCCAAGCCACCCCACACCACACCATGCTGTGCCACTGGTCAGGACTGGAAGGGCAACGGATGAGCAGGGAGCAGTTCGTGACTCACTAGGAGGCACTCTGCTTTCTAAACCAGGCCTGCAGTGCTGTGGCGTTGCAGATGCCATCTTTTGGCAAAGACTTAAAACTAAGCTGCTGATCACTTAAGATTATTAAAATTCCCAGGGTAGGTCCTGCAAGAGTACATTCATTAGCCCTGCTATCCAGCCCCGATTCCAATTATACTCTGCCTCCCTGAATTCCCCCTGCTGTTTCAAAGGGATTCCAGATGTCTGGTTCCCAGGGAGCACCTCTGCACCAATTCTAGCTCGAGAGCCCAAGGTAGAGAGCAAACACTTGCTGTCTGCACCAGCTCCCAAGCAAAGAATGTGCATCACAAATATGGCGTATTTTTAAAGACTGGACTGTGCTCACATGCTAAGAAAAGGGCTTGTAAGGCTCTGCCTAACAGCGCCATCTGGTGCCTCCTGCATAGAAATAGCGCTTGGAAACTAACCCATCTAGCCAAACAACTGCAGAGACTAAGCCCCAATATCTGTGCCTGCTGGTGGATGTAAAACTGAACAGCAGCCCTATCTGTGAAATCCTGCACTGTGTATGCTGAAGGGTTAAATACACAGTAGTCAGCTGCAACAGGCTCTCATACCAGCCAAGGAGGCTCTGCAGTAGGAGAAGGAAACTCCACCTCAGCTAATGCTCCTGTTTGCTAAAGGGAAGATCTTTCCCTTGCACATTTGGAGCCATCCACCCTCCAAGTTTGGTGTGTGAGGAGCTTCAGGAAGGCTCTCTCCACCAGCCTGGGTTCTCCAGCCCACTGCAGGGCTCTTCCCACATTGGGGATACTCAGGAGGGCATAAGGGCCAGGAGCCATGCTGGCAGGGAGGGGGCTGTGGGCTGTTTCCACAGCAGCTGGAGAAATGGCCTAAGCTGTGTTTTCTTCCCCTGCTTCAGGATTATTCCATTTGCGCTGAACTCTGAACAATAAAAGTCAGTGCTGGGCTCCCCTGCTGCTGGTGACCACGTTCCCTGGCAGCGCTCCTGCTCCCTTTGATTCTCTGGCCCGCTCCATATCTCATCTGCCTTGAGGTCACTTCCTTCCTTAGCTGGCTCACCCCTGCTGCCTGCTCCCTGAGGCTTGTGCTGCCAAAGGGCTTCAGAGCTCTGCTCACTGGGGGGGCCTTTCCCATTGGCTGTCTGTGATGTCATGCTTGGGACAATGGGCCCCAGCAAGCTCACGGTGCTGACCTGCTCTTTCCTGAGTTGTTTAATAGTCTCTGTGTCGCAGGAGGCAGTGAGACTCAGTGTAAGTTGTGCACTGCCTGGAGAACCCTATTCCTCAGCCTTTGAGTACCTGCTGCATGCACTTCACCAATGCTGTCCCAGCACACCCCAGGCATGGCTCATCACTCACTTACTTCAAGGCAACCTTCCCCTGATCAACAGCTGCATTCACCTAACATGGGGCACATTGTGGCCATGTGATCGTGAGGGCCTACGGGTCCTAGCATGCAGCGCTCCAAGTAGTACCCATAAAGATGGTAGGTGCCGATCCCCATCTCTGGCAGCGAGGAGCACTGCATGCTGGGACCTGTGGTTGTGCCTCTGTAATGGGATCCCTGGGGTGTAACCTGGGACTGGGGGACCACTGTGCCTCCTTAAATCACTAATCTGGGTAATCTCGCACAATGCCTGGTGACAAGCAGCAAACCCTTCCGGGTGTTGTTACTACTCAGTACAATTGCATGTGGAGCCCCACACCCAGCCAGATTGCATGAATGCTCCCAGAGCCGCTCATGAATCACACAGAGACAGGCACCAGCCAAATCCGCCTAATTTCCAGCACTGTACCTCAGGAATATACCATCTTGCACTGTTCAAGAACTTTTCTTGAACAATGCTAGTTTATTAATGGGTTCACCACTTCATCAATGGAAAGTAGACATACACTAGCCTTTGTAATGTGAGCAGATTTACCAAACACTTCAGTCAAACCCACTGGTAAAGATAAACATTAGAATAAATGTATTGATTACAAGAGATGGACTTTATGTGATTACAAGTAATAGGCAAAAAGTCAGAGTAATTATCAAAAGAAAATAAAAGATAAGCGTTCAGCCTCAATTCTTAACTGTATTAGGCTAGGCAATATCTGGACTAAGCAGATGTTCTCAGCCGACTGGATACTTCAGGTTGGTTGCAGTCCTTCATATGCAGGTTCTCCTTGTTAGCCTGGGGACCAATATCCTCAACTGCAGCATTCTTGTTGCCTTCAGCATGGGTTGGATAGGAGAAAGGACCAACCATGCGGCCTCTGTCCCCTAGTTTATATACTCACTCCATGTGCTTGGAGAACACAAGTCCTGGCATGTCTCGTGGGCATTTCTGAGTCCCCAGGCAAGGTTGAGCAATTCATAGAATATCAGGGTTGGAAGGGACCTCAGGAGGTCATCTAGTCCAACCCCCTGCTCAAAGCAGGATCAATCCCCAACTAAATCATCCCAGGCAGGGCTTTGTCAAGCCTGACCTTAAAAACCTCTAAGGAAGGAGATTCCACCACCTCCCTACGTAACCCATTCCAGTGCTTCACCACCCTCCTAGTGAAAAAGTTTTTCCTAATATCCAACCTAAACCTCCCCCACTGCAACTTGAGACCATTACTCCTTGTTCTGTCATCTGGTACCACTGAGAACAGTCTAGATCCATCCTCTTTGGAACCCCTTTTCAGGTAGTTGAAAGCAGCTATCAAATCCCCCCTCATTTTTCTCTCCTGCAGACTAAACAATCCCAGTTCCCTCAGCCTCTCCTCATAAGTCATGTGCTTCAGTCCCCTAATCATTTTTGTTGCCCTCCACTGGACTCTTTCCAATTTTTCCACATCCTTCTTGTAGGGTGGGGCCCAAAATTGGAAATAGTACTCCATGATGAGGCCTCACCAATGTCGAATAGAGGGGAATGATCACGTCCCTCAATCTGCTGGCAATGCCCCTACTTATACAACCCAAAATGTCATTAGCCTTCTTGGCAACAAGGGCATACTGTTGATTCATATCCAGCTTCTCATCTACTGTAACCCCTAGGTCCTTTTCTGCAGAACTGCTGCCTAGCCATTCGGTCCCTAGTCTGTAGCAGTGCATGGGATTCTTCCAACCTAATTCCCCTGGTGTGACCTTGTGCAAGTGAGTCATTGAATTGTAACTCCCTTGCTGGACAATGGCTGTTGATGTTTTTTCAACACCCGCCCTGGTGTTGCTTAGCTCCCTTGTTATCTCTGGGGAGCTAATATCTGGGCAATTCCCCAACTCACAGCATATTTTAGTGATAACCATAAAACACAGTCTCATAACTTCATATACACCAATGATATACATACTTAGATAGAACAATGGCTTTGAGCAGATCATAACCTTTCCCATGATACCTTACATGGCATGCTTTATATGAAATATCCCAATTATATATAAATGATTAATATGGGGGTTACAGGGTGCTCCCCTGAGGTACAGAGTGTAGCAGTCTCTGTAGTGAATATGGCCTTTGGCACCACCTTAGGCTCCTTGGTAGGCAAGACATCTGGCTGGAGCTTTGCATGCTGGGACATGTAGTCTTTGTGGGCCACACCACCACAGGAAGGCAAGGATGGCCAGGAACTGCACAGTAGAACTCCATGGACCGTGCTCCTCGGTTTAACGATGATGGTGAATTGTGAGGAGGAAAAGACTGAGATGATGTCAGTGGAGAGATTGCTTCTACCTGTTGGGCCTCCCCATGACCACTCGCCGGCTGCCCTGAGAAGCCCCAGGGCAATCCCTGAAACATAGAAGGGATCAGGGAGCCGGCAGTCTTTAATGCAGCCAGGGTCTGCGGCGCCAGAACCCAGTGGGGTGGGTTTCTACACAGGCAAGGTTGTTCAAGGGCCTGAGCCCCAGGTGCTGGAAGGTGAGTGAGCTGCTGGTGGAGGAGAAATACTACCCAGAGGGAGCAGTGACCCAGCTGCCTGCCTGCCTGGCCTGGGGCTGCTGTTGCAAAGTCACCACTGCACAGACAAGGCTCAGTGTGCACCAAGCCAAAAAGCTTTCAGTAAGTGACTCTGTGGCAGTTTCCTGTTGACAGCTTTGTGGGCCGGGGGTTTCCTTGTCCCCTTTACGCCCTGTGCCATCCAATGGGGAACAGGAGACCGTCTCTTCCTGAGCATGGGTCACGTGCCGGCACTCAGTGCCTGGAAACAGGCAGGGAGCAGGAGACCTGGGCTGCTGCCTCTTCTCATTTCTCTCTCAGACTCCAGGCAGCCTTCCTGCCTTGGAATCTAGAGTATCCCCATTGCCGCTTATGGGCACCCCAAGGCTCAGCCTGACACCCAACTTGTCTTCACCCTCCCCCACTTTCTAGGCCATGTGTCATCATGGCCACCAGCCAAGGTGAACTGGAGCCCATCAAACCCTGCTCCTTCAATAGCCAGAACTAGACAGAGACAGGAGCCATTCACTGCTCCCAGCCCTGCACGTCAGTACATGCAGCTGCGAATTGTCCCCAGTGCCCCCCCCCCAGCATAGTGGGGCAGGGCCGGTGCATTCATTCTATCCTAAAATAAGAGGGCAAGGGGACACTGAAAGGCAGTATGCTCTGGACTAGAAAAGGGACATAGTTATACAGGCAGGTTGTAGTTAACCCAGGGGACTCACTGCTGCAGGCGGCAAATACAACCGTGGGGTTTGCAAAAAAGGCTGCGTAATAAGTGATCGCTATCATATTGCAGAGCTACATCAGCTGAGGCACTGAAGAGCATAAATCCATCTCACTCCACGGCGCAAGGGCTTGATGACTCTGACATGTGCCACAGTCCACAGCCAGGCCTGGCTCTGATTCAGGACAGGGCTCTCAAATCAGTTCCTCAATGGCCTCTTCACTTGGTCGAAGGATATTTGAAGATCCAAACAAATTAAGTCCGACCAGTTCCATTATCCACTGTTTGTTAGTCTCTGATGGGATGACAAGAAGCCTGATTTTCCTTGTCAGCCGTTGGGCTGCTGAGCCCCCGACGTATGATCATCAAGGTGCTTTATTATTCTAGTTATAATTATCATTTCACCAACAGAGAATGAGGAAGGGGAGGGCTTGGTAACAGAAGAAGAAAAGGTTCTGAATAAAAATAGCGCTTCCAGAATCTATCTACATTTAGCTGTCTCAGTGTCTCTCTTTGTCCCCGCATCATCCACCCCCCCCATCCCAGATCATGTGTAGAGGATTATGAGTCTGCCAGTGGCTCTGGCCCTGTTGTCCAATCAGGACAGTCTCTTACTTTTAGATCTGGAGTCCTGGATTCACCCTGCTGTACCCGGAGCAAGTCCCTTCCCCTCTCTGCCTCCATTTACTTTCTGCAAAATGGGGATCAGCGTGGTGACCCTCCCTCGTAAAGCACTTTGAGATCTCTGATGGCAGGGCTCAGGTTCAGTCAGTGTGGGGTGGGACAGCAGGCTGGAGCCACTGGTGAGCTGCTTGGCTGGTCTGCAGAGGCTCAGCTTCCACTCAAAACATGAATAAAGGATCTAGCTGTTCCGGTTGCAAAACCAACCTCAAAAATGGGACCCAAGCCTAACTGGTGCAGAGCTGTGGCTGTAGAGAGCCAGCAGGGACTGGAGAGGTGGGACTGGCCCCAGTGACCTCAGGGAGGAGTAAACTGTTTCCTTGCTCAAGTCAAACAGGAGAGAGAGGCTCAGAGATCTGCACAATTTATCCTGAGGTCTGGGCTACACTTGAATGTTAGGTCAACAGAGATATGGCCCAGGGGGGTGGAGGGTATGCGGGCATGAAAACCCCGAGCACTCTAGCTATGCTGCCCTAACACCAGGTAGATGTGACTAGTGGACAGAAAAATCCATCCATTGACCTGTCTAGCTATGATCACATAGAAAGCTGTTTTACCTACACTGATGGACAAACGCTCCAGTGATGTAGGAAGCATCTACAGTCTGGTGCTATAGATGTGCCGCCATAGCGTAGATGTAACAGTGACAGACCCTGGTCATCAGTGGGTGGGATCAAACCTGGGACTTCTGGAGCTAAATGTCATATGGCTGTTAGTGAGAGATTAATGAATTTTCTAAGTGGTCTTGGTGCCTGTGGTGGGGCGATGACTCACTGGCATGGCACCTCCTGCTGGTCATCCTGGGAATTAGCTCTTCTCCAGAGTGCCCTCTGCAGGCCAGTGTCTCGCCTGCTGCTGGCCACCATGTCCTTCCTGGATCCTGGTGCCCTCTGCCCAGAGACTCTGCCCATTGCAGTACCCCCTCGCTCTGGGTCTCCCCTCTCAGAGGAACCCCCAATCCCCACCTTCCCTCAGTGGCTACTGCCAGTCATCATCTAGCCCCCACTCCCTGGGGCAGGCTGCAGTCTATAAACCACTCAGGATTGGCAAGGAGGGTTGGACCAGCTGCCTCTGCCTATTTCTGGGCTGCCCCAGTACCTTTTGTGGGCCCTTAAATTGCCCTGCAACCTGGGGCTTTGCTATGCAGGAGCTCCCCAGCTCCCTCTGCCCTTCCCCAGCACTGCTCTACCCTAGATACCCTTCTCAGCTTCCCAGGCAGCCCAGTCCTTCTCTTTCTGAAGCTAAAGAGAGTGTCTCTTTTTTAGCCTCTGGCCCATAGCCCTCTTATAAGGGCCAGCTGGGCCTTAATTGAGCTGGCCACAGCTGTGGTCAGCTACTCACTCAGCTTCTCCAGCTGTTCTTAATCCCTTTTACCCAGTCGCTGCCCCTCCAGGACTACTTTTAATGCCTCTGGGCAAGAGCAGGGTGACCATCCCACTACAGTCCCACTTTATGGGACAGATTGCTATGCCTAGGAGTCTTCCTCTAGCTTAGGAAGCACATCCTGAGCTTCAGAAACTTCCCAGTTGAAATCCCAGACAAGCTCCCACTTGTCACACCACCAGACTCCAGCCATTGGCAGGTGGGATTGAATGTGGGATCTCTGGAGCTAAATGCATGAGTCTCTACTGCATGAGCTAAAGCCATATAGCTATTAGCTATGGCTGTAGAGCAAACTCATTAATCTCTCTCTAAGTGGTCTTGATGCTACTCAGTGGGACAGAACACCACACCCAGGAGCTGTGTGGATTACATAGACATCGCCCAAGTGATTTACTCTTATTCTGGGTTCAGTTCCTGTGTCTGCTACACTCTTCCTGTGTGACCTGGAGCAAGTCACTTCATTTCTCTGGGCCTTTCCCCTGCAGGAAAGTCATGTCCCATTTCCTGAGGAACACACACTCACGATGAGGTCAGATCTCAACTATGTCCATGCAAACAATGCTCTGCACCGGTCATCCACCCTGCACTTCCCCTGCAGCAGGAGCATGGGGCCAAAACTGCTGGTGGTGCATTAATTCCAAAGGGGCAGGCTCTGGGCTAAACCCCAGCTGGGTGGGCTTGTTCTGGAGAACTTCCACCCATGGCCCAGGAAGCTGGCAATGACAGCCTCAACTAGGCTGCAAGGCAGAGGAGGGCGGCCTCTCCTGCCTGCTGCAGGGCAGCAGACTAATGAAGAGAAGCTGTGTCCCAGTGGAATGGTGTTCCCATGGGCTGAGCCCTCACAACGATACCCTCCTCCCAGGATTGCACCTAACACTTTGTCCTTCTCCAGCCCCTCCCATCAGCCTGGTGTCATCATCCCCTAGTCCGTAAATGGGGAAACTGGGGCACAGGAGGGGCAGGGACTTGCATGAGGCCAGACAGCAAGTCGGCTTTCTCCAGGCACCATTTAGTCCGGGGTTCCCGCAACAAATTTTTTGGTGGCCTCAGAGTGCGGCCACCAACTCTTGCTGGTGGCTGCACTGACACTTTTTCCTAAGATTATTTATTTTTCCTAAATTAATAAGGTAATATACACATATATACATCCAAATCATTGTAATTTATTTATGTAAGGTTTTCTGGGGGGTTGGGGTTTTTTTGCAGACTCAATAATAAAGAAAATGGACAGTTATCTCTATTCTGTAAAAGCGGCAAAGAGTTCTGTAGCACCTTACAGACTAACAAACGTATTGGAGCATGAGCTTTCGTGGGTGAATACCCACTTCGTCGGATGCACTCTATTCTTTACTGGACCTAACAGAATAGAAACACAAAAAAGGTGCTTTGCATGTTCTTGTCTTTATTAATTATTATTATTATTATTGTTTCTTCTGCTTTTTTGATAAAAGTGGTTGTACAACAATTCTGAAGTAAATTTAAAAATGCTTTGACATAACAGAAGTCCAAATAATAATGAAAAACATATCTGGGTGGCTTGGGACTGGGGAAGGAAAAGGAGGGGAGGCACGGCTGTGGCTGCAGCTGACCCAGGGGCTTCTCCAGGGAGGTGGTGGGGCTCAGAGCTTCGGCCGGCCCTGAGCTCCTCTGGCTGAGAGAAGGTGTGCTCCGGGCTACAGCTAGCCAGGGGTGTTGTGGGGAGAAACACTCGGGGCTTCAGCAAGCTGGGGCTCCTCCAGCCAAGAAGGGGGGTGCTCGGGGTTCTCCGGTGGGGGGGCTTGTGGCTCCAGCTTAGGGGGGCTAGAGGGGTCTCGTGGTTCCCACTGCTAGGGCGGGAGTGGAAGGGGTTGAGGTGGAGGCTAGCCTCCCCAAAGGGGGGCTCCACCCACTACCCATGCACCCGCTGCTCACCTCTTGACCCACCCCCGCCCGCCTCCTGCATCCCTCCTCACTCCCCCACTGCAGCCAGACCCAGCCCTGCCTCCTTACTCTTCTGCAGGCTCACCGCCTGCCTCCTTACCCCCCCACCAGGCTCCCCCTCCCCTCTCATCCTCACCTTGCTCCTTAAGTATTGTGTATTCCACCTGTGTCTCCAGAGAGGCGGTGCATGCGGCAACAGAGAGGAAGGACAGTGTTCCCTCCAATTTTTCCCACCCATGTGCAGAATGAATCATAGAATCATAGAATGTGCAGAATTATTTTTGTTATGTGCACCAATGTGGAGGTGATTTGTGACACATCACCTTCATATTGGCGCACATAACAAAATTCATGTGGTTCTGGTGGGCCGAAGGGTTTGGAGTGTGGCAGGGGGCTCAGGGCTGGGTCAGAGGGTTAGGGGTTCAGGGGTGTGAGGGCTCCATCTGGGGGTGCAGGCTCTGGGGTGGGGCCAGGGATGAGGGGCTGGGGCAGAGAGTTGGGGGACATGTATGTGAGGGCTCCAGCTGGGGGTGCGGGCTCTGGGGTGGGATGAGGGGCTCGGGGTGCAGGAGAATGCTCTGGGGCTACGACAGGGAGAGAGGACTCCCCCCAGCTCTCACTTGGGCTGGTGGGGGAAAGGTGCCTTTCCTTGCCATGGCAACTCTGGGGGTGGGGCTGGGGCTGCAGGATAGGCACTCCTTTGCCCCAGCAGGTCTGGGCTGGGGCTGGGTTTGGGACAGGGGAGGGGAGCTGGGTTTAGGGAAGGGGTACCCAGGCCAGGACTGGATTTGGGCCAGGCCATTCTGGCCACACTGAGCTGCGTCCGGGTTGCTGCAGCCACAGCTGGGGCCGTGCTGCCCCAGCCGTGGCAGGGCCAGGCTGCAGCAGAGTTGAGGCTGGTGGAGGGGTGCCTCAGCCATGTCAGGTTGGGGGCTGGTATAGAGGCGCCCCTCTCTCGGGTGGGTTCCCTGAGCGCCTGCATGGCGCTAAAGAAGCTGCTGCACAGCTTACAGGGAAATTGTAGGGGCTGGTCAGGCTTGAGAAAGCCCTGGCTGGGATGATTTGGTTGGGAATTGGTCCTGCTTTGAACAGGGGGTTGGACTAGATCAGGGGTCTCAAACATTTGGCCT
This sequence comes from Chelonoidis abingdonii, assembly GCF_003597395.2. Classification (NCBI taxonomy): domain Eukaryota; kingdom Metazoa; phylum Chordata; order Testudines; family Testudinidae; genus Chelonoidis; species Chelonoidis abingdonii. The sequence goes on from NC_133784.1 coordinate 20,411,428, forward strand.
GCGGGGCTATTTCCTGCAGCCCGCCAAGCGGCCCGTGCCCACCCACCCCCCGCCTGCCTCCAGGCCAGGGTGTGCAAATTACAGCTGCAGGATTGCCCCCCTCGAGCCCCACGCTGCTCCCTGAAGCGGCTGGCATCATGTCCCTGCAGCAAGGGAGGGTAGAAGCAGAGGGCTCCCTCCCTCTGTTGCCCTAGCTCCCAGGTAACCACCCCCCAGCTCCCATTGGCCAGGAATGGGGAACCACGGCCAACGAGAGCTTTGGGGGAGGTACCTGGAGGCACCGGCAAGCAGCAGGCGGAGCCCTGCATCCCTCTTACCCCAGGGGCCACAGTGACATGGTTCCAGGTACTTAGCGGAGTGGGGCCGTCAGCCTGCCCTGGCCCCAGTGTGCGCCACTGCCAGCCCAGAGCCTGAAGCCCTCCTGCACCCCACCCCACAACTCCCTGCCCTGAGCTCCCTGCCTGCACCTCAACCCCCTGCTGCATCCCACACCCCTTCTGCACCCCAATCCCCTGCCTACACCACACCACCACCTGCTGTATCCCAACTCCCTGCTCTGAGCGCCCTGCCTGAACCTCAACCCCCTGCTGCACCCCACACCCCAACCCCCTGCCCTGAGGCCCCTGCTGCATCCCACACCCCTTCTGCACCCTGAGCCTCCTGCCTGCACCCCAACCCCCTGCTGCACTTCAACTCCCTGCTCTGAGCCCCCATCACACCCCTCATGCACCCTCTGGGAGGGGGCGGAGCTGGGGTAGGAACTTCAGGGAAGGGGTTGGAATGGGGGCAGGGAAGGAATGGGAAGAGGCAGGGCCTCATGGAAGGGGTGGAGTGGGGGCAGGGCTGGGGGCAGCAAGAGGTGTGTGTGTCAGTGATGCAGCCCTCGGGCTAATGAACTAGCCCTCATGTGGCCCTCATGGTCAGTTGAGTTTGAGACTCCTGTTTTAAACCATGATTTGAGGACTTAAGTAACTCAGCAAGAGGTTAGGGGTCTATTACAGGAGTGGGTGAGTGCGGTTCTGTGACCTGCAACGTGCAGGAGGTCAGACTAGATGATCATGATGATCCCTTCTGACCTTAAAGTCTACGAGCATAGTTCTGCTCTGCCAAGAGAAGAGATCTAAACACAATAGGCATGATCTTCCGCCACACACAACGCAATGCTCCTATTGCATATGGGGAAGCGACACACACTGACTTTACAGGCAAAAACACACCTTAGTGCAGAAGAGCCCTCTCGGATGACATGAGCTTTTTGGCCTCATCAGGCAGCCTTGATGCAGCACATGGGCCAACACCAATTCTGAGTAACAGTTAGTTTAGGGGATGTCACACTGTTCCTCTGTTTGGCAAGAACCTGTGGTCATAACTGACTGTCCCCAGAAAGGAACATAATTGTTACACTTTTGTGGTTGGGGAACCATAAGGCTTGTCTTGTGATTGAATCAAATAAGCTTTGTCAATGGTTTAGCCACAGAACGCAATGGGGTCCTGGAACAAGCTCCATTTTCCCTCTTTGCTCCCTGAGCGCATTTAGGCAGCCTCACAAGTACCTCTGGGGTATTCTCCGGGTGCTCTTGATCATAGAATCATAGGACTGGAAGGGACCTCAAGAAGTCATCTTGTCCATTCCCCTGCACTCATGACAGGACTAAGTATTATCTAGACCATCCCTGACAGATGTTTGTCTAACTTGCTCTTAAAAATCTCCAATGATGGAGATTCCACAACCTCCCTGGGCAATTTATTCCAGTGTTTAACCACCCTGACAGTTAGGACGTTTTCCCTAATGTTCAGCGTAAACCTCCCTTGCTGCAATTTAAGCCCATTGCTTCTTGTCCGAACCTCAGAGGTTAATGAGAACAATTCTCCTCCCTCCTTTTTGTAACAATCTTTTATGTACTTGGTACTGGCTCCCGTGAACAATATGTTGCGCCTAGGAACACTGAGTACCACAAAGGCCCTGTAATACCTGATCCATGACTTGTGGCCAAATAGCAGGTGCTATTCCAAACACAAGCCTCTTATATGGAACTAAGCCTGATGTGTGTTAATCACGAGCTACGACTTGCCAGTCTTTGTTTCCAAATAGGCTTGGTTTCCAAATAGGCTTGGGCAAGGTTGGTCTTGGAGAAATGCTTCTCATCAGCTGATAAGGCAAATACAGCCTCTGTTATAGGCAAAGGATACTAAACCACATGCAATTCTGGGTTAATGATAATCTTAACATCACCATCGATGTGAACAGCCCCCTTCCTTGTCGTTGCTGTCACTGTAGGGGTGTGCCATTTAACCTTGGATATAATTCTGGAGTCCTGCCAATGCTGCAGGTCTGCCTCTACCTTTGGCTGTTTTGCAAAATAATCTGCTACAGTGGAAGCTGATAATGGCTGCCATCGAGTCTTTGATCTACAGACAATGACAGATCTGCTTAAAGCCTATAGGGGGGCTGTGATAAACTAGGAATGTTCTTAATGTTTTCTATGAATACTGTGTTGGTGCCTCAGTGCCCCTTAGGCAGTTCTTAAGTATGTGGCAGAGCAAAGGGCCAGTGCACCTAAATGACTGACACTGTCTCCTAGCAACTGATGGCCTGGGCCCCTCCCTTGCAAAGGTGCCAACTGAAGGTGTTGGAGACAAAGAGGTCAGGTGACCTCCTGGCCTGGGAAAGGAGCTGAGCAGAGAGGAGGGGCTGGAGGGGGTGGTTAGTCTGGAACTGGCTGGGGATGAGAAGTGAAGTGCAGACGTGGAGGTCTGGTTCACTGCCCCCCAGAATGGACCTGGCCAAGGGGTCCGGTTTGCTGTACCTACAAGCTCTGTTTTAGACCCTGTTCCTGTCATCGAATAAACCTCTGTGTTACTGGCTGGCTGAGAGTCACGTCTGACTGCAAAGTGGGGGTGCAGGACCCTGTGGCTTCCCGCGCTGACTACAGGCCCTTCTGTTTAGACCCTGTTCCTGTCATCGAATAAACCTCTGTGTTACTGGCTGGCTGAGAGTCACGTCTGACTGCAAAGGGGATGCAGGACCCTGTGGCTTCCCAGGACCCTGCTGGGGCGGGCTCGCTGTGGGAAGCGCACAGAGGGGCAGAGGATGCGAAATGCGTCCATTCAGGAGAGACCCAGGAGGTGAAGACGTGTGAGCTTCTTGCCCTGAACAAGTCTGCCCAAGGGAGAGGAGGTCCCCAAAGTCCTGACTGGCTTTGTGGGGCAGTTCCAGAAGCATCGCCCGGGCACTCCGTGACAACTGGTGGCAGTGGTGGGATGTACTGCACCCGTGAATGGCACTTCTTGCAGTAAGTGATGGGAGCAGTAAACAAAGGGGGATAATGAGGCCCAGGTGTGCTGAAGCTAGAGAGGGACAGTTTTCAGGGGGCAGTTAACCTCTGGGAGTGTGTGAACCTGCAAGGAACTGTTGGAGTAACGGGGTCCCCCTGAGGACTGCAGCGAGCGGTCTCAGGGCGGAGGAGCTTGCCGCTCGACCTGGGAGAGAGAAGGATTTTTGCAGAAGCAGGGTTCCCTGGGGATTGCAGGAGCAGTTGCAGCTGCCCCTGGCAAAGAGGTGGTGATCACGAGAGAGGGCTGGCACACCAGGGGTTCTTCCTGGAAACCATGGGGAAGCCAAGAACACACAGGCCTGTAAGTCCAGAGCCATGGGAACGGCGTAGTGATGGCCTATCACCATCTCCTTAGGAAGGACATTGTGATCCTGTGCACAAAGAGAGGGTTACGCATGGGGAAGTTCACCAAGGCACACGTTAATCGTGCAGTTGGAGGAGGAGACCGCTCTGAGGAGCAGATTCCTGACCCAGATGGGGCTACAAGAGGAATCTGGGAGCAGGCTGGAGCAGCACCAGGCATTCCTGAGAGTCTGGTCCCAACAGACGAGGTCTTCATGATTGGGTCCCCATCAGGGATCGGAGATGGATGGGATGGAGCAGAGCCCAAGAGAGCGAGAGGACTGTGAGAGAGAGCAAGAGGCTGAGGAAAAGCTGCAGGAGAAGCAGCAGCAGCATGGACTGGTGATGGTGAGCGGAGAGACATAGGGGGCTGCCCAGGGGTCAGTGGGAAACACCGCATGCGGGGGCGAGACCTGGGTCAGAGGAACTGTGGTGGTGCAGCCCCAAATGCTTAGGGCTGTGGACCTGGGTGAAGGTCCCCGGGGTGAAGCCCCTCGCCCTGCCTATGGCCCGGATCCCTGTGCAGACACAGGAAGGGGTCGGACTGGCTGGTAGTTGGGTCTCCAGGATATCGGCTGGAGGCCTGTTGGGTGGTGACTATCTCCCCTTGGGACAGGATCCAGGCTCTGCTCCTGTAACGGCCGAGAGTTTGAATTCAATCCAGGGAACCATTGGCTAGGATGGAAATAGTCAGTGAAAATGCAAATGACCTGGCTGACAGGGGGAGGGGCTTTGGGCTCAGGATACCTGCCTACCTGTAACCAGCCCCCTGGGGCTGAGGGAGGAGAGAATGCTCCCCGCCCCCCTGCAACACCAGAACTCACGCTGGCTTGATGCTGGGACCAGAGCAGAGAGCTCGCTGCCTGCCCCACTGGGACAGCAAGGGCAGTGCTGAGCACGGGGGAGCTGAGACCCCAGCTGAGTGGGGGGAAAACCCAGGCAGAGGCAGGTCAGCTGCAACCAGGTTTGCCTGGTCCAGACGTGCTGCTGGGAAGTGATTACACAAGCAGGAGGGAGCTATCAGGGACAAGGCTCAGGGGGCTGTGACCCCAGGCCCAGCCAGCGAGAGGGAGCAGGTCCACTCCCTGCCCCAGCAGCTGAATCCAGACGAGCTGCAGAGGGATCCTCTTTGGGGAAGCTGAAGAACTTGCGGGCCACAGCGCTGCAAACGCCCTTGAGGAAGTCGCAGGGACAGTGTCCTGCAGGAGAAGGGATTCTGTACCGGGAATGGGCTCCCCAGGGGAAGTGGAACTGGGGGAATCGGAGGCAGCTGGTGGTGCCCAGGAATCACAAGGTCTTCCCATTCGGAGCCGTATGGGAGGAGAGTGAGGGACCCCTGGACTGAAAGGGGAGGATTGGGAGAGAGGGGAAGACCCTTGGGGGATCTCTCCCTGAGGTGGGAGCCAATTTCCCCATCAGGTGTTCCCCATTCAAAGTAATGGGAAGCAACCCGGCTGATCCCCAAGGTGGACCAGGATGATCTGGTTTTTGTGGGGCTATCAGAAGCTTAAAGCATCACAGTGTCTGATGCCTACGCCATACCTAGGCCTGGGGAGATTCTAGACAAGCAGAGGGGGATGGAGAACTTGCCCTGAACAGAACATGATAACGTGCATCTTTAGCTAGACCTGGGAGGAACAGGTATCCCAGGGAAGAGGGGGCTGGGCTGCGTCAAGGAGGTGGGACTGACGTTAAAAGCTGGAAAGTGTAAGGGGGACGGCAGAAGTGTTGTGTCTGGGCCACAAAAGGGAGGACTGCAGAATGTTGTGTCTCGGCCAGAAAGTGGGAAGCGGCTGCCCAAGCCCAAAGCTGCCAGGCCAAGATGGGGGCTCTTAACCAAGAGAGCCTGAATCGCAGCCCAGAGTGCTGGGAGAAGACCCCGTCCAGTTTGAACCCCAGGGGTATTGGGGATAGCAAAAGGGTTCAAAGCTGCATAAACCTTCCCACATGCAGCCTGCAGAGTGCCATCAAGCAACACCCGACCTAAGGGAGGGCGTGAGACTGGACTGTCCTGGTGTAATCCCACCAAGGAATGGGAGAGATGCTGGGGCATCCATGAAAACGTTCGTGGGTTCGAACTCCCCAGGTCACTGGCTGGAGTGACCTGGCTCAGTTCGGTCTCGAAGGGGGGAGAGATGTGATAAACTAGAATGTTCTTAATGTTTTCTCGAATACTGTGTGGTGGCCTCAGTGCCCCTAGGCAGTTCTTCAGTATCTGTTAGAGCAAAGGGCAAGTGCACCTAAATGACTGACACTGTCTCCTAGCAACTGATGGCTTGGGCCCCCTCCCTGCAAAGGTGCCAATTGAAGGTGTTGGAGACAAGAGGTCAAGTGACCTCCTGGCCCGGGAAAGGAGCTGAGCAGAGAGGAGGGGCGGGAGGGGGTGGTTAGTCTGGAGCTTGCTGGGGACGAGGAGTGAAGTGCAGACATGGGGTCTAGTTCACTGCCCCCCAGAATGGACTTGGCCAAGGGGTCCGTTCGCTGTACCTACAAGCTCTGTTTTAGACCTGTTCCTGTCATCGAATAAACCTCTGTGTTACTGGCTGGCTGAGAGTCACGTCTGACTGCAAAGTGGGATGCAGGACCCTGTGGCTTCCCCAGGACCCTGCTGGGGCGGGCTCGCTGTGGAAGCGCACAGAGGGGCAGAGGATGCTGAATGCCCAAGGAGAGACCCAGGAGGTGAAGACGTGTGAGCTTCTTGCCCTGAACAAGTCTGCTCCAAGGGAGAGGAGGCTCCCCAAAGTCCTGACTGGCTTTATGGGGAGCAGTTCCAAAGCATCGCCCGGTGACTCCGTGACAGGGGCTGAGCAGTCTTCTTTCAGGTTGAAGTGGAAGGAGCAATTAAGCCCTCTTGTATAGTGAGATAGCTTAAAAACAATATTAGCCACCCTCCAAGGCAATGGTCTGCATGGCAAGAACTGATTAGAAGCTAAGCCATGTGGGCTAAAGGGTTCCCTAAGTGCAAATACAAGGGCTAGGGGGACTGGCAAGCTGTGGGTATATATTAGAACTGAGAAAGCTAGCAGGCAGGGAGAGAAGCAGTCACGAGTCTGTCCCTGAGAGGCAGCAGAAAGACATAGCTATTTGGGCACAGGAAACACTGGAGATACAGGCGTGGGGATTTCTGCATAAGGAAACTGTCTGATGCTGTTTGTTCTTACTCTGTTCAGGGAAACAGGACTGGCTGTCTGGTCTTTGTAAACAAACAGGATTGCACCAAAGATATACCTGACTCATATCACTGGTTCCTCCTCCTAAGGGAACGAACCCTGCTTGACCCCAAATACTAGCTGACTGTGCAGGCTGAAGGGGAAGCAGTGATGGAGGAGTGATGTGACTTTTTGGAGTTGCTGTCTCCTCAAGCACAATTGTGACTTCCCAAAGGTTGTGATTCCACCCTGAAGCCAGCAGCTGCCTCCTCCAAAAGTTCAGGTTCATTTTTGCTTGGGGATGGAATTTGGGTGGCTTTTTTTTTTTTTAAACCTGCAGACATTTTATGCTTTGCCAGGGATGGCTGAATTTCTCTCGGCCATTCTCTAACCCCATTGTAATTTTGGGAGGATTGAGGCAGCATGCTGATGCAGACCTGGATAGATACAACACAAGGCAAGCATATGGCTGCCCTTCTCTATGGGGCTCATCTGTGCACTGGGGTAGGCTCTCTCATCTAAGTGAGGAGGGGAGTAGCTGCTCATATTTCCCCAGGAACACGATGGTCTCCCATGGTTACAGTTGGGGAGATCTTGCTGGGTCATTGACCTGCTAGCAGCTTGGAGAATTTTGCTTGAAAACAGGCCAGTAGGAGATCTAGGACCTGGTTGCCGGTGGAAGGGAAGGGGTAAAAGCTACATTGTTTGGGGCATGTAAAATTGGCTGTGACAAAGGCTTTGCAGAACAAAGCCTGTCTTGGCCAAGGAGAATGGCACCTCATGATGGGGAGAACTCCTCCAGACTCACACCTTTGAGTCATGGGGCCTCAGGCCCAGGCAAATGTAGCCAGGCGGGCTGGCCAGAATGCAGAGAGGAAGGTTAGAGATGATCAGGGGTTGGAAGGGCTGGTTTAAAAGGTAGGAGGAAAGGAAAGGAATTGGCAGGGGTGTGTCTGAAAGATGGCGGAAAAGGAAGGCGATGCCATCTGCAAGTGTCCGAAGGGTGGACACAGCCGGGAGCAGAGGAAGTGCTCTAGCAGGAGCACCTGGGCATTAACTAGCAGGGAGTTAAGGAAAGGAAACCTTAGGCTGAATCTCAGGAAAAGCTCGCTGGCAGTGAGATTGCTGAGGCTGCAGAAGCCTCTTCCCAGAGAACAGGGGGAGTCCTGAAGACTGGGCAGTTACTGTTTATACCATGGTAGCACTCAGAGACAGAGATCAGGACCAATGCAGTGCTTGGTGCTGCATGTGCGCAGAGTGACCAACAGAGCCTGCTCCAAAGAACTTACATTCTAGATGGACAAGACAGAGGTGCAGGGAGGGGACGTAATTGCCCAAGATCATCCAGGTGGTCAGGGATGGAGCTAGCAACAGAACCCACACCTCCTGAGTCTCAGGACAGCGCTCTGCCCGCTGGACCCCCACCCCGTATCACTTGAAAGGACCGGACATACTTACCTCACATGCTGCCTTTCCAGTTTCATCTTCCCTCCCCCTTTTAATTGCTATAGCCTGCTCCATTATCAGATCGGCACAGCTGTGTCATTCTCGGTGCTGACTGGTTTGATTTTCAGCATCGCTGCGATGGAGCAGCAATGAACCGTCCTGCTTGAGGGCTATGCTGGAACTCTTTCCACCTTCTCTTGTGGTGCAGGAGGCTTTTTTTTAACTAAAGACAATTGGGGAGGAGCCACAAAGCTCTGGACAATACCCAGTAAGGGCCAATCCTGTCCTGGCCCTTGGGGAGCTGTGGATGGACTGGATGGAATTTAACAGCTTTCCCATCATTAGCAACCAGGGTTATTCTGTAAAGACTAATTCTACTGTCTTATCCATTTTCCCATCCCAATGTGATCTATTGTCCAGTTCTTCACACAGACTGCATTTAACTGCCACCAGCCTTGAGCTTCACACCCTTTCCCCTGATTAAGGGAGATTAAGCTGTTTCCCTTAGATAACAGCTATTCAACCTGGATGTTCCGTGGCTCAGTCTCCCTTCAAGCCAGTGGCCCAAATCAAAGCCTTCCTGTCCCACAGTTTATCAGCTGTCCTTGAGCCTGTGATTCACTAAACACCACATCCTCTCCCAAGCTGGGAAGCACTGATAAAGTGCAGGAGTCGCCTCCAAGCTCCATCCTTCTGCATGGAGGCTTGTGGCAGACAGAACAGTTGTATTGTCAGGGAAGGGCCTTGTGCCAAATTCAGCCAGTTTCTCTCTGAATGACTGTGATGTTATTGATATAATCTGGGACCATATAGAACATGGTTGCAACCAAGGTCCTGTAGTGGCACCAAATCTTATGTAAAGGAGGTCATATAAGGTGTCTAAGACCAGGTTATGGGTTGCTGGTTATGATTATGCTGTCTGTATGCATGTGTCATTTTTTAGTTTAAGTTATGAATATTGACCTGTACTGTCTGTACTTCAAACTTATGCTGTGCTTCTGGGTGATATCCCAGACAAGTTGGTGTTAGCCTGCCTAGCCTGCTTGATGTCCCATTAAGGACCATCAGCTACACAACTGACCCATTGAAGAAGGCAGATACGCCTTGTAACTCAGCAAAGTATGCAGGAACTTGCCCATGTGACTCCAGACTCCATTTTGCTGTAATTTCCACAGTAGGAACAAGAAATGTTCTTACACCTGGAAAAGACTATAAAAGGCTGCTGCCTCATCTCCATCTGGTCTTCAGTCCTGCTTCTTACCTCTGGAGGGACTTTGCCACTACAAACTGAAGCTCTGAACAAGAGACTGAATGACCCATCCCAGCGGGGATGTATCTCAGAGACTTGATTTGAACCTGCAGTTTACTCCATCACTGCTACAATCTTGAACTAAGAACTTTGCCATCACTGTATGTAATTTATTCCATTTAACCAATTCTAGCTCTCATCTATATCGTTTTGCTTTTATGAATAAACCTTTAGATTTTAGATTCTAAAGGATTGGCAACAGCGTGATTTGTGGGTAAGATCCGATTTGCATATTGACCTGGGTCTGGGGCTTGATTCTTTGGGATCGAGAGAACCTTTTTCCTTTATTGGGGTATTGGTTTTCATAACCATTCATTCCCCAGGACGAGTGGCACTGGTGGTGATACTGGAAAACTGGAGTGTCTAAGGGAATTGCTAGTGTGACTTGTGGCTAGCCAGTGGGGTGAGACCAAAGTCCTCTTTGGCTGGCTGGTTTGGTTTGCCTTAGAGGTGGAAAAACCCCAGCCGTGGGCTGTAACTGCCCTGTTTTAAGCGATTTGTACTGAACTGGCACTCTCAGTTGGGTCCTGTCAGAACCGCATCATTACAATGACACCTGGGTCTCTGGCTGTTGCTAGCTTGAAAAGGTCTGGGGTAAATGGCAGCCAGGTGCTTCACTGATAAGGGAAATCAGGAGTGGAAGGGGAGCACAGGCCATCCGGTAAGCACTTCTCAGAGTCAGGAGACTTCTGGTGCAGCCCTGGCTCTGTCCCTACTTGGCTGGGTGACTTTGGGCAAGTCCCTTCCTGCTTCCGTGCCTCAGTTTCCCTATCAGCATAATGAATGTGATGATTCTGCACACCCCTCTGGAGGGGTGTCTTCATTCATGTATGCCAAGATCCTCCGACAGGAGGAGCCTTAGAAGGGCAAAGTATGACAGTGAGATAGGGCTCCTGTCCCTCTGCTCCACAGGCCTTGCCTAACTCCTGACCATGTGCATGGTGCTTGGTTTGTGATAGAGACAGAACACTGCATTTACACCCTATTACAGCACAAGCATCCAACATGACTACTGGGACCACGCTCCTGAGAGATCCCAGAGTATATTGCAGGTAGCTGCAAGGATTGCTCACCAACCTGGGACACCTTTGGGGAGGAACATGGCAGCCACCCTGCAGCAGGGAACGGAGCCAGGAAAGATGCTGGGGAGCATTCGCAATCACTAGGCTGACCACACATGGTCAGGGGCCCCTGCTTCTGCTCTTAGACTTCGGCCTCCTAGCTCATCTCCTGTTAAAGATTTTGCAATTAGGGCTCAGCTGACCTTTGGACAGGGCAGAAGGGAATCTGCCTTGCTCTGCAGCCTGAAGAAAAGTTAGCAGTCACGGAGTCATCAAAAAAGCATCATTTGACCACATACACTTTGCAGACCATAAGTGCACTCTGCTCAACCGCTTGGAGAGAAGAGCTATGCTGGCCCCAGCAAGCAAACATGAACGGGTCTTGTCAAATTTCACCAGTCAAAGCAAAGCTCTCACCAGTGGGTGAAATACCACAAAGGATAGTAAAAGTGGAACAAATGGCTCATTGTCTGGAATGGCCGCAAACCCCAGCGCATGTTTCTCCACATGATCCAGAAACATGAATGCAAATATGAATTGCAGCCTGGATGGTTTAAATCTCTGAGCTAGATCAGGACACAGCCACAGGAGGACACTCAACCGCATGCTCCTAAAACAACTGGATGCTGCCCTCATCTGGGCAGCAGCCAGAATGACAGTTATTCGTAGTGCCTGAGTGACCCTAACATCCAGCGCTCTTGGGACGCAGCACGTTGAGGGGTGGGGAATCAGTCATTTCGCTGGCTGATGTAGGTTTTGAAAGAAGGTCACTGAGCTCTGGAAGATTAGTTTCCAAGTGAGTAGGGCCCATTCTAGGTCGCTGGTCCAAATGCAGGGAAGGTGAGCATTAGCGTCTGAAGGCCTTTCTGAATTTAGCTTGGAGGGGGGTCCAATGTTAGAGTCAGAATCACAAAGGACATGCCTGGCCCTGACCAACCTGAGCTCATCTGAAAAGCCAAAGCTCAGACAAAGCTGAACTCCCTGCTCTTCACCGTCTCTTTACATTCCAGGTTCTTTGGGGCAGGAACTGTCTCTTGCAGCACCAGTACTTAGCACAGTGGGCCCCCATTTCTCGGTTGAGGCTACCATAACACACGCCATTTCTCAGCCAGGGCAAGACTGATGAGGGGGCAGGGGTTAACCACCCTGCTGCCAGAGAAACAAGAGGACTAGTCTCCTGGGCCATGAATCTAGCTGCCTCCATGATCAGCAGCGACGGTGCCCCCCACAAGGCTTTATGGAAGTATGCTTAGGAATGTATATATATGACATAATTGAAATATGTTTTATGCTACATATGCCATGTGACATATCTATGTAAAGGTTATGATCTACTGAATCTATTCATCCTATTTGCATGCATGCATCATTTTTGTATTTGAAGTTATGAATATTGGCTGTGTAGAGGTTTGATTTTCACGTAGCCTCTGTAAAGCATCTGGTCAGCTTCTTGAGAAAGAAATGTGCAAATTAAGTGCCCAATCAAGAAGCATTTAAGGGACAATGGATCTTGGGAGGCTCTAATCCACATAAGAAGTATACAGGAGGACATTCAAGGTAGCAGGTAAGCGATGGCTGTTTCCTGTAAAAACTGAGTCATGCATGGACATGTGACTCCAAAACTCCATCTTGGAGCTGGACTTTGCATAGGAGGGAGGAGGGGGTCTCCATCCACAAGAGAAAGTCTACTTAAACCCCTGGGAGACCCCTCCATTTTGTCTTCAGCTGGCTAAAGAGAGAGCCTCTCCACCCCCTAAAGATACCTGAAAGAAACTGGAACAAAGGACAGTAACTATAAGAGGTGTGAGTGATTGCTGGACCCAGACTAGGAGACTAGTCTGTAAAAAGGAAGCTTACTGGGTGAGGTTTTATCTGTATTCAGTTTTCTTAGACATAGACTTGCGTGTTTTATTTTATTTTGCTTGGTAATTCACTTTGTTCTGTCTGCTAATAATTGGAACCATTTAAATCCTACTTTCTGTATTTAATAAAATCACTTTTTACTTATTAATTAACTCAGTATGTATTAATACCTGGGGGGAGGGGGCAAACAGCTGTGCGTCTCTTTCTATCAGTGCTATAGAGGACGAACAATTTATGAGTTTACCCTGTATAAGCTTTATACAGGGTAAAACAGATTTATTTGGGGGTTTAGACCCCAATGGGAGTTGGGCATCTGAGTATTAAAGATAGGAACAGTTCTGTAAGTTGCTTTCAGTTAAGTCTGCAGCTTTGGGGCATGTAGTGAAGACCCTGGGTCTCTATTAGAACAGACTGGTGTGTCTGGCTCAACAAGACAGGGTGCTGGAGGCCCAAGCTGGCAGAAAAAGCAGGGGCAGTAGTAGTCTTGGCACATCGATTGGCAGTTCAAGGGGATTTCTGTGATCCACCTGTCACAAGCACCGTTCGCTCTAATGCAGGAGAGATGGCCGAGGCTGAGCAGATCGTCCACTCATGTCTGTCTGCAGTTCACAGCCATAGGCATGGAGCCTAACCCAACTCTCACTGAAAGCCCAGGGAGTCTTCGCAGTTGCTTCAGCAGCAGCCGGATCAGAACCCCACCAAGCATTATGTATCTGAACAGTTGCTAGGAAGTCCAACGCTGATCCGATGTGTCTCTCTCCCCAACATTAAGTGCTCCTATATGAGCTTTCCTTTGGAGAGCTGCACCCCATTATCCTATTATACCCCTGTGGCAGCACCTCTCCTGTAAGTTACTCCTCCATTTTTGTAGGCAACTCTTTCACATCCTTCTCCCAAGCTGCACATCTATGGTGGATCACGGCTCTTGTCAATTCTCCTAAGACTGTTGGCCAAGGACCAGTGGTCTGCCATTCTTGACAGACATCTCAGCCTGAAGACATGTCAGCATGGCCCTTTAGTCTAAATCTGCGGGTGTTGATACTGCTAGCGGGTGCTGTGCTTCAGTTTGGCTGTTAAATGGGGTTGACTCTGCAGCCAGGCTCTGCTGGGAGCCAGAAGTCTCATGAGTCTGAAGAGCCAAAGAATTTCAGCGTCCTGGCCAACAGTTTCCTCCCCCACCTCAGAATGCCCAACATACACAACTTTAAATGGCTGCTTGGTTTGCCTACAGAAGAATTGTCTAAATTTTTCCATGCTCAAGAGCCATATACATTCAAATTGGAGCCCGTAGCTGCCTTCTCTTTAATACAATGGTGGGAACGACAGATCACAACAGAGGTCACTTGGGTCAAGAAAGAGCACTATGGGCTGGAAGTCACAGCATTAAACAGAGCAGAAAAAGCTACAGGGTTCCATGCTAGACAGTAGAGCAACCTTGGGCTACACTATGGAACTTCCTGGAATGTAACTTGGCATGCCCCATGTAACTGCTCTGATGGGAAGCCAACTCTCTGAAAGTTACACAGAGTTTGGGACACCGAGTTCACAAGAGGTCGTGCCCAATCTAGTCTTCCCTGTTTTTGTTCATTTCAGAGACAGAGTTCTCAGTTTTGAATTGCAGGGTCACATCTTTAACCAAGAGAACATCTCTCCCAACCGGCATCTGAGTTAAACAGGTGTTAAGAAAAGGAAAACGTGGGTAGTCTAAACAGAACCACATCACCTTTTAATTACGTTTTACAATCATGGCGCCCTAATCTTACCCAGTTCTCCAGTCATCTGGGAAAAACAGTATAGGAATAACCTGAACTGCTAATGTAAGAAAAGTCACAAGAGTTACCATTCCAATTAGCAGCTTCTAAGCCATTTCAATTTTTCCTGCCCAAGCCACATCCCAACAAGAAATGCTGGTAGGACAAGTTGCTTCCCGCAACTGCTGCTTCCCAGATGCTTGCACATCAACCAGCCAAGACTGCCAACAAGATTTTCGCTGCTTCAGTCACTCTCATTAGAACTTTCGTCAATGGCTCATTTTATCCCAGAGACCAGGCCTGTGCTAAGGAAATGATGAGTGCTGAGGTACAGCAGGAAACCATTGACAAGCCGTTTGGCTGTTCAGGGGAGGGGAGAGAGAAACCAGGATGAAGCACAGAAAGCAAGACAATGTTTATTTCAACATACAGTGTAATTGGGATCACAGGCCACCCACATGAGGCAAGCTCCTGGAACAGCCCCACACTCAGTATGGAGACACTTCTTGGACCACTACCTCCATTGATCAACTAACCTGTCACTCTCGAGTGACTGCTGAAGATGTAGTTCTAGATTTATTTTCTAACCCGCAGTGGTGGTCTGTCAGACCAATGAGTATATTCAGTGTAAGTTAATTTTTTAGGATTTGTCTAACACTAGAAAATTCTTCCATTTTAACTCTAATCAATATAGCTAAAGCTGCCAGCCCAGGCTACATCTACACTAGGAGTACTTTCCTAGTATAGGAACACACCGCAGTATACTACACCAGCAAAGCCCTCCTAGTGTGGCTGCAGCTAATACCAGCAAAGTTGTACTATATACCAGTAAAGTAAAATCACCCTCAAGGTGTACATCAGAGGGCAGCTGTGTTTGTATAACTCCATCTATACTAGGGGCTTTTGCTGGCATAGCAATGTTGGTCAGGGGACACCTCTTCACAGCCTTGACGCAGCCGGGCCAACAGAAATCTGTAGACAAACCTGGTCCTAGTGCGGATGCATTCATAATGGAATAAGAGTACTTATACTGGCATAACTTATTCCAGGCCAAGAAGCAGAACTAACTATACTGGTACAAGGCACCTTTATACTGAGAGCCATGCGCAGATCCAAATTTTGTATCTGCATCTGATCTGCAAAAATGGTCCACAGACTTCAGTCACCCTGACATCTGCTGGGAGAGCAATACAGCAGTGCACAGACAATCCAGGAAATTTGTGGAGCGTGTGGGGACAACTTCCTGGTGCAACTACTGGATAAACCAACCAAGGGCTGTTCTCCTCTTGACCTGTCGCTTACAAACAGGGAAAAATTGGTAGGATTAGTAGAAGTGGGTGGCACCATGAGCAGCAGTGACCATGAGGACAGTTGAGTTCAGGATCCTCACAAAAAGAAGAAAGGAGAGTAGCATAAATATGGACCCTGGACTTCAGAAAAGGAGACTTTGACTCCCTCAGGGAACTGATGGGGAGGATCCCCTGGGAAGCTAATATGAGGGGGCAAGGAGTCCAGGAGAGCTGGCTGTATTTTAAAGAAGACTCATTGAGGGCACAAGAACAAACCATCTCGATGTGCAGAAAAAATAGCAAATATGGCAGTTGACCAACTTGGCTTAACAGTGAAATCTTCAATGAGCTTAAACACAAAAAGAAAATTTACAAGAAGTGAAAACTTGGACAGATGACTAGGGAGGAGTATAAAAATATTGCTCGAGTATGCAAGGGTGTAATCAGGAAGGCCAAAACACAATTGGAGTTGCAGCTAGCAAGGGATGTGAAGAGTAACAAGAAGGGTTTCTACAGGTATGTTGCAACAAGAAAAAGGTCAAGGAAAGTGTGGGACCCTTAATGAATGGGGGAGGTAACCTAGTGACAGATGATGTGGAAAAAGCTCAAGTACTCAATGCTTTTTAGCCCCCTCAGTCTTCACAGACAAGTTCAGCTCCCACACTGCTGTCCTGGGCAACAGAGTATGGGGAGGAGGTAAGTAGCCCTCAGTGGTGAAAGAGCAGGTTAAGGACTATTTAGAAAAGCTGGACATGCACAAGTTCATGGGTCCAGATCTAATGCATCTGAGGGAGTTGGCGGATGTGATTGCATAGCCATTGGTCATTGTCTCTGAAAAGTCGTGGTGATCAGGGGAGGTCCTGGACGATTGAAAAAAGGCAAATAGAGTGCCCATATTTTAAAAGGGGAAGAAAGAGAACCTGGGGAACTACAGACCGGTGAGCCTCACTTCAGTTCCTGGCAAAATCATGGAGAGGGTATCATAGCTTTCCTACTCCAGATTTGAACCTTAGTGTTCATAACCTGAGAAGCTAGCATGAACCCCTCTAAGCTTAATTACCAGCTTAGATCTGATCTCGCTGCCACCACCAAATTTTCAGTGTCATTGGTCAACTTTGGTCTCTCACACTTCCTGGGGACCCCAAGACTCACAGGCTTTGAAGTCTACCACAAAAGGGAATAACCATTCTCCACTCGTCCCCAAGTACATTTCCTCTCGGGCTAACCTGAAGATTACTGATGCACACCTCTTAACTCACACATACAATAGCATTCCCTCGTCTTCACAGAGACAATCCAAAGACAAGAACGAAGATTCCCTTCTTTCCTTCCCTTAGCTTCTCTCGCCGCTTGGGACACTAGGCAGAGTTTAACACAGAGATGCGACCTTCTCCCCTCCCTCCTGTCTTTCCTTTCTCCCACCAGTTCCTGGTGGGCTTAAACTAGAGAAAAAAATCAACAGGTCTTAAAAAGCAAAACTTTTAATAAAAAAAGAAAGAATAGAAATAGAATAACAGTATGTCTCTAATCTAGATGGTCAGATACAGGCTTCAACTTATACGAAAATGAACAAACAAATAGAAAGGGTAAACGCCTTACCCAAAAACAAACAATTAAAGTACTTATAGCCAAATAACCACATAAGGACTCTCACCAGCCGTAACAAGTGCAATACAGCAAACAATTAAAAGACTATCTTTTGCTAACTTTGGTCTTACAACTGGGAAACTGAAATTAAAGCTTACAGAATAGAAAAGATCCGCCTCATCACAGCCTGAGAGCCAGATCAAACGACACAGAGCCAAACGAATTCCTCCCTTAGCTTGAAAAATCCGGTTCCTGAAAATTGGTCCTTGTCCAGGTGTTTGGTTCTCTTGGGTTACCCTTTACAGGTAACAAGAAACATTAACGCCGTGCTATCTAATTTCATGACTGAGGGTCCTCAGGAATCCATTCTGGAGCCTAGGAGGAGAGGAAAGGTGAGTCAGGAACAAGTCACACAGATTCCACCAGGGCAAGTCAGCTGACCACCTGGATTACTCAGATGAGACAACGGCTCTGTGGAATGGGAAAGCAGTCGACGTGATATATCTTCACTTCTAGCAAAGTTTTTGAATAGTCGGTCCCACAGTATGCTTGCAGCTAAGTTAAAACAAGTATGATTTGGATGAATGGATTATAAGGTGATCGAAAGCTGGTTAGATTTTGGCGCATCAACGGGTAGTGATCAAACGGCTCGATGTCTAGTTGGCAGCCGTATCATCGGAGTGCCTCAGGGGTCAGTATCTTTTATTATGATCTGGATGATGAGATTAGACTGCATCCTCAGCAGTTCACAGATGACACTAAGGCAGGGGAGAGGTAGATCCTTGAAGGGTGGGGATAGGGTCAGAGGACCTAAACAAATTGAGGATTGGGCCAAAATAAATCTGATGAGGTTCAACAAGGACAGTTGCAGAGTCCTGCACTCAGGACGGAACAATCCATGCACTGCTAAGGTTGGGGGAACCAACTGCTCAGCAGCAGTTCTGTAGAAAAGGACCTGAGATTACAGTGGAATGAGAAGCTGGATATGAGTCAGCAGTGGCACTTGTTGCAAAGAAGGCCTAACAGCATACTGGGCCCTGTATTAGTAGGACATTGCACAGAGTGAGGGAAGTGATTATTCCCCTCTAGTTCAGCACTGGTAGGCCACAATCTGGAGTATCTGTGCAGTTTTGGCACGATGGCCCCCTCGCCCCCCAAAAAGGACGTGAACAAAATGGAAGAGTCCAGAGGAGGACAACAAAAATGATCGGGGGGCTGGGGGACATGACTTACGAGGAGAGGCGGAGGGAACTGGGCTTGTTTAGTCTGCAGAAGAGAAGAGTGAGGGAAGATTTGATAGCAGCCTTCAACTACCTGAAAGGGGGTTCCAAAGAGGACGGAGCTCGGCTGTTCTCAGGGGTGGCAGACGACAGAACAAGGAGCAATGGTCTCAAGCTGCAGTGGGGGTGGTCTAGGTTGGATATTATGAAACACTGTTTCACTAGGAGGGTGGTGAAGCACTGGAATGGGTTACGTAGGGAGGTGGTGGAATCTCCTTCCTTAGAGGTTTTTAAGGTCAGGCTTGACAAAGCCCTGGATGGGATGATTTAGTTGGGGTTGGTCCTGCTTTGAGCAGGGGGTTGGACTAGATGACCTCCTGAGGTCTCTTCCAACACTAATCTTCTATGATGCTATCCACAGATATAAAGTGGATATCTGTGGATTTGCAGGACTATTTATACCAGTATAACTGCCTCTACACTAGGGCTTTTACTAGCACAATCATGTTGGGGGAAAAAAAAAAAACAACACATCAACACACACCGATAAGACATAAGTTTTACCAGTAAAACCCAGTGGAGACCAGCCCTAAGGGAAAGTTAACTTTAGTTCAGGTTGCTGAATGTATTTTGAAACAAGACATTCCTTTACATACCAAAACCCAAACGTTACAAACCTGAAATCACAGAATCACAAATAATTCAGATGCTACTCTTAAAACCCCCATTCATTCCCTCACCAAACAAAAATTCTGCACTTTAAACCACCTTAACTTTGCCCTTGTAACAGGCGAATTGACAGTCTAAACCTTCCCTTTCCATCCATCACAATTTTCTCACAGCAGTGCATAAAACCTTTAATATCTTCCTCTGATTCGTACAAGTCTGGTCCTTCACAGAGAAAGAATGCATAAAACAGACACTAACTTCTGAATGCACAAATCTCACTCTAAAATCTTCTCCAAAAAACAATTCCAACTACTCCTAATTAGACAAATATCAGATCATAGGAACATAACTTGACTTTAAGTTTTACATTAGATCATAAAATTATGTCCCTTACATTATAACAGCCTTTACTGAAAAGCAGAAGTTCAAAGTACAGTATAACAAAGCTTAAATTTGAGGCACAAACTGTATGGAAATTTACACATAGCAGCTTAGCTGCCATAGATTGGATCACTGTCAGCAACTACTGCAGTTTATTACTTTGTTCCAACACCAATTTTGTCCTCAGCATGAGTGCATGCGGACAGACCTGCCCAACACTTTGTAGTTTTGCAGTGCCTATGCACGAGGGGTCACAGAAAAGTCATGAGACACCATCCTTGAGTCTGACAATTTGAGTGGTTGGCATCTAAAAATCTATTTAACCAGAGCTTTTGAAACTCTAGGGACAATTTTTTTTCCAATCCCAAATCTATAATTTAGAAGAAAGTTATATTTAGAGGTTGTTCCAATCATAAGTTAAAAGTGGGAATCAAACCAAGGCTCCTGTCTGAACCCACCCAAAAAAAATCATGGAACACCACAATCTTTGCCACATTGTGTTCTACCCTTTTCCCTCCACTCTGTGGGTCTGTTTCATCTGGATTACATGCTCTTCTTATGTGTTTTTACATCTCTCAGCAGTTCTTGATTGGTCCGTAGGCACTACTATAAACAAACATGATTGATGATCACCCAAATTCCAGTTACAACTAAAACTGTGTTGAAGGGCCAACAAATTTGCAATTCTTGCTACATTAATCCTTGCAAACTAACTCAGGCAAATCCATAAAGGATTTGCCTATTTGCTTCTCCAGTACCTGCAAGGGGATCACTCACATCTTAGGATATGTCTTCACTACTGGATGGATTGGCGGGCAACGAGTGATCCAGTGGGGATCAATTTATTGCCTCTAGTCTAGACGCGATAAATTGATCCCCGAACACTCTCCTGTTGACTCCTGTACACCAGCTGGGCGAAAGGTGCAGACAGAGTCGATGGGGGAGCATCAGTAGTCGACTCACCGTAGTGAAGACACCGTAGTAAGTAGATCTAAGTATGTCGACTTCAACTACATTATTGACATAGCTGAAGTTGCATAACTTAGATCGATCCCCTTCCCCCCTAGTGTAGACCAGGCCTTAGGACCTCAAGACCATCATGATGTAAATAAACTTCAACACCACTGTAGCAGGGTGCTGGTGCAAAGGCACCTAATTAGCCCCTGCTCAGCCAGCCCCAATCAGGGGAAATAGATTGGGGCTGGGGAGAAGTCTGGTGCCTGGCCTTTAGAACTGGCTGCACCTGTGGGCCCAGGCTTCAAGGGCTATAAAGGTTGGCTGGCAGCCAGAAGAGAGGAGAACAGCCAGGGGAAGGTCAGTCTCCATGTAGGAGAGGAGATTGTAAGGGAGAACAGGGTGTAAATAAAGTCACAGGTGCTGTAGAACTAGAAGCCTCTCTGAACTTTATTGGGGCAGCCAGTGGACCCCAGGAAGAGGGGCGGGCAAAGGACTTGTTACAACCACATAATCCAAGCTTCAGCACTCAGATAGCCCCCAAGGCTAACCGTTCATGTGTTCAATACCATAAACTGCATCCACACATGGCACTTGAACAGCCTACGTAGCAATAATGTGGGATGTAAGCATGTCGAGGTACCACATGCCTGTGATCTCAAGTGGGGTGGGGTGATTAGAAGCATTCACTGGGCTGCAGGAGTCTAAAGACCAGCTGTGCTTAGCTTTGCCTCCCCCCAGCCCCATCAGTTGAAAACAGTTGTCTAATTATAGGGGAAGAGCTCAACCAGCTGGAGATAAACTTTGTCAATTTTATAAAGGCTCCACAGATAGATTCCAAAGCCACTAGGACTGTTCTATTTACAAATCTGTTTATGAACAACCCAGCTTGGTGGCTTTCACTTACTACCACAAAGCAGATGGCACACACCACCATGCTTTAGAGACATTGATTGAGACCTGAGGTGGATGTAAGCAGACAGATGTGTCCCCCTCAGGCAAGCCCTATGTCTGAGCACAATTCAGAAGAGTCTTTCCTTGTGTCAGTACAACTGAAGGGGAGAGAGAATCATGTAAGGCCCCTGAGTAGAACTAGGGGGATTGCTACAGAGGCTATGACATCTGTATGGGTAAAGCCTGCATGGTAAGTTCATATCATGTTAGCTCTAACGTCTTGTCTTTCCATTACATACAGAGGCAGTGTGACCAGTTACAAAATCACCCTCCAAAAATAAGACAGCTCTTGAATTTTTGGGATCTACAAATAGTTTTATTGAAATTTAACAAAATTAGACAGATGCACTCAAAGGCAGAGGAAGGAGGATCATAAATATTGTACATGTTTGAATTGGAAGCTCCTACCCATTCGCTAGAGGAGCTGTAAGTGTAGTGTTGGTGGGTACAATTCTACACATCCACACTTGAAAGCACAAAGTCGCACAGAAAGAAGTTGTAAAAAAATTGAAAAGAAACCAAGTGGGGTTTTTTTTTTGCTTGCTTCAACAATATAGTGGACATAGATACTATTTACAATCACCTTCACATTTTAAATATCCCTTCAGCAGTTCCCAAGGGTGGTCCTCATCCCATCTGTGTAGGCTCAAGGGGACCGGAGCTACTAGGAAACAGGACTGGGAGAGAGAAAGGCTGGGATTCTAGATTCCATGCAGACTGACTGAACAGCTTCAACCCCAATGGGCTAACCAGCCTAGAAAGAAGTGGGTCAGGAAGAGGGGTAGGTAGCCTGCTGACTCAGAAGTAGGGTGGAATGAGCCCTTCCTTGGGGAAAGGCTCTGAGTGGATTGCTCGGGGGCTGTGAAGAGAGGGAGTTTCCCAACAGGCTGTCTCAGAGCAATTAAAAGGACAGCGAAAGTGGGAATAGGTTACCCATGGTGCTTTGCTGAGCGAAGGGTGCTCTGGCCACCTCTCCCTATTCAGAAGCAAGGCGGCCAGTAAAAGAACATGAGAGGGCTCAGCTACTATGTTACGGCCAGACATGAGAAACAGTCACTGTACTCTGCACACAGTGGTATGTCTGCACTGTAATTCGATACCACAGCTGGGCTGTGCCAGCTGACTCAGGCTCAGGGGCTCTTTAATTGTGGTGTAGACTTTCAGGCTCAGACCTTCAGTCCTCACAGGGTCCTTGAGCCTGGACCTGAAAGTCAACACTGCACTTAAACAGCCCCTTAGCCCGAGCCCTGTGAGCCCAAGTTAGTTGATGCAGGCCAGCTACAGGTTTTTAATTGCAGTGTAGACATACCTAGTGCCTTTCAGTCTTGGCTGGGCACCCCGAGTGTGTTACTCACTATGCAGTGAGTAACCCATTCCTGCTCCCAAGCCTAGCAAGGGTTTGCCAAGGTGAAGATGTGCTACACAAACCCCTGTGCAAAGGGGAAGGCATGGCTTCCTCTGTGAAAGACATTCAACAAGCTCCGCCAGATGCACTGTCTCCCGGCCAGCCCTGCTTGCTGCCACGAAACACACCATCTGCTTCCAGAGTCAAGTCCTTCATCCCTGCTGCTTGTGGTGTGAAGATGGTTTCTGTGAATCACAAAATGGGGAGCTCAGCCTGCTCAGGACTCTAATCCCCCTCCCTGCTCTCTCTCTTTTATACTAGTGGGAAGCATCTTGCCTTTTCCTCCACAGTCCTCCCCAAAAGAGCTAGTTCACCATTCCGCTCACTCATTTCTGATCAGCTCTTGGCACGGAGCTTGTTTAACAATGGCCAGCTCCACCTGGCATAGCCCACAACACTGCCCTAGGCCAGTTTGGCATTCACAACACAGATCTAACCCTGCTGCTCCAAACCTGCCCAGCACAAGGATAAGGAGCCTGTCCCTACATTTGCAAAGACAGATACCACACCCCACACCAAAGCACATGGGAGGTGATGTCCTACCAACTTCTGCCCCAGGGGACATGCAGGGGGAATAAGATACTTGCCAGCGGTTCTCATTTCTCTCTCCCCATGCACTCTCCTCCATACCAAACACCTCCTCATTTCTTTGGTGCTAGGTTCCACCCACCACTCAGTATCTAACCAATACTGCTCTTCACTCAGGAGGAGGCCAATGGCCTCCTGCAGTCTCTCGCTTCCATCAAGAGAAGTCAGGAGGGCTCCCAGCCCAAGTTGTCTCCTGCACACACCCCACAAGCAGCAGCAAGGGGGTAGTTTTCATAGCTAAGTCTCCCCATATCAGAGTAGGGGTCCAGGGTTGAGTCAGCCTCACATAACTTGATCCCTTTCTTTGTTGGAGATGGTGTCCTCCAGCCCAGCTCTGCCACCAGACATGTGCCTCTTTCAAGGAGATCTGTGAGCCTTGGTCTGAGATGAACCCAAGTCACCTGCTAGAGGAGGGCTCATGCAAACAAGAGACATTTTAATAGGATATTTTTTTAAGAGCAACTTTTCCAAGTAGGTGGAAGAACACTGATCTGGAAGGAAATGCTCAGCGTCACAGTGTAAAAGTGCTCTCTGCTGGAGCTGTAACAAGCATTCTACCTGTGAAAACCAACTTCCATGCCAGCTGGGGAGGGGAAGGGGAGAGCAGAACCTTTGGTCCCTCAGTGCTGTGGTTTCACTCCAACCACTACACAGAGCGATCAGGGAACAATGCCGAGTCTGAGGTTATGGGGAGACAATGACACAGAGCCAGCATTGCTTTTGCTAACTACCAGACCCCTATCAGGATGGCATACAGCCCCTAGAACTGTTCTTAGGGGTATGGAGAGGGATACATCCAATACAGACACATGGATACTGCTAGCAACTTTGCACTAGCAGCTTAAATTAAAAATCGAGGTAGCAAATGTCTGAAGCGCTCAGAACGTAAATGACATGCTCTGGAAGGGGAAATGAGATGTCTCTAATAAGCTGACCACTGTGGGAGCCACGTCTCGATCCAGTTTTAAAGCTTCACCAGGGTTCTTGGAGGAGTAGACAGTGGTAAGGATCCCTGACATCCTGCTTGTGCACAGCGACTTTGCCCATTCTCATGTAAGACAGACAAGAGATCATGACTTCTAGTGTTTGGGATGGGGTAGTCTCACCCCGGCTCAGCAGCAGCCAGCTACCGCTCAATCCTTCAAACGAGGAAACAGGCATGAAGTGGTAGACGCACCAATGCACAGTTTCAGTGCTGCCACCACGAGTCTAGCTGGCAGAGGGGGGCTGCCCCAATAGCTACGTGTTTCTTTATCAAGTTGGGTGGGGATGAGAGAACCTTCCATTAAAGTGCATTGCATTCTCTCTTGACCCCACAGGGAGAAAGAGAGTAATGGGTACAGTGGAAGAACCCAGGCTTCATACCTTAGGGAGGTTTCCAAGACCGGGAGTGGGGGTGGGGGCCTGACGCCAACTGCTTTAGAGGGTAAAAGCTAACTCTTCATTCCTGCCTTGGCTCTATCACAGCTACACACAGCTGGGGCATGCTGTCAGCACCGGGTCACAAATGATCAACACGTGAAAGTTACCCAGAATCACATTCCGAAAGCGACTGAGCCCCAAAATAAACACTATGGCTAATACAAGAGGTCACATCTTGTACCCCGCACTTCAACACACCAGATTCAGGAGAGGGAAAGAACGCCACTCAACAGGAGCGTAGCCTGCTCCCGCCAAGGCAGACGCATGCTAATGGATGGCAAGCTAAGCCCTGCTGTGCGGGTTAACATGGGCTGCCAGCCCAGTCACTCAGCTCTAAGCACTGCTGCTGCTTCCAGCAGTGTCCACTGATCTTGCTGCAAAGATCGGCCTGTTTGCTCTGCTGGCTCTGCACAGCACCACCAGTGGCCAATGGATTTTCAGAGAGGTCTGAACAACAGCTGAGCCAGGGTATCTAGAGCCATTGCAAAGGATTCTGGGGACCAGACCAGCCATATCACTAGAAGTACAAAATAACACTGAGCACAGGAGGGGGCCGTATAAAAGAAGAGACTGAGGTCTGATGCAATGAAATCTGGTCTCCTACCTTCCCGAGAAGTGCTACTCTGTTTCAGGGGGGTTCTCGAGATTAGCTTCACCTCAGACTTCCCCATTTACCCTTCATTCCCAGACCAACCTGGGGACAGTACTGCATAACCAACCCCTCACAAAAGGATAAACTATACCACTACCCTTTTATTCATCACCACTTCATAGGGAAGGGGCATTAGGAGTCTGCCCCTAGCCCCACAGAGAGGTGAATTAACTGACCTCAACTCTATCTGGGGCAGGTACCTGCGAAGCACGGATTTTGTTCAGCGAGAGATGCAGGATGGCTCTCCCTTTAAAACGTCAAACATGAGCGTCACAGGCAGTTCAGTGATCCACCCAAACATCTGATGGCAGCCACAAGAAGGATTTCAATCTTCTGACTCAGTCGAGGGTATTGTTAAGCATGTTGCTAAACAAGTTCACATGTCTTATCTGACTTGTGAACAGATCCCTAGCCAATTCTATTCCAGGTAACTAGCCGATTCTGCATCACCCCATCTCTTTCTCATTCTCCAGGCAAGAGGAGCTCCAAAGTCAAGAGTGTGTGCTCGCAGTCCATTGTGGTTCAGGGACGCAAGGCAGCCTTGTGTGGTTACATTAGGTGCAGTAAGGCTGGGCAGGTCGGGTGCACTGACGGCACACAGCAGCAGCTCACACTCACCCCGCAGCTCAGACCTCGCAGATGATAACGGGGAAGTCCACGTGAATGCGAGGGTGCTCCAGTTTCACTATACCCTGAAAAGAGAGCAAGGAGGGTAGTGAGGCAGGGGAGACACTGGCCAGAGCAGAGTCCTAAGAAAAGGCCTGCAAACAAAGGACCCATGCTCTGCAAGTCACTGCAGATGGAGACAGACAATAGAGCTTATGTCCCAGTCCAGTTCTTAATGGACAAGAGTCTATTAAATTATCACAACTCAGCTGTTGGGTGACACTCTGAGCACCAGGCAGGCAAAAAAGACTGGATGCGCTGCTAGAACTAGCCCCTAAAAGTAAGACTAAGGTGCTCAGATCTTACGATGCTGAGCACGACGGGTCTGAACAACAATGGCATGAGACTGGAGGGAAGCAGCTTGGCCCGTCACTGCCCATGTTCCACCTGATCCGTGACTAGAAGGTCACCAGCTTCCAGGACTGTTAGTCTGGCACCTTTAATTTAAAAGTCATTTAAAAGACTGGAAAAGAAAGGCCTGTAAGTGACCAAAAAGAAGAAAAGATCAAAGACACTTGTGCACAAGCAAGTGTTCTGGCCAAGGAGTGATACTGGGAACGTAACAACCATCTGTATCAACTAAAGCAGAACTCTAAGCTGTAGGCATTTAATGTGCTCTGGTGTGAATATTCTTCCACTACAAACCCATCAGAAAGCAAAGTAGCTTCAGGGTCTACAGGCAAAAGGTGTGTGCGCTAGTGGGATTTATGCTCTGGTTTCACAGAGGGATAACAACTGGACTGAACCAGGGCAATCCCCAGTAGACTTACGAGAGGCTGGGAATGTGGTCTAGTGTTTAGAATATGGAAGAGAAGTCATTTCACCCTTTGTGCTTACATTTCTCCACCTGCAGTACGGTGACAATGCTTCTTGGAATTGAACTGGTTCATTTGTGTTTGCAAGGCTTCTGGAGGGCCAGAACTATACGGCACTAGCGAAGGACAAAGGCCTAGTGCAAGGATGACAAAAACTGAGGAAAACAGTTTTATTACATTTAATACAAGATCTGTATTTTCTGGAGAACTGCCACAGTTTTTGCAGGAGTGTAACATGAAAAAAAGCAGCTAGGGGATGCCTTGACCTGTGGCCTCCCAATTAATGGGCCTTGCTTGGTTCATGACGATGTGGACTGGTTCTGTCACATGGCAGCTACTGCTAGGAAGTGGCAGCAGCTCATTTGGGTGCCTGGGTATAGCATGAATGCAACAAATGTATTTTGCAAAATAAACAAGACCTTCATAACTACACACAAAAGCCTTGGAACAGATGAGAATTCCCATGGCCTCTGCAAGCAGGGGCCATAGAAATCAGGAATTCATCCATACTCATTGTTATCTCAGTCCCATCAAAAAGCCACAGCTAGACAGTTTATTTTTAGTGCTCATGAAAGGTGCCAGCCCAACAGTCCTGGAGAATGAGGTCCTCTGTCCATAAAACAAATACAGCACAGGTAGAAAGTGCATCCTGTTATGTGCCTCACTCCACCGCCTAGATGGATCCCCTCAAGGAGTGAAAGGGGAGCTTGCTTCACACAGCCCATTCAGCCTCTCTCCTAAGAATGCCAACAATGGCTTCAATTAGTGGCAACTGTGCAATATGGACAGCTGCCCACTAGAAGCTGGACTGAGACACTGGCCCCCCAAACTCATCTCATAGCAGCCACGGAACTGCTGTCAGATGGCAACAACACACCCATTTTCACTGACCTAGAGGCAGTACTGCTGTGTTGGCATGAAGTCTGCTCTACCCTAACATCTGTTTCAGCACTTCTCAATTTTAAACCCCGGAAAACTAGTCAAATCATAACCAATACCCCACATTTAGAACCTCTGGGCCCCCGGTCCCTTCCTATGTCTGATTCTCCCGCCCCATTTATTCTTTTGTCTGATTTTAGGACAGTTTGTTATATTGTCTCTTTTACGGTCCATAATAAAAGATAACTCAAAGGACCTGAGTGGAAGGTTTAAAGATGAAGAGGTTTTCTATCAATGCTGAGTGTTAATGCTGTATATCACAGAACAGGGAGTCAATGTTCATTTTGAAGGTCAGATTGTTGGCTTCAGAAAGCAGGGACTTCATGACACAAGTTTATCATGCTAATTGGCTTCCCTGACCTCACTGTGCCAGTTTACTAATTCACAGTTTTGATTTTGTTCCAGACTGGCGCCATCAAGTGGTTCCATGGGGTATACCAATGGCAGAGCTTCCCTGGCATTTGCTGTCTGGAAACTAGTGTTTAAAACTGTCAAGTTATTTCATAGTTGTTTCTCTCACCCCTGTCAGTGAGAGGTAGGGGGGTTGAGCCAAGCACTTAATCACGCAGGATTTTCAGAACACCCCCATACATAGGTGCTCTCTACTCAATCTTATCATTTCTGCTTCAGAACAAGGAGGCCTGGCCACAAGGGTGGGGGTGGAATACTCACCCTTCCCTTCAGGAGCTTTGAGCAGAAAGAGAAATCTGGGCAAAAGGTTTCCATGTACCGTTGAAAGCCACTGTCCCATAGGCATATCTAGTCAGGATTGCAGTCAGCTACCACTAGACTTCTAGGGGATGAGACTCGGCACAAATCCTAGGTGCCCCATGGGTAAGAGATCACAAAGGAAACCCAGGAGACCTGCATAACACGCTAGTACATTACGAGTCAAGTCCCTGCAAGGGTCGCTTTTGTTTCTGAGCATATTACCCAAGGTATCAGGTTTTTGTGGACAGACAGGCTGATGACCCATCAGCAAGGACAATGGACTGTGAAAAGGCTTGGCCTTCCTGAGGATGCTCCATACTGCCACTGACGCACAGACAAGGCAAAAGATTTATACGAACTGAAGAGAAAGACAGTGTCAGGTAGTCTTGTCACCTGATACTAAACATTACCTGGGACCTCTTGCAACTTTCCCCTGGAAGGGAAGAGGAGTCAAGTTTGGGAAACAAAGGATTCACACCTTATGTAAATCCAATTTAAGGGTGGGAAGGAAGGCAAACAGGACTCCTCCCTATGGCCTGGCTGCCCAAGAAGAAAGACTGCTAAAGCCACTTGAAGGGAAGGCAGAGGAGGAGTCCAGACTGAGACAGGGGTCCAGTCTGAAAAGAAATATAACTGGAACTCTGAACCACAGAAACTTTGCAACCTGCCTAAAATAACATTTAGGGTAAGAAATTACATTTTGTAACCTGTTTAAGTATATTGAGCCCAGCTTGCATATTTCGTTTTATTTTGTCAGTAATCTGCTTTGTTCTGTCTGTTACCTCTTATATTCACTTAAAATTCACCTTTTGCAGTTGTTAAACTTATTTCTTGTTTATAATATAACCCAGTTTATGTAATTTCTAATGGGGGGGGGGGGAACAGCAGCAAGAAGTTGTGCATATCTCCCTCCACATTAAGGGAGGGGGTGAATTTCATAAAACCTTTGGGTTTGTACTCCTTAAAGGGAATGGGCACCAGAGTGTGGGGGTAAGCTCTAAGGCTAAATCTTTCCAGAGCGGATCTCTGTCCCTCTGTGCAGCTGGGCGTGGTCCTGCCTGTGGGCTTGATTGGAAGAAGCTCGTGAGCCTAGCCCAGCAAGACCAGGTAAATGAACCCAGGCTGGCAGAATAGACTGACTCAGTGGCATCCCAGCACATCAGGTGACACTTCAAAGGGCCAAAATCTCTCTCAGTGGGGTCACTTTTGTTGCTGAGCACGTTACCTGAGGTATCAGGTTCTTGTGAATCCTTTTCAGTTTGGCGCGCTTTCTCCCATTCTTGGTGACAACTGTCTCTTCATAGAATTCATGGGCAAGATCCCCATCCTCATCATAATACATGGAGCTGCAAAGAAATAAGGAGAGGAGCACATAAGGGACAGGGAGGACTGGCTATCAATGATCCAAACTTTTTGGAAAGAGGCCATTAGTGGGCTGGCAGAGATCAGCGCTCTTGGACATTACACAATGGAGGCGGCTGGGCACCATGGGACTGGAAAATGGGATATGGAGCCTGTCAGCAGCCAAGAGTCATTTCCATCTAATAGCTGTTCAGCAGCTGTGAAACAAGAAGTTGGCCTCAGTGCAGTACCTAGTAGGACAGAAATCCACATCATAAAGCCACTCAGATAACTGGCATTAAATACATACAGTACTTCATCAGAAGTGCCAGCAGCTGCTGTGTAGGCAGATCAGTGCCAGCAGCTGCTGTGTAGGCAGCAGGTTGCACAGTGAGGGTCAGTGGAGAGGTAAGGGATTAATGGCCCATGGAGATTGCAGTCCCTCCATCACAGGGGCCTGGCCAAACCAGGGGTGAGATGGGAGAGAGCAGAAGCTGGAACTACTGCTCCCATTCTTCATACAGAGATAAGGTTTGCTATCAACTCACACAGTGGGATGATTGGTTTTGTACAGAAGCAATCACAAGCAGTTAAATACAGACCAATGGAGCCATGGTAAATCAGCACCAAGCACGCTTCCCAGCTCTGAATCCATGCACACACTGGCAGATCTATAGCACTCAAGGGTACAATGGCCAACAGAAGAGTTTCACTTTTGGACCAGCAAGCTCAATTGTTGCCAAGCTAGAAAGCTATTCAGCACAAAGAGTACAAGGCCATTTTTAACTACAAGAACAAGTCTTACGTTCACTGCTCAAACACATCTAGTTTTAAGTTAAAAGAGAGCACACTTGCATCAGGCATGAAATAGGAACCACAAACTAAGCTCACTAAATGGGGATCCTGCAGTTCAAGAGCACTCTCTCCTATCCCCAGAGAGACTGCTGCAATTAAAGGGAAAAATAAGTAACTAAATGACTTCAGGATTTCTTGTGGCAAGAAGGGAATTCAGTCTGATCGATTCAGTACCTGGCTTATCTGCTAGCCATGGAGCTAATCAAGGCACAAAGATGGTGGGGTTTGTGATGTAAACACCTCTTCACTAGGATCCAAAGTGAGATGGCCAGTTTATTTCACAGGAATCTAAATCATCAGGCTATAACCAACTTGCGTCACTCTACTAATGGATCTATATCAGAACGCATGACCTGGTGGTAAAAGGCCCCAGAATCAACTCTGTTATCAACTTCCCCCTTGTCCCGGTTTATGATACGTTTGAACACTCTTCCCTTTCTCTATGGGACTGAACCAATTTTATCATATAGCACTAAGACTGCTCATGTGAACTAATGTAAACACCACAGCTCCAGGCACACACACATACTGAGTGTGCCAAGATTTGTACAGCTGACCCACATGTGCCTGAAGTCCTCCAATGACATAAATGACATCTCCCATGCTACACCATCCAATGCTACCCTACCCACAAAATGAACGTAAGAGACAAAAGCAATATACTGGTACCTCTAAAGAAGCCACATATGGGATGAGAGAGTAGCACAGCCTCCTTTCTAGACAGAAGCTACATATAAACAAACAAACAAAAAAAAATGGCCAGCTGCAGATTTTGGATTGTTGTTGAATTGCCCTGTGTCCACACGTTGCAAATCCTGCACCTCCCAACTGGCTTGTGGGCACAAAGACGGACAAGCTACTGATTTAGGCTAGACAAAAAAAGAGGGGTACTTAGACGATGCCAATTCCCTGATAAACATCAGTTATTACACCTTCCTTTATATCCAAGAAGAGTGGTAAAAATAAAGCTAACCACAGGCAACAGCTTGCCTGCTATGCCATTTGATTCAGATGTACCTGGTCACTCTCCTGTCAAGAGAGGAGGGACACTGGTATGCCAACAGCTAATTAGGAAGAAATGAACCCAAAGCAAAAGTCAAGGATTTTGGCACAATATTAATCACATAATTTAAGAACTGGCCAAAAAACAGCTCTGAGGTGCAAACAGATCTGACGGAGGCAATCTATTTCAATCAAGTCACTAAGATAAAGGCATTAGCTGCAGCTCCACATTTACTTCCCTCTCTGCTAACTGTCTGTTAGCTCCCCGATAGGACTATACAGCTGCCCCTGCCAAATTTGCTCCACAGAACAGCACAAAGATCAGACAGTATTTTGTTGGCAGGTACAGTCTGCTTCCAAGTTCTTGGCAAAAGGCTTGAAGCTTTTCCAGAGGTGAAAAGCCTCAAACAGTTACTGATGGGAAATAACTCCAGACACAGTGACCAGCAAAAAGCAGTAACAGGAGCTTCAATCTAAACTAGTGATAGGACTTGCCTTGCCCTGCCTCAATGCATGAAGCTTGGATGGCAGGCAATCAGCAGGATCCCATGTCTTTGCCTCAGTACTTCTCAGTGCTACTGAACACCACTGACTTTGCACATCTGAGTGACTGTACCCTAGTACCTCTATAATTTAGGGGCTATTCCTCACCCCAACTGTGACACCTGATATGGCAGGGAGCACAGCTCTTCTTGGGCCCCTCGTTGAGACCTAGACACAGCTGGGTCGCTGGACTCAGTCGTTCACTCTTCCTCCCCAAAGGTAAAGTCCCACCTCCTTGGCCCAACAGTCAGTTCTATCTCCTTAAAATCAGATCTGAATAAGAGCTGCAATTAGATGATCTATTTATTTTTAAATAAATAGGAGACAAATCAAAAGAAATTATATACTCTTATCTGTGCACAGATGCCACTATATTCCAAAGGTTAGTGGTGACAAATTCCACTCTGAGCCTTTTGTTTTGCCCTCACCCTTCCCCATTCTTGCCAAGAGCCCTGGGAAGAGTAACATTTCTGTCTTCCCAGACCTCAGCACCCTCTCCCTTTATAAAAAAACAAGGAGTCCTTGTGTCACCTTAGAGATTAACAAATGTACTTGCGCACAAGCTTTTGTGGGCTAGAACCCACTCCATCAGATGTA
Organism: Chelonoidis abingdonii; assembly: GCF_003597395.2. Taxonomy (NCBI): domain Eukaryota; kingdom Metazoa; phylum Chordata; order Testudines; family Testudinidae; genus Chelonoidis; species Chelonoidis abingdonii. Next base: position 20,444,274 of record NC_133784.1, read on the forward strand.
TCAGATAAATGTGTTAGTCTCTAAGGTGCCACAAAGACTCCTCGTTTTTTTTGCTGATACAGACTAAAACCACTATCACTGAAATCTCTCCCCTTTATAGTGAATGCCCCTTATAGGCAAATCCATCCTCCTCCCAGCCTGCCACGTAGGGTGTCAGGGTGCAAATGCTGTATACAAACGGTACCTTCTAATCACTAAGAAAGTGCATAACTTTAATGGAGACTCTGCAGTCCCCCCTAGAGGGGCACCACAGGGAATATTCCATGGATACAAACATATGGACCAGCAGTATTTGCAAGTAAGGCTCCAGATAAGGTTGCTCACAGGCACAATGGTGCCCAACCAAGCCTCAGATTGCCAGGATGTGACAGTTTACACAGATGTCACAGTTGTCAGGTGCAGACCCCTGGACCCCACATGTCCATTAGGACACCCTAAGGGGCCACTTCACAGCAGAAGATGCTCATCTGAAGGCATCATGCAGGGGACAGAGGACTGTATAGCAAATCATAGATAACCAGGGTTGGAAGGGACGTCACGACGTCATCTAGTTCAACCCCCTGCTCAAAGCAGGACCAATCCCCAGACAGATTTTTGCCCCAGATCCCTAAATGGCCCCTCAAGGATTGAATTTACAACCCTGGGTTTAGCAGGCCAGTACTCAACGCACTGAACTATCCCTCCGTCCAACACGATGTTCAGGCCCCAGCCACCGCCTGCCCCACATAAGCTGCTCCCTCCAGCTCCGATACCTTCCTGTCGCATTGAAACCTGCCCCACAGGAGTCCAAACCCCAACACCGCCCACTCCCACAGCAACACACCCCGTGGAAATCAGCCCCCGATCCCATGGGACCCCACCCCATAGCAACCCACTCCCTGCGCCATGAGAGCCCATTCCCCAGCAACCCAGCCCTGCAACCCAGCCCCCCATCCCATGGCAGCCCGCCGCGTCACAACCCACCCCAGCACCAAGCCCCACCCATGCACCGCCGCGTAACAACCGCGCCCCTGCCCTAGGAAACCAGCCGCCCGCCCGTTCCATTAACCCGCGCGGGTGAAGACGACATGGGGTTCGCGCCTGCGACAGCTCCGCGCCGAGCCAGGGCCTGCTCCCCCGCGACCCACGGCGCCGCCCGGCCCGGGAGGAAGGCGAAGGGCAGAGGGCGGGCCTGTGAAGCCGCTTGGCGCCCATGCTCAGGGCGTGGCATGGCCCAGGAAGGGAAGCCGCCGGCGCCTCCACGGACCAGCACACGGAGCTGCCCTCTCGGCTCTACCCTAGCCACTTCCGGCCTGCGCGAGGCGCCCTGCCCCTCCGTGCAGCAAAGGAGGGAGGCGACCCCGCCTCAACGTATCGGGGGCGGGGAGAGGGGCTAAAGTATGAGACTCTCCCCTCACGTGATGCTTGTGGGTTGCGGCGGAGGTACGGGCTGGAGCCCTGATTTCTGCCTCCCCTCTAACTGCCGCCGTTCCCGAGCCGCGTCACATACAGCCCCCCTCCCCCCCTTTAACCAGCCCCATTCCTCTCACACATCCCCTGACAACCACAGCTCCCATCCCCTCCCCGCTGCCTCCGTCCCGACCCGGTCACACCCCCCCCGCGTCCGACCCGGACACACAGCCCTTCCCCCTCCCGCTGCTCCGTCCTGGAACCGAGTCACACACGGATCCCCTCCCCCTCCCCCTGTCACACATAGCCCCCAGTCTGCCTGCTGCCCTCAGCACACATAGCACCTGTCCAACTCCAGCTGCCTCTGCTCCTCCACCCCACCCCTCCATCACACACGGCCTGCCTCCTGCTGCCTTTGCCCTTCCCCCTCCCCACAGCACACAGCTCACTGCCACCGCCACCCCCTGCACTTACAGCCCCCTGCCACCCACCCCAGGCACACACAGCCCCCTTCCTCCTCCTGCTGCCTCTGCCCCTCCACCCCTCTCCTGGGCACACACAGCCCCCTTCCCTCTCCCACTGCCCCCTCCTCTGCCTCCTGGTCATGCACAGCCCCTAGTGCCCCTGCTGTCTCTGCCTCTCCAACCCCCACCTGCACAAAGAGCCCCCATCTCCCCTCCATCACATACAGCCCCCAGTCCCCCTGTGTGACATAGTGGAGATTTTCCCTTCTTATGTTCTGTGTGAGCCTATGTGAGTCTTACTGTTTTGCATGAATGCTGTGTGTGCCTCAGTTTCCCTGTGTATTGCACCAATGCCTAGGTGGTAGGAATAAGGGTGTGTGACTTTTGTGAGGGTTGCGCCAGCTGCCCTTCGTAACCTGAGACCCAGGAGGGGGATGTGACTAGGTCCCTCTTGGCCTGGGAAGGAGACAAAGGCTGGAGGAGGAGCAATGGGCAGGGCAAGGGCTAGGTAGCTGGAAACAAGTCTCAGCTGGCTTGGGACACAGAGTGAGAACCAGAACCCTGGCTCTGAGCTCCTTTCCCTCTAAGATGGACTTAGCTAAAAGTTACTGATTTCTGTGCTAACAAGTTCTGTCCTATGCTGTGTTTCTGTTGACTAATAAGCCTGTTTTACTGGCTGGCTGAGAGTTACATCTGACAGTGGAACTGGGGTGCAGGGACCTCTGACTTCCCCAGGAGCCCTGCCTGGGTGGGCTCGCTGTGGGAAGCGCACAATATGGAAAGGGATGCTGAATGCTCCAAGGTCAGACCCAGGAAGGTCAAAGCTGTGTAAGCTTCTTGTCCTGGAGACAGTATGCTCAGAGAGGAGGCATGTTCCCCCAGAGTCCTGACTGTTTTCATAGGGAGTAGTTCCAGAGCATCACTCCAGTGACTCTATGACAACTGGTGGCAGAAGCAGGATAAACTGCACCCCATGGACAGAGCATCCTCCAGTAAGACTGGAGAGCAGTAAAACGAAGGGGGATTAGTGAGAGATGGGTGCTGAAGGCTCTGAGAGGTGCGGTTCCAGGAGGCAGAGGAGCCTAAAACTTAACTCCAAGAGAGATTGGACCCATGATAAGGGTTGTTGCACTGCAGGGGTTCCTCTCGGGGATCATGGGGAGCTGAGAGAGCACAGGCCTGTGAGTCAGTCGCCACTTGGGAACAGCATGGAGATGGCCTATAACCATCTCCTTTAGAAGGACATTGTAGAGCTGTGCAGAGAGAGAGGGCTGCGCATTGGGAAGTTCACTAAGGCACAGCTGATTTCAAAGTTGGAAGAGGAGGATCGCTCTAAGAAGCGTGTTACTGACCCAGTTGGGGCCGCAAGAGAGGCTGGGAGCAGCTGGATGTCCCGGAGAGACCCGTGTCCCTAATCAGCAAGGGGTCTCCACCAGGTTCCCCCATTCAGGGCCAGTTTTAGGCCAATTCACCCGATTCCCCAGAATCGGGCCCCACACCGGCACTTTTTAAATTTTTACTCACCCGGTGGCACTCTGGGTCTTTGGCAGCAGGTCCTTGAGTGCTGCCAAAGACCAGGAGCAAGTGAAGGACCCGCTGCCAAAGAGCCACAGAAGACCCGGAGCACCGCCAGGTGAGTACAGATCAGGCCCCACACTTGCTAAAGCCTGCCCTGCCCTCATTGTTGGATCTGAAACAGATGGAATTGGAGCTGAGATCAAAGGAATCTGAGCACCATGAGAGACAGGGAAGTCATGAAGCAGAACAGCAGGCGAGACAGAGGCATCATGAACTGGAGATGGCTGAGCTGAGAGGCAGAAAGAGCTGTCCAGGGGTGAGTGGGGATGGACCCCGGGATGCCAATTCCAGAGGGAACCTCCACACTAAATTGCTGCCCCAGGTTAAGGAGGGGGAAGATATAGATGCCTGTCTTGTGGCCTTTGGGAAGGCTGGCAATTGGAACCAGGCTGGCCTTGCGGAAAGACTCTGGTGTCTAGCCCCCTTCCTGGGTCCCAAGGCCGTAGAGCTGTTTAGCCAGATGGGCAGGGTGGCAGACTGTCTCTCACTCCTGGCCCCAGCATATATGTCTGCATGGACTCTCCTGGGCTCAGGCCCCTCAAACCCCAGAAAGTGGTGGTCAGTAGGGAGACATTCCTGGAGCACCGAGACCCTGAGACAGAAAGAACTGTTGTCAGGCCCCAGATGGTGCAGCCTCACTAGATGCTGAAGGACTGTGTGACCTGGGTGAAGGTCCCAGGGATGAAGCCTCTAGTCCTGCCTATGGTCCATATCCCTGTGCAGACGCAGGAGGGGTCTGGCTGGTAGTTAGGGTTTTCCAAGATATCGGCTGTGACCTCCTGTTGGGGGATGACTGTGTCTCTTTGGGACAGGATCTCCGTCATGCTCCTAGAACAGCCAAAGATTTGAATTTGTATCCAGGGAACCAATCGGCTGAGACTGAAGCGGTCAGTGAAAATGCAAATGACCTGGCTGGCAGGGGGCAGGAGCTGCTAAGCTCAGGTTACCTGCCTGTCTGTAACGAGAGCCTGAAGCTGAGTGGGACAGAGAGATGCTCCCCACCCTGCTGCACACGGGAGGAGGTGACTCATGCTGGCTCTGATGCTGTGAGCAAAGCAGCGGGCTTGCTGCCTGCCCTCACTGGGGCAGCGGGGGCAAAGCTGAGCTCAGGGGGATCGGAAACCCCAGCTGAGTGTGGGGAACCACAGCCAGAGCAGGACAGCTGCCAGCCAGGGCTGCCTTGTCCAGAGGTGAAAAAAGGGCCAGGACAAGGGTAAAGCAGCCTTGAGACACCTGCCTGTTACAGAGGAGCCTTTTCAGAAGGTGGCCCTGGACTTGGTGAGGAACAAATGGGAGGGGAAAGCATCCCCTGATAGAGAATCAGTGGTGGAGTATGTACTGACTTTCCAGGATAAGCTTGCTGAGCTCATGGGTCTGGCCAGGGAGAACCTAGCCAGGGCCCAAGGGAGGCAGAAGGTCTGGTACAACCACTCAGCCTATGGCACTGGGGACCCAGGTGAGGAAGAATAAGCTGCAAGCTGCCTGGGACAGGCCCTTCAAGGTCATCAAGCAGCTGAATGGGGAGAATGTGTGGCCAATGGGAAAAAGGGGAAGATCCTCTGGTGAGTCTCTTCACTGAGACAGGAGCCAGCCTCTTGCTGGCAGATCAGAGAGATGCTGCATTCATACCAACAGCTGTTTTCCAACCCACTTGAGCTCACTAACGGAGCTGTCCACTAGGTGGAGACAGGAGCCAGTCCTCTCATGAGGTGCTCCCCATTCAGAGTAACTGGGAAAATAGCCCAGTCCCTGGAGGGAGAGGTCAGAGACATGCTGGCTTTAGGGGTGATCCAGCTATCCACCAGTACCATGGTGCTGGTCCCCAGGAAAGATGGGTCAATCCAATTATGTGTGGCCTATCAGAAGCTCAGTGCCATCACCATACGTAGGCCTGATGAGATCCTAGACAAGTTGAGGGAGACTCTGTACTCCATGACCAGGGGCCTCACCAAAGGCTACTGGCAGGTGACTCTGGATCCAGATGGCAGGTTGAAACTGCTTTTGTCACCCCTTTGGAGCTGTACAAGTCCCTGGTCCTACCTTTTGGCCCCAGGAGGTGCCGGTCATCTACCAGCGCCAGATGGATCAGTTACTGAGGGGGATGGAGAGTTTTACCCTAGTGGACATTGATGATATTTGTGCCATTAGCCAGACCTGGGAGGACCATGTGTCCCAGGTGAAGAGGGGGCTGAGTCACCGCCAGGATTCAGGGCTGTCTCTGTGAAAGCTGGGACATGCAAGGTGGGGATGGCAGAGGTGTTGTATCTGGGCCACAAGTTGGGGAGCAGCTGCCTAAAGCCAGAGTCGACCAAGCTGGGAGTGAGCAGAGACTGTCCTGCTCCCCAAACTAAGAAACAGACCCAGGTCTTAATTGGGATGGCGAGGCACTACTGGAGGTTTGTGCCCCACTGTAGCTGTGCGTCAGCTCCCATCACTGAACTATGCAAGAAGGGTGAGCCAGACATACTCGTCTGGACTGGGCAGTGCCAGATGGCTCTCTGCACACTGAAGGAGAATCTGGTAAAGGGCCCGGTGCGGGGAAACCTAGACTTCCACAAGCCCTTTATGGTGTTCACTGATGCCCCAGACACAGGGCTGGGCACAGTGCACAGGCAGGTGTGACAAAGTGGGGTTTTATACATCTTGTTATGTTGCGTGTGAGTCTATACTGTGTGTACATTAGTTTCCCAGTATACTGCACCAATACTTCCCTGGTGGGAACTGGGTGTGTGATTTTTGCTGAGGCCCTCAGGGCAGGTAAGGCTGCCCAGCTATTTAACCTGTGACCCAGGAGGGGGATGTGACCAGGAGGCACCTTTTGCCGGGGAAGTGAGACAAAGAGAAGGAGGAGCAGCAACAAGGGGTGTCTGAGGTCAGATCAGTGAAAGCTGGCAGTCTGCATTAGGTGACTGGAAGAAGGGAATAATATAGATGCCTCCACCCCTCCAGCCCCCCAGCACACATAGCCCCCATTCTCCTCCTGCTGATCCACCCCTCCACACACCCCCATCACACACACAATCCATCTCCCTCCCACTGCCTCCACCCCTCCACATTCCCCCCATCACACACAGCCCACAAGCCAACTGCTCCCCCCCCCACATACACAGCCTCCATCCCCCTCCTTCTGCTGGTGCCACACCACCCCGATCACACACAGCCCCCCTCTCCCTCTCCCTCCCCCTCCCTGCTGCCTCCACACACCCCCACGGCACACACAGCCCCCATCCATCTTCTGCCCTGCCCCATGTCACAGACAGACACCATCCCCCCTATTGCCCCCACCCTCCCAGCACAAACAGCCCCCATCTTCCTCTTGCTCCCCCGCTCCGGCACACATTGCCTCGATCTCCCTCCCACTGCCTCTGCCCCTCCACCACCCTCTGCCACACACAGCTCCCATCCTCTTCCCATCCACCCCCAGTCACACACAGCCCCCAGTCTCCGTGCTGCCTCCGCCACACTCCTGCTGCTGGCACACACAGCCCCTCCTGCTGCCTCCATGCCTCCACCCCCCCATCACACACAGCCCCCCCCCGTCCCTCTGCTGCCTCCCTCTCCTGGGACACACGGCCACCATCCTCTTCCCATGCCACACACAGCCCCATCTCCCTCCCGCCGTCACACACATCCCCTAGTCCACCTGCTGCCTCTGTGCCCCGCCCCCAGTCACATACAGTCCCTGCACCCCAACTGCCCCACACTACCCCAGGGCATGGCCTGGCTGGGGATGGAAGTGGTAGAGGAGGGTTGGGCTGCGTAGAGGCAGAGTGTAGAGTACTCATAGCATGACCCATTGGCACCTGCCACTAGGCTAGCACCTGGGCTTCCCAGCCCACTGGGGCATTGTCCCTGGCGGGTGAGTTTTCTCAGCTGTGGTGAGTGGGAGGGCATCTCCCCTGCTCTGGTACCTGTACCCCTTATGGTGCCACCCAAACACAGAGCCAGGGGGCTTGCTGGAAGCCCTCACCCCAGACCTCCTGTGTAGTCTCTTGTTCTCCCAGAATCAGAAGCTTGGATGGAGCGGGAAGAGCAGGAGTTATGCCAGGGAAGCAGCTCTGTGGCTATGGCACATTGGTGCTAGGGCTTCTCCTCCATTCTGCTCCAGCAGCAAATCTAGCTGGCTGGTAGCATTGGTTTGAAAGATTCCTCCACCCACTGGCACTACCTGTCGTGTGGCCAACAGCACCGAGGCCTTCCATGCCATGCTCAGGAATCCAGCCTGGGCTGGCAGTGAGATGGAACCCACCAAGTCCTCCACAGCTACATGGGCTCTGCAGGCCTGACAGGGACAGGGAGCTCGTTCCCAGGCTGGACAGCTGGTGCAGGGAGTAGAAAGAGGTTAGGGTAAGGGAAGAAGTAGGGAACACCCTCCCAGGAGGCAGATTATGCAGCCCCTGCTCTGCCCTGACTATGGCTAATGTCAATTCACAGCACACCGTCTATTACTGTCATCAAACTGCCGGGGACAGTTCATCTCGTTGACGTGCCTGCCCCAGCAGGGCTGAAGAATCACAGCTGCAGGCCTCAGCATGGGGATCCTGAACTCCAGTCCCCAATTTTGTTCCAATTCTGTCTCCCATGGCCTTGCTCGGCCAATTGCAGTAAGTCCTCCTCAGACATCCTATAGATCAGTGCCCCAAATATTGCTATGCTGGTATGGGATGTATGGTACAGGGAGGTACTGAAGGTGGAGGTCACGGGGGGCAGGGGGAAGGCTGCGTGGGGCAGTGTTCTGGCAAATTCCCAGCAGTGAGAATTCAATTCCACCTCCCTAATTCCTCCTTGTGGATACTGGCATCAGTTTCACTTCCTGGTCTACACTGGTGCATATCACTGCCATAGGCAGTTGTAAACAGCTGCCATGCTTCACCCCAGAGGTGGCTGCATTTTAGGGACAGGGGAAATGAACCTTGTGTTTCTAAAAGGGTTTGGGCTTATGCAGGGTGAGTGGCACCGTATGACTGTAACTTGTTATATGCTCACCCATTCTTCCTCAGGGTGGATCCCTGGGCAATTGATTCACCTCTGATCTGGGGGGGGAGGGGGGACAGCGGGGGCCACACAACTCATGATGTGAGACAACAGCCTCATTCCTTGCAGGTTGCGGCATTGTTTACCGACACAATGTGGGCTATCATAGTGGGCCAGCTAACTTATGACTCAGCAAATCTCAGTGACTGTGAAGCCGGTGTTGCCAAACCAAACAGGCACCCCTCAGAGAAGGGTGCCCTTCTGCAATGGCCATTAGCTTGCAAGGGAGAGTGCAGTGCCCTATACAAGGGAGTCTACCCCCACCACCACCATTTCCCTCCCAAGAGGAGCACTGCCTGGACTGGGACACAAAATAACAGACCAACAGGCAGCAGGTCCTCACGTCACATCAGGGCTGATCACAGGTCCATGTGGAAGATATGGGCACAGCTATGCATGGCAGCAAGTGGAAGTTGCATGGACATGGTGAGGGGAGGGGTCAGTTTGCCCCCATGGTTGAATGGTCCCTCCTCCTTTGCCTCCCTATCCAATGTGGCCCAGGCATCCCAACTGTTGCACCTTTAGGCTTTGCCTGTTCCTCTGGCTGTGGCTGGCAAAGCATGGTGGGAGGCCATTGGGGTGGGGATGGGGAATAGGATCAGGAACTTTGGGGTCTATTGTGATGCTAGACATAGACAGGACACAAATGCAGCTAATTTTGTTTGTTTTGCTGTGGGTGGAGTGAGGAAAGTCATGCCCACACAACTTGTGACATGCCCCCAGCCAGCCAGATTCCCCTTTGAAACACAGAGGATAAACAGCACAGATGGGAGGAAGGGGACAGACGCTCGTCTCCCAGCTCAGTGCTAGGAACACAGCCCAGGCAGGTGGTGACTGAAAGTTGCTACCACGAGCAGGCCCCATAAGTGAGTCAGCTAGACTGTGCCTAGGTCGGATGCACTGGCCCTCGCCCTGGTTGCGCCAAGGACTGGATGGGGCATGGGGACTAAACTCCCCTCAGCCTGAGGGCTGGTTGCTTCCAGGCAGTGCTGGCCTATGCGGATAGGAGCTTGCCCTGCTGCTAGTCATGCAGACATCATCTGTCTTCTGTGTTGTTGTTCTGGAGCCAAAACTGGCTCCAAAGAAACAAAAACAGCAAAACAGTTTTGCCCCAAATCATTTATTGATCCACACAGAGCCAGCACCACGCACAGGCCGAGCCTCCAGGGAGCGCGGTCCCCCTTGAAGCTCGGGACATTCAACAGAGTCAAGTTCAAAAACATTCACTGAAAAACTCAAATCCCCAAGCGAGGCCCCCCTGCAAAGCAGGCAGCCTCTTGGATGCATTCGCATGATCTCAGGTCCCACACGCTCATGGGGAGTAGCTCGGTTGCTTCACTCCAGCCTAGCAGTCCTGCACCAGTGCCCCAGCTCTCTTGGCACCAGGGGTCTGCTGCTCCTCCAGGGAAGGGTTAGGGCCTGTCCAAGGCTAGGGCTACCACCCCTCTCACTCCAATGCTAGCTACTTGCCATTGCTATTGGCCCATGCTCCCGCCAGGATTCACTGAGCTTGCTGGGTGCCATCCCTCCATTCACATGATGGACCTTGCCAGGCAACAGCGCCCAGGGCCTCTTCTCCAGGATATCCATGGGGGCAGACCCATTCCTGACACCAGCTCCACTGAGGCTACACTTGGCGATGGGGTTGCCTCATGTGGTCCCCTGAGCTCCTTCTCCTGGCCTTCCTTTGGATGCTGCCCTCTACCGAGGCCACCTTTGGTAACGGGAAAACCAATGCAGGGTCTTGAGGGCTGCACTGGTCCCTGGAGCAATTCCCTTGGGCTTGCTCCACAGACAGCCCCGAGCATAGCTGGATCAAGAGAGTTCTCATGCCTGCCAGCTCAGCACCCTGTGGCTGCACCTGTCCAGGGAACTAGGGTCTTGCTACATCAGGCAGTCTTGGCTGTCCTACTTAATGAGCCACAGGGCAGGGCTGAGTGGATCCAGGGCACTCCCACTCTCTAAGTCCATTGCTACCCCCCAGGAATGGGAAACAGGATTCAGGGGCTGCCATTAAGGCCCACATTGAGCCTCCATCTATCCCCGGACACGGCTAGGCTCAATGGAGCCACAGGCCCTGGCAGGAGGATGAACCCAGACTGGCTCTACCACCCCACCTCTCCCCAAGGCGCAGCCAGAAGCGGCCATCCCAGCAGTGACCCAGCAGCCCCACATATATGCACACATGATGGGGGGGCAGTTCACCCCAACCCCCTAGGGAAATGTCCCCATGCACACAGCCCTTCCATCGCTCACACTTGTGCCTCACACGGCACCGGGGGCCCCCGCGGGGGAGACACCCACAGCCCATTCCTCCGCCACCCCCTCCCACACTCCCCCCCACCTCCCTGCACCCACGCAGGGGAGCTCCCGACCCACAAGCATAGTCCTGGAGCAGATCCATCCACATCCGCCTCGCCTCGCCTCCTCTTCTCCTAGCCACCTGGTGTCGGTTGGAGTGTCAGGTCCGGGACAGGGTGGCTCAGCCCGGGGTGCGGGTAGTCAGTGCCTCCTGCATCTTCTGGCGGCAGCGGGCATACTTGTGCAGGATCTGCCGGACGTGCTCCTCCTCCTCGCGCTGAAGGATGCGCAGGAAGTTGTGCAGCTCAGGCATACTGAAGGCATCCCACTGCAGGGTGAAAGGGCCTGTTACCCTGGGAACCTGTGCCACGGTGTGCAGCATCAACTAGGTAGTGGGTCTGGGCTGTGGGGCATTAGCAGAGCTCTCGGGGGATTACGGAGTTGGAACCCAAGGCTGGACTAGTCTGCTGCGGGGGTGGAGGGGAAGCTGTGGGTCAGGATGGAGGGGCATCAACAGAGCTGAGTGGGGTCCATAACAGAAATGGCAGGATGGCTGCAGGTTAGGACTGATGGACATTGACGGGGAGAAAAAGAGGGAGCCCAGGGCTGCAAGTCAGTTGAGGGGCACCAGCAGTACTGCGTGGGGTCCACGACTGGAACAGCAGGGGGTTCTGGTCCAGTATCCTTCAACTACACTGCCCCATGCCGACCTAACCTTACAGGAATCAGTAGTTATCTAAGATTCCCTCCCAATGGCAAGGGGGGGTTGAGGTTCTCATGCTGGGGCAGTATCCCGCACCTCACTGTCCCCATCTCATGCTCTCAGGAGTAGTCTTCTGTTTCTACCCCTGCCATGCCCATGTCCCAGATGGGGCCTTGCTGAGCTCCCCTATTTGATCCCATTGTTCCCCTTATCCTCTGGAGTGGATGATTTTATGAAATTGTGGCATGAACTGACTGTGTCAGGGATCACCTGTCTGTATGTGGATCCCCCAAGATTTAGTAGGCTTGTGTCTGTCTGCTGGGCCAGAGATAATGGGGACTAATCAGCATACATCGATCAATCATCTATTCAAAGTAAAATGTTTTGGGACAAGGGGCTTGCTCTAGCTAGGAAAAGACACTTCCTGCCCCTGTCTGAAGGGAGGGGGGTTTGGAAAGTTACCAGGAGAATAAAGGAAGCAGGTGCCACCCCACCCCCCCTCGAAGTCTATACAGGAGCTCACAGAGGGGAAAGGTCCAGGAGTGAGCCATTTTTAGCTGCAGATGAAGAAGAGGGAGGCTGCGGCAGGGACAGGCTAGGCAAGGGGGTGCCCGCGTGCTGGAACACAGATGTTCCCCAAGGGAAGGGTGAGCTAGTGAGGGACATCGTGTTTAGGATGTTTGACTGTTTTGTACGGTCTATAATCTCCTGCCCATCACATCAACAAATATAAAGAGCATCGAGTTGAAAGACTGTACAAAGCATGTGTACGCGGCTTCCCAACTATTGTGTGCCCCTGAGAGAGTTAAACTGGAACCGGTGTCACACCTTTTGGGAGGAGTTCTGGGCATGGGGTGTGTTCACACACTGGGGAGTGTGAAGGGTTAGCGCTGCGCCCCAAAGGGCAGGTGGCTGGACAGCAGGTTCCAGCACCTGGAGTGGGGTGGCCAGATGCGAGGTCTGTGCCATGAGTGTGCTGAGGGATCCTGAGACCCGGGCAGTGGCTGGACTCCATTCAGGCTCCAGGAGCTTGAAGCATCGTGGGGATACTCAGGACAGAGGCTTGAATTCCCCTTGCAGCAAGCCTGGTGGGTGGCCAGGAAGGGGCGCTTACAAGAATCTGTGACACCTCTCTGCACTCACTCATTTCCCGCTTTCCAGCCGTCTGGCGCTGTCAGTGAGGCAGCCAGCGGGGGGCAGTGCTGTAACACCTTTCCCACAACACATAGGCTTCCCAGAGGGACTTAGGCTCCCACTGGACACACAGAGCATTCTCAGACTCACATTGACCTCTCCGGTCTCGTTCTCCTTCAGAACAAAGCTGAGAACCTTCTCGTTGGGGCCAGCTAGCAGCCGGAGATGCAGAGGCTGCTCCTCATCTGAGAGCTTCCGCAGGTACACTGCAATGACAGATGGGCCACGCAGCTCAGTACAGTAGAGCAGACAGCTCCAGCCCCATTCTTTCCCAGCAGGGAGTGCTGTGGGGAGAGGGCAGGAATACTGGCTGTGGGGGGTCTGACTATTCCAGCCCCAACCTCTTCCAGCAGGGGGCACTGTGGGGAGGGGGCAGGAATGCTGGCTGTGGGGGAGTTCCCAGCTAGTCCAACCCCAGCCTCTCCCAGCAGGAGGCGCTGTGACGAAGTGGGGCAGCCACCGTGGCAGGGTAAGACTTAAGCCCTGGCTGGTCAGTGTAATCTAGGGTGACCAGACAACAAGTGTGAAAAATCGGGATGTGGGAGAGGGAGTAATAGGAGCCTATATAAGAAAGAGACCCAAAAATTGGGACTGTCCCTATAAAATTGGGATATCTACACACCGGCAATAGCTCTGGCTGGTTTTAAAGCCGGTTGAGATAGGGACTTTGCCCAAGGGAGGAGAAGAGGCCAGGTACCTTGGTCATCCTTCTCAGCTCGCTCGAAGAGAGCGAACTTGCGGGGGTTGTCGACCACCATAAACTTCTTGAGCAGGGCCTCGATGACCTCGCTGGCGCGGGTGCGGGAGATGATGTGCAGGTGCTTGACCGTGTCCTTGGGCAGGTAGAAGGACGTGCGGCGCGTCACCACCTGGGAGCGTGGCGCCTTATTGATGTCCTGAATGGAGGGCGCCTTCTTGCTGGCTGGCACCGAGACCGGCCGAATCAGCTTCAGCTGCACTTTGATGAAGCCAGTGTAGGAGCCATCTTTGTTCTGAGAGGAGGCAGAACCAGAGAGAGAATGAGCTGGGCAGAGCCGGGGAGTGGGGCAGGAAAATGGGGTAGCGAACATGAAATGGGCTCTGGGTGCAGCCCCTGGGAGCAGAGAAGACCTGGACATGGAGCTATGACCCCCCTGGAATGGATTTTGGGCAGGGCCCTTTTTTAAGAGTTCAGATCTGGAGCTCTACGCTCCTAGCCATGCCCCATTGCCCGGGCGCAGACCTGCCGCGCTCCTGGCCTCACCAAGCTCATGAAGAGGTTGCTGTTGATCTGGCTGTTGTATTCCTTTATCTTCTGCTCGATCTCGGCTTGGGTCAGAACCGGCTTCTCCCAGTCAATCTGCTCATCCTGCAGGAGAGAGAAGCATAGGGTCAGCCCACCTCCCTGGATAGCAGGGGCTCCCACACGGCTCCTATCCCCACTGCTACCCCCTGCATCTCAGCCCGGCCACAGCCCAGGCCCACTCGGCATCGCACCCACAATGCCCTTCTGCAGGAGTTAGGACTGCTATGCTTCCCCTGCCCCAGCCCCAAGAACTTCCTGCTGCCTGGTCTCTGATAGCCCTGGGCATGGGTGCTCTGGATCCTGTGCGCTGGGCGTGCTTCCCCCACATGGCCCCCTCTACCCTGCCCTGGCAAGTTCACCTCTAGGAAGAAGACACTCCCTGACCTGGCCCAGCTCAGAAACCCAGCAGCACCAGCATCAAGAAGCACCGTGACAGAGACCATGCCCCATTTCCTGGTGAGGCCCTCACGGCAGGTGAGGCTGCCCAAGAGTGACTCTGATGTAGCCAGTGGATTACAGTGCAGCAAGAGAGGGGGCCAGGCAGCGTGTGCGACACAGACGGCTCGATTTCAATCCAGTGGGGCGTCCTGCTGGTTTGGCCTGGGTGAGCCAGATGGGGGGGAAGGGGAGGGGCAGATGAGTTCCCTGCCCCCACGGGAGAGGTAGATACCAAGTCTGCTTTAATCACATCTGCTCTTCAGGGCAGACCAAAAAGTCCTGTGGGTAGATACCTCGTGTGAAGGGTGCATCTGGAGAGAGATAAAACCCTGCTGAGCCTCCCCATAGGGTCCCCCAAGCCCTGGCTGGGGGCAGCTCCCTGGACCCACAGGCAGGATAAAAGTGGGGAGTCAGGAATCTTCCCCCCTGCTTGTTATCCCAGAGGCTTCTAAGATGCTGCAAACCAGAGAGAGGTTTATATCACGCAGCAGCCAACCCCACAGAAGCCACAGGCCGGGCCCAGCAGGTGGGCACTATGGGAGGCTGAAGGCAGAGGAAGGCTGTGCCCATGTTGAGAACAGGGGGGACTATGCCAGCCAGCAAGGCAGACTGTCATTACCACTGGAGAAGCCACTTCACAAAGCCAAGAGCTACAGCAGCTATTGGCCTGATCCAAGGGCGAGGAGGAACTTGCTGCCGAGCAGCGCCCACTGGCGGGTGTATCGCTCACACCCCCATGCTGACACAGGGAACTCACACAGATGGGGCTGGGGTGCAAGTCAGCGACCAGCCTCCAGAAGAAAAAAACAGGAGGCTCCAGCAGATCTCATCTCCAGGGCGCCTCAGGCAGTTGCATCCTTGACTCTGCCAGCAGGCCAGATGTGGGCCCTGCCCACGGTGCCTCTGTGCCACCCTCGGCCAGGGGGTAATCAGTAGATGCCCAGCATTTGAGCTAGAACAGACTACTCGGATCACCTGCTCTGAGCCCCTGCAAACACAGGCCAGAGAATTCCGAGGATTACTTTCAAGGGGCTAAGTGGCCCCTTGAAATAGGGAGAAGGCACAGCATGGGATTTCAGGCTAAACACTTGTCCCCCCGACCAATGCAAGGCAAAGAATACCTGCTTGGTCTAGGGTATTTGTTTCAATGCACATGTTGCTCTTCAGGGGCTAACTCGGCATTGCCCGAGTGTGGTTTTGGTTTAACCCCATGGCCATCCGCCTGCAGTTTGAGCTGCACCATAGCAAGGGTTGGGGTCGGGGTGAGGGTGTGGAGAGAGGAATTTATCAATCCCATGCTGCTCAGGGTTGGCACAGGAGATCTAGATACAACTCTCCTCTAGGGCACGTCCCCAGTCAGGAACCTGGTTAGGAGCCCCGACACCACAGTGATGGGCCATCTTATAGCACCTCAGTAGGACAATTCATGTATTACCAGCTCTTACTTCCCACAGATCACACACAAACACGCCCAGGACACACATGCCGCCAGAGCAGGAAGGCCAACCCTCTCTCTTTTCGCTGCCACAGAACTTCATTGCACCCTCTTGCATCAGCCTGGCTTCCCGCTGACATCAGCCCTCTACACGCCCCCCTACACACAAGGGGAATTACAGATGAGCTCACCACAGACCAATCAGAGCTCTCCTGGGATTTCTGGGAACCACTTCCTTTCCTTTCCCACCGCAAAGCCAAAGCCGGCAGCTGCCTGCGCAGGATGGCAGTGGGGGAGAAGAGAGAAGCAAATGGCACGTGGCACACACACCCCTCTATTGCATGGCACACATCAGACATGCGTGGACACATCCCTGGATGCTCACCCCCATGTACACACAAACAGATACTACATAGCATATGGGTAGTAACCCACACCTGGCATTAACACCTGCAGCAGCTGCCTAGTATGCTGTCCGGGGAGAGAGACGGCCAACGAGAGGGCAGATTGTGCTGGCGAGGGGGTACCAAAGCCACCCAAAGGGGCTACTAGTAGAAGTGCTAGAGAAGGAGAATGGAGATGCTGA
The DNA here is from genome assembly GCF_003597395.2 of Chelonoidis abingdonii. NCBI lineage: Eukaryota > Metazoa > Chordata > Testudines > Testudinidae > Chelonoidis > Chelonoidis abingdonii. Next base: position 20,460,681 of record NC_133784.1, read on the forward strand.
GCTAGTGGACGAACCGGAGGTAGGCTGAGCAAATAAAAGAAGAGCAGGAGAATACAGGCAGGGGACTGGGAAGAGAGAAAGAAGGAAAAATAGGAAAGGTTTCAGATCAGGAGAAACAAGAAAAAAAACAGACCTGGGTACATGCGCAGACACTGTTAGAGAAGGGAGGGAAATCAGATCTACAGACTTACCAGAGAGAGAGAGAGAATCAAGGGGGGGGGAAATCTGAAATATAATTGGGGAAAAAGGGAATTGATCAAAGCTGTGTAGCCAGATCCTGAATATGGTAAACGAGATCTGAGACACGCCCCCCCACCCCCCACAAAACATCCACAGTACTTGGAAACAGACAGAAACTCTGAACATCTTTTGACAGAACACAGCTCAAAAGATGTCCAATGGCCAGGCGAGGGCCCACGAGGTGTGAATTAACTCAGCGCAAAGAGGTACAGCCACAGAAACAGAATCTAAGGAGCACTTTGAGCTGAAGAGGAGCAAAAAAAAGAGGACAGCAAGAGTGGAACTGCACTTACAGCCAAGGAGAGGAAACGCTGATTCCTCTCTGAAGTGACACAGGATATTGTTGAGTGAGTTCTTGTGAACAGCAATGCATTTGGTACCAAACGCACAGCATGGACAAGCACACGAAGGTTAATAGGTTTGTCACCTATATTGCTTATTATTATAAGTAGTAAGTCTTTGGTAATGTTCAATGTTATTTGTGCTCCTGTTAGAAGTTGGGGGTTTTCCCTATAAAATGTAAAGTTATCCCATTTGCCTTGGTTTGCCTCTGGCTCTCCTCCCAGCTAGCACAGCCTCGCCTAGCCAGGTCACCACATGTGCAACACACACACACACACACACTTCAAAGACAGACCGCACACACACACACTGCTGGTGCTGCATGCCAGAGACCATCTCATCTCAAGAAGAAGCTACAGCAGCTTCTAATTTGCAATTGCTAGACCTGTTTTCTCCTCTTAACCCATGTCCACCTGCCTTCTTGTATCCAACCCTAGACAGTGCCATCAGCCCCTTACTACCACGCATGCCACATTTACCCATCAGGTCTAACAAGCATTCATGGAGGGTGGCAGGACTGCTTCCCCATCCCCAGGCTGTCTGCTAGTTAATATCTATCAGGTGTTTGAAACTGGAGAGCTCTGTGGCTTAGCGGAGCCTGCTTTATCACCCACCAACTACGGTTGCTACTCTGGTCCTTCCCCAGCCCCCATATCTCTGACCCCACAGATCAGTCAGCTGATGATCCTCTAGGGCAGTGGTTTTCAAACTCCCACAACCCAACCCCCTGCCCCAGCCCAGAGCCCCCTCCCACAGCCTGAACCCATCATTCCCAGCTCCATTGGGTCATAGGCATCAACAATTTTCTTCAACTGGGTCACCAAAAAATAAAAAGTTTGAAAACCACTGCTCTAAGGAATGGTTCTCCAGCGTGATCATTCAGCCTGCACTGCCCTAGCTCTGGGCAGGTGCTTGTCCCCTGGTTGTAGGGGATGGAGCAAGTACCCAGGTTCTGCTCTACAAACAAGAGGCCAGGGAATAATTCAGAATGGCAGCCAGGGGGCCCTTCAGGCTGAGCCACAGACTCCAGGGCCTGAAGCACATCAATAGCAGGACACGCCACTAATCACGAGGAATGATCCAACACATTCAGAGCTGTGGAATCCCACACAGCCTCCATCTAAAGCTTGGGATGGGTCTGCAGTGTCCAGACATCTATCTCCTGACAAATGCCATTAGATCAATGGCTTGTCCCACCAACACAGCACAGCTGGGCACTATAATTACCCTGATTTTCCTGGAAGACTTGACAGACAACTGGAAAACTGCTGGGTTACATCAGCACACACCCGAGGAATGAATGATGATTAATGAAAGGGAAGGAGAGAGCAAATGCTCAGAGTAGTTTGTCTTTGTTAACACCCATCTAACTCAAATGCTCAACAAACAGGCAGGAGGAAAACTCTCCCTGTTAAAGTTTCAATACCCTTCAATTAAAGACTGAGAAAGCTCTTGCCCCATGCTACTGGATGCTCTGGAACTACTCCATACAAAGCCAGTCAGGACTCTGGGGGAGCATGCCTCCTCTCTGAGCATACTGTTTTCAGGGCAAGAAGCTTCCACAGCTTCAACCTTCCTTCCTCGGAGCATTCAGCATCCCCTTCCACACCATGGGCTTCCTGCAGTGAGTCCACCCGGGTGGGGCTCCTGGGGAAGCCAAAGGGCCCTGCACCCCAACTCCGCAGTCAGATGGGGCTCTCAGCCAGCCGGTAAAACAGAAGATTTATTAGTCAACAGGAACACAGTGGCGTAGAACAGAACTTTTTAGCACAGAAATCAGGGACTTTCGGCCAAGTCCATCTTGGGGGAAGAGGAGCCCAGAGCCAGCCAAGACCAACTCACTTCCAGCTGCCTGGCCCCTGCTTTGCCTGTTGCTTCTCCTCCAGCCTTTGTCTCGTTTCCCGGGCCAAGAGTCACCTAGTTGCATCCCCCTCCTGGGTCTCAGGTTAAGAAGAGGTGGCTATGGTTTCCATACAGGCAGCTGGAGCAGCCTCCGCAAAAGTCAAACACGCTTATTCCCACCAGCAGACATTTGTGCAATACACAGGGAAAAAGCGCACACAGCATTCATGCAAAACAGTAAGACTCACATACAACATAACAAGGGAAAATCCCCACTTAGTCACACCCCAGTTCTCTAGTCTTCCAGGGACATCTCCAGCAAAAGCAGGGGAGACAACTGCACATTCCTGTTCTTCCTACAGAAGCAGTCCACACCCCCCTCCAAAAAAAATGGAGCCAATGCCTAGTTTTCTGATTGTCTTCCCAGGTCACATTTAGGACAGGAAGGGCAAAGTTGCTTTAAATTCCTGCTTGCTATGGTTGTAATGTTCTCTGTTAAACAAGGACTGCTGCCCCAGGCCCAACATCTGGCTGCCCCCGAGTCTGGGAAGGAGGTTGGGTTGTGTGGATTTTGCCTCGTCCAGGTAGCCTTTGGGAAACAATGCATTAAGTGCAAGTTACTAGCACTGTTCTCTGTCCACAACTGTAATTCCATGGGCGGGAAGCTCTGCTCTGCAACCAGGCCTACAGCAGTTTAGGCAGAGGCTTACAAAACCCAGCCCAGCTATGCTCCAACAGGATGTGGGAACATGGGTGTGCATCAGGGTGGAGCGCGTTTCCCATGTGCAGAGATCAGATCCAAGGAACTAAAGGGGGAAATCTCTGTATCCTGAGGACCAGGGCAGGCGGAAGCCTGCGAGGGTGGGGTGCACAGCTTGCGGCTGAAGGATGAAAAGTCACAGAGAGGGACACTGGCATCCTGTTTACAGAACAAAGAGAATTTTCTCCGAGGCCCATTTTCTGGGACATTACATAATGCATCACTCCCAGCTCCAATGCCGCAGCGCCTCCTGCAGGCACCCGTGGCTCCAGACATTCCCTGCCAGCTAATGCTAGGGCAGCAATAGCGTTCCCCACACACAAGGGGGCATGCCCTGCCAGGGTATCTCACATGCCTCCCCCACGCCACTACCCTCAGCTGCCCCAAGCCCAGCTAGGGGAGTAGCTGCCGCTTTGCTCAGATCAGCCTTGTTTTGCTTAGAACAGCTTTGAGGTTGGCTCTGCTGCTCCACAACGGAAATATCACAGGGCTGGTTAGTTACTGGGTAACAGCAACACAGATGCACAGGGCGAGGGTGTGTTACGGGCCCCCTCACCCATGCCAAGCCACACAGGAGGAGTCTACCACAGCCCAAGCTAAGCAGCCTCAGCTCTGTCGCTCAGTTGCTTGTGCATTTAGCCCTGGAGGTCCCCGGGGAGTTAGTCCCACATATGCAGGAAGAGGCCCCTATGCGGCACCTGAAGGGGTGGTGAGATGCCCAGCCCACCTGCACAAGCCACATGTAACGATCAGCATAGGTCAAAGAGGGGCAGCCTGGAGCACTGGCACAGGATATTGTGCCAGGGAGTAGTGGATACTGGGCATCCATGGGTACTCACTGTATGCTGGACCCAGGAAAAAGGGAGTGCACCCTCTTGGAAAGGGAGAGGGAGGCCCTGGCAGCAGCGCCACCTCCCAATGGCATTAAGTCATCACAGTCGCATCCCACCCCACCCACAACATGGCACATGGCATGGGAAACAGCTGCTATGCCAGGGTGAAGACAGCAAGGTGCCTAGCAAGTATGGGATGCCCTGCTGGCTGGGAGGGAGCACCCCCCAGTGCCACATGCCCAGCTGCCTGCCACCAGCACCAGTAGGCATGAGACACAGCCATGACCCAGGAAGGAATTTCAGCAATCAGGGTGCAAAAGGCCAGGTGTGCAGGTCAGCACAGTGCCACCGCAAAGCCTGGCAGCCAATCCATGCTGGCTACATACCCGGTGCAACACAGCCAGCTGATCTTCCCTGGATCGTCTCCTCTCCTGGCCCCAGGCTGCCCTTATCACTTCCCGGCCTGCGATAAGGCCCTGCTCACTCCCTATCTCAGAGCCAGCAGCACCTTGGGTTATCACGCAGCAAGCAACCATATACAGGCATAACGCCCTCTCTCACCACTAGGACTGTGTTTTGGGGGATGGGCCAGGCCCTGCTTTCTGTGGCATTGGCATTATATACACACACGCTGCAACCTCCAGCATGCAGTCAGCCAGTTTGTGCAGGGTCCATGTCCCCTCCCCATCTCCCCATAGGACCACCCCACGTTCCAAGAGCCATCAAGTAGGAGCAGGGCCTAGGCTGCAGAATGGACGAGATCTGTGTTTGGTCCCTCGCCTGACCCCAGGTGGCCCGGCTGGGTGCGGGGACCACAGCAGATTTTCACCCTGGCTCCAGCAGGGCAGGAGAAGAGCTGTTTACATGTTTGAGAGGCCTGGAATTGTTGGATCCTAATGAATATTTAACCCCTGATGCCTAGGCTGAGATCCCACTACCTCCTGCCTCTGCTCAGTAGGGGAAGATGGGTGTGAGGGAGAGAATTTCCTCCCAGCCCACTCCCCTCACGCTTTCTGGCTGCATTTCTCCCTCTTTCTCCAGTCTGGGGCATCCTGCCCCTCCAGTCACTGCAGCTGGGTTCTCAACTGCCCCTTTGTTGGGGAGGGCACCAAAGCTACAGCCAGTCCAGGCCCGGGGGCATTGTTCCCAACTGCCTGCAACCTCCCCATCCTCTGACCCCTGCTGAGGGGGCCGCTGCTCAGGGACATGGTGAAATGGTTAACAGCTGGTCTGGCTGCTTCCGCTCTCTGAGTCAGATGGATTGTATTACAACCCTGCTCCATCACCCTTAGTCAGGGGTGAGCAGCACTCCCATCAGGCACAGCACTGTGTGTGCGCGGGGGGTACCGCTCCCCCAGTACACAGACATCGCACAGCTGGGGTGCAGGTGGCCCTTTGCATGGAGCCCAGAGCAGGAAGGCAGCAGCCCTGACTCCCCTTAAACCTCCTGGGCCAGGGACGAAGAGCCAGAGTCGCCCAGAAGGAAGCGGACAGGGTTTACCCTGGGAGCAAAGCGCAGCCTAGCCCCATCCTCAGGAGAAGGCCCTGTGCTCTCTTGGCCTGTGCCTGGGAGTCAGCCTCAGGCAGGCTCAGCCCCTCCCCATCCAACACTCCCACGAAGAACCATCCTGCTTTGTGCTTTGCCAGCCCTCAGGGAAGCAGCAGCTCGTGATGACAGGCCAGGCCATGGTGACGCTAACCCAACAAGGGCAGCACTCAGAATGTCTCCTGGTATCCAGGACGTCCAGTCGGCCACAGCCCTGGGGTCCATTTGGACTCCTTGGTGTCAGGAGAGGCTCCCAGAGCCATGAGGCCAGAGGTGCCCCCTTCTTATTTGCCACTGGCCAGAAGGTTGCCCCCCACCACCCTTCCCATCACAGCCAGAGGCAGGTCCCAGTGTCTCACACAGTTGTCGCCTCAAGACATGAAGCTCCCCACACTGAAAAGCCCAGCAACACAGATCACGGCCAGCTGCCCCTGGCCCCTTCACAATGCCCTGCCCTCTGCACCGGCTCCCCATTGAAGAGAGAACCCAGGGCTCTGATTATCCCAAACCCCGCCATGGCCCTGATTATCCAAGAGACGCCTCCCCAGCTATGCCACAACCTCCAGTGGACCAACAGGGAAGAGGAGGAAGAGGGGCCCGTGGCTATGGTGTGGGACTGGGGCTCAGCAGACCCAGGCTCAACTCCTGGCTCTAGCACTGGCCTGCCGGGTGAAGTGGGATGAGCCCCAGATTTTCTGAAGAGCTCAGCTCCCCTGTAGGCACCTAAATGAAGTGGGCTGATGAGAATAGCTCTGCTTGGTGGTAGTCTCAGCACAGCCACTGACTCACACACAAACGCTACTTCTCCTGCAGGCCCATCATTAAGTGCTTGGGAGTCCTCAGATGGGACCCAAACCCAGACAGAGCCAAGGATCTGAATGCACATTACACCTGGGAGTGAACCAAGCTTCACAATCCATCACGCCCAGGATCATTGTACAGAATGGGAAACTGAGGCACGGCGCTTTGAAGTGACTCGCCCAAGGTTACCTGGTGAGTCAGTGGCAGGGGTGGCAACAGAATTCAGGAGTCTTGACTCCCAGACCTTCTGCTGTAACCAGTAGATTCTACTCCCCACAGATCTGGCAACAGAACCCAGGAGTCCTGGCTCCCAGCACCTCTGCTTTAACCACTAGGAAACACTGAATCACACAAACAGAGGAGACTAACAGAGCTCTGTAACTCACATAAGGACACCTCGCAGGAGTGTCCCCAGATGGTTTCCTGAGCCAGCTGGGAGATTTACTCTTCTGTTGGGGTCTTAATGTATCACAGCTGGGAGGCTACAGCCTTTGCCAGCAGCAGATTTGGCACTCAGGGAACAATCCCTTTCCACCAAGCTCTGCAGAGTGGCAGGCACTGGCACAGCTGCAGGGTCCCCTTCCCCCCCTCCCCTCCACTGACAAACTGGCACCACACAAAGGCCAGACTCTGCTCAGCAACAGCCCAAGACTGGCACAGCAGAGGGTGTTGCAGGATAGGATTGAGGGGCATTAGTCAGTCTGGGGATGAGGACAGGACCAGCAAGGGGGACTGTGGCCAGGAACATAGTGCACTAGCAGAGGGCAGGGGGCTGAAGTTTCCACAACACCCATTCCCACTTTGCTTAGTTTTAGCCAGCTAAGTCAGCAATTCCCTTTGGGGAATTAAAAACTTCCCCAATTCATACATGCCTCCCCATATGTACGTACACACACATACACACAATCTGTTCCAGTCACCAGTTGAGTGGAACCAACTCATCCACACCCAACCCCAGCCCAGAGGCTGAGATCATCCCATGTCTCACACCCTTGTCTCTCCTGACCTCAGATCATCTGCCAAAGCCACAAGCCGAGCCAAAGGTCAGCCAGATTCCCAGTCCTTTGGTGAATAGCATCAAGGGGCAACATGTCCCACAATGCTGGCCCAGTTCAGCTCCTATAGGGCCACAGGCTGAGTGGCCCCCGAGCACTTCGTAGGGCTCCAAGGGGCCACCGTGCACAAGGATCTCCCTAGCCACTGATACCCACTAACAACACAATCTCCTTTGGCCAGTGGCAGCTGGAGGTTTGTCATTGCAATCCTGGGCACTGGTCCTTGGAGCCATTTGGAGCTCAAGTCCTTCCCTGGCACAGCCACTACCCACCATGCAGCTTTCAAGACAAGCCCAGTCATCTCTTTGTCGAGTTCTCAGGTCCCACAGCTTCTTAGGACAGATGGAGACGGAGGCAGGGCAGGAGAGTGGCTAAGACAGCAGTAGGCAAACTATGTCCCACGGGCCAAATGCAGCCCGCCAGCCATTTTAACCCAGCCCTTGAGCTCCCACTGGGGAGCGGGGTCTGGGGCTTGCCCTGCTCCAGCCATAGGACAGGGGGGAGAGCAGGGTCAGGGGCTACTCCACGTGGGTCCTGGAAGCAGGGCATGGCCCCCACTCTGGCTCCTATGCATAGGGGCAGCCAGGGGGCTCTGCTCCAAGTTCCGCCCTGCAGCTCCCACTCTCTGGGAACCACAGCCAATGGGGGCTGCAGGGGCAGTGCCTGCAGACGGGACAGCGTGCAGACAGAGCCACCTGGCTGCATCTCCACATAGGAAGTAGAGAAAGGACATGCCACTGCTTCCAGGACCTGCTTGAGGTAAACATTGCCCAGAGCCTGCACCCCTGAGCCTTTCCCTGGGCCCCAACCCCTTGACCCAGTCCTGATCCCCCTCCTGTCTTCTGAACCCCTCGATCCCAGCCCAGAGCATCCTCCTCCATCCCAATCCCATCATCTCCACCCTAGAGCTCACACCCCCAACTGAAGCCCTCACACAAATCCCGCACCCCCTCCTGCACCCTGAACTCCTCATTTCTGGCCCCACCTCAGGGCCCGTACCCGCAACCAGAGCCCTCACCCCCCCCACACACCCCAACCCCAATTTTGTGAGCATTCATGCTCACCATACAATTTCTGAGGGCCACATCAGGGAATAGGCCACAAGCCTGCCCTCGGGTAGCACAGAGCTGGGTGGGTTGGGCCTCCTCAGGCAGAGAAGGAGCCTGGCAGATGCCCCATCACAGGGCAATGGTGCCAGGTGGCAATTTGAGCCTGTCCCTCAATGACCATTCACCATTCTGGGTGCCAGACACAGTTCAAGCTGGTGCCCTGCCACAGGGTCCTCCAGGGCAGATCTCCCTAACTCAGCCTCCATCTGCCACCTCCCCATTCCTCCCTCCCCCATCGGCCAGGATGACCTAGGAATGTTAGATTGATGCATAAAATCAGAGAGCTTCTCCTGACCTTACCACCACCTCAGTACCCAGCACTCTGGGGACGGACACCACAGGAACTGGAAACCCGAAGACAGATGGAAAAGGTGAAGAATTTGGAGAGCCGTATAACAATGCAGCTGCACTCAGTCTCAACCCACAGCCCTCGCCTGCTGTTCCAGTCCGGGGTCCCTCCCAGTTCGGCCAATGCCCCTCAATCCTGATCCGCACCTTCCAAAAGCCAAGGCTTCCAGTGGTGCCAAACTAAGTAAGGGTTTTACGCTAAATGCCCATTAAGGGGTTGGCAGGAGACACACCAAACTCATGCCACGTGTGATGTAGCCAGAGCTGAAGGGCAATACCCCACCTCTCTTTACCCCACAGACCTCAGCGAGCCATGCGCCGGCCAGGCCGGGAAGACAGGAACACCCCTGCCCCCGACTGGCTCCCCATGACATTTGGCCAAGATACTTCACCCCTCGTGACAGCAGCGAAAGGGTTAGTTTCACATACACACACACACCCCTAAAAAAAAAAAAACACACACCATCACGGTTCCCGGAAAACACGCATACCCAACCAAGCGCGTTTGATACATCCATGGGAAGGCTCAATGGAGGCGCATGGGGGACCAGCCCCCCGCCCCGGTACCCTGGGATGAGCCCAATCAGCCTGCTTGCTAAGTGCCCAGAGCCTGGGCTGACGGGGTACGGCTCACTGGCTAGCCAGCCCCCTCCACCTAGCTTCGCTCACCTCGGAAACCCACAGGGCAGCCCCCTATCCGCGGCTCGTTCAGCCCGTGTGGCTCCCCAAGGCTCATAGGGGACCAGCCAGTGGAGAAGCAGGACCCAGAAGTAACAGGATCGGGTCCGAAGAAATCGGATCAGGCGGCAGTGAGCTCTTTTGGACAGGGGCCTTGTTCACCCCATAGTGTCTGCGCAGCACTAAGGGGCTCTGGGCACATGGGCAATCGAAATAACAGCCATCTGGTTCAAAGGAAGGGGGGCAAACTCCAGCTCGAGGATCTGGATCCCCCCCTCCACGTACGGGGAAACCCGGATTCTCACCCCCAGCCGGCATGCTCCAAGTCGGGACTCCCCTTTCGGGCACTGAGGGGGATCCGGATCCCCCCACCACCACTCCGAATCGGGACTCCCCTTTCGGGCACTGAGGGGAATCAAGATCCCCACCACCACCACTCCGAATCGGGGCTCTACCTCACCTTGTCCTTGTGGGGTTTGCGGATGAAGGAGGTGCGCGCCGTGAAGTACTGCTCCAGCTCCGAGTCCGAGTCCTCCTGGCTGCAGTAGCCGCTGCTGGTGGTGCTGCTCCAGGTCATTTCGAAGGACGGGGTCCCCGGCTCGCACTCGCTCATCCCCTCCCCGACCGCCGCTCGCCCTCCGACCCTGGAAACCAGCCTCGCCCTTTTCCGGCGCAAGCTGGGAGCTCTCAGATCACCGGCCCCGCTCGGAACAAGCCCGGATTTGCAGGCAGCTGGGTCCGAACCGGGATCGGACGATGGAGCGGGTCAGAGCGCAGCGTGCGCCCTCACTCCGAAGCACTGACCGCCCGTCTAGACGCCTGGGTCCCGGCTCCTCCTAGCCTCCGCCTGGCTGCAGCCGAGCCGTTGAGATTGAAACGTACACACTGCGCCAGAGGCCGGCCCGCATTGGGGGAGGCTGGGGCGGGGCGAACGCGCTCCGAACCTTCCCCTTTCCGGCTGTGATTTCATCCCCAAAGCAGCTCGCCCTGCCTGCAGCGGCGCGGCACAAACATTAGCCAGCCTGGGGCCAGCATCGGCCATTACGCAGGGACGCCACTACCACCTCCGCCTCGGTCAGCCGGGCAGGGCGCCCATTATGGCGGTATCTGGGTGCTTCACAGGCCTTATCTATTTATCCTCCCAGAAGGGTGACCAGACAGCACGTGTGAAAAATCGGGACAGGGTGCGGGGTAATAGGAGCCTATATAAGAGAAAGACCCAAAAATCGGGACTGTCCCTATAAAATCTGGACATCTGGTCACCCTACCAACAGCCCCCCTTGCCAGGCAGGGAAGCGCCAGGACCCCCATATCACACAGGGGGAACTAAAGCACAGAAACTGGGGCCAGCTCCTCCGAAGTCTTTACAGCCTACCAACCTTGCAGTAACTGGGCCTAAAGTGAGTCACCCAAGGTCCCACAGGACACGTGGTGGAGCAGGGAATTGCGGTCAGGCCTCCCCTTCACATATTAGCGCCCTAACCCAGCCTGTGAATAGCCCCGATTCTCAGGCCTGTGCTCTAGCCACCTGGCCATGCTCCCAGGTAGGTAGGTAGGTGTCTGTGGAGTTAATCAGCCTTTCACCCAGAAGTCAGAGGTGGGTGCAGCTTAGGCCAGAAGGACTAAAGGAGAGAGACAGACAAACTAACTCAGCAGGACACGAGGATCATTTCCATTAAGACAAAACTGCCTTTCTTCTGCATGAGGGAGGTGGTGACAGCCAGCTGTGACACAGAGTTCAGCGCGGGGCAGTGCAGAGTGGAGATGAAACCTGGCTGCCCTTTGTCCCCTCCCCGATCTGCCTCGGTGATTGTCCCCCCCAGCTGCTCCTTGGAGACACAGGCAGGGTGCCGGGCCGACCCTGCTTTCACGTTCTCACTTGCATGGGGAATCCCAGGCAGTCTCACTTTCTTGTATTTGTGATCAGGGAGGGGCAGCCCACTTTGGAAACAGTGAGAGCTGGTCCTCCCACCTGGCAGGAACTTCCCCTCCCTCCCAATATAGACTGACCCCACCCATCTTAGCCCCAAAATGCAAATCTCCCTCCCAAACTCAAGCTAACCCCTCAAGCGTTTAGCCAAACCAAAGCACAATCTAGGCCCCCCACTCCAAAGCTTCCCCCAAACACAAACTGAACTCCCTTTGCCCAAAGCACAGAGCCCCCGCTCCTCTGTAGAGATGACAAGGTTTGGTTCGCTCCACTCCCCTCTGTGTTCCCTGACCCTCTCCAGTAGCAGAGTCACCTGGAGAAATGCAGCTATCGATGAATTTCTGATTGCACCAGGAAGAACCAGTAATACCGTAATAAACCCTGATCTTTTAAGGATTCCGGTCCGGATTTGCAGGCTGGGGAATTCAGATGGCTCTGAAAAGCACCCAGCTGTCTGGGAGTGGTTCAGACCCACCATCAGAGGCAAAGTGGTACTACAACAGCCCAACAGGGCCACAAGGAGCCTGCTCTACCCACCGTCAGTGAACCCCTCAGCCGAGGCAACAAGAGACACGCGATGACCCAAAACCCAGCCAGGAGCCACTCTGCCTTTATGGTTCTCCTGAGCAGGCTAAACAGAGATGAAGACCTTCACCAGCTCCAATCCAGCCAACTGGCTGTGATGATTCATTGTTGCTACGGCCCCCGGAGGGCCCAGACAGCATCACTGTATTAGGCCACATTGTGCTAGGGGCTGTGCAGGCAGAGGAAAACACTCACACCCCAAGGAGGTGCAGGCAGAGGAAAAGGCAGAGGTGCAGGCAGAGGCAGAGGCAAAGGAAAACACTCACACCCCAAGGAGGTAGGGAAAGATCCCCATTTTACAGATGGGAAAACTGAGACAGGGAGTCTGTGGTTGAGCCAGGTCTCCCAAGTCCCAGTCCAGTGCCTTAAGCACTAGATCACCCTCCCTGCTGCTCTACAGATGGATCAACAACCCCTTGGACACTATTCACCAGCACAACACTACTGCTGAGGTTGTCCCCTCAGGGTGGGGCTCAGACAGGATTTTCTTTGGATTGGATTTCATCCCGAGAACCTCTCCACATGCTCAGAGAGGGAAAATGGTGGGTCTGTGGGGGAGGGGAATTGGGGTCTGTAATGGGTGAGGGGGTGATGGGGAAAGGGCAATGGTGAGTCTGTGGAGGGGGGTGATTTAGGGTCTGTGATGGGGATGGATGGAGTTCTGGGCAAAGGGACAATGGTGGGTCTGTGGGGGAGGGAATTTGGGGTCTGTAATGGGGGTAGGTGGGTGTGATGGGCAGAGGGACAATGATGGGTCTGTGGGGGAGGGGAATTGGGGTCGATAATGAGGGTGGGGTGATGGAAGATTCTGACTGACTCAGCAGCCAGGGCAGGAGGTGTGGGCAGTAGGGGATCCAGACCCACTGGGCGTCCCAGACAGGACAGAGGGGCCAGGTACTTGTCTGCAATGTTGGTAGGTGTCAGAACAGCCACCCCAGGCATATGGCATGGAGTTAATTAGCAATGTGACTGCCCAGCTGTGCAAACAGGCCTCACCATCCTTCCCCCACTGTTCCTGCCCCTGGAGAGACCTTAGCAGGGAGGCCCCAGAGGCTGGGATTGGAGCCACAATCTCAGGATGAAATTGGAGCTGGCTCCTCCACCAGGGCCACAACAAGATTTATGAAGCTCTCCCTGGATGCCAGCTGAGCCCGCGTGCACACTGCTGTCCACGGGAGGGGAAGGAACGTCCCAGCAGCTGAGCAGCACCCACACCCTGGGCTGGGGACAGATAGCAAGGAGAGGAGCTTGATCAACACCAGCTCCAGCCTCTCCCAGCAGGGGGCACTGTGGGAAGGGGGCAGAGGGCACTGATTGGTGGAGCTCCCAGCTGCTCCTGCCCTGTTCCCCCCCAGTGTGGGTGCATTTTGCAGCCTGCAGACCTAGGTCAGAATCCCAACTGCTCTCCTACCACATTGGTGTCTTTCTCCACAGTCTGTTCGTTGGTCTCGGCCGGGTCACTGTCCTGGTACCGGGGCCCGCTGCAGTCCAGCCGGATCAGGGCACGGCACCGATAGTGGCAGGTGAACTTGCAGTCTAGGGGAGGGGAGAGGAAAGAGGAGACAGCGTTAAGTGGATGGGAGCCAGCCTGGGGGAGAATCCAGCAGCCTGCTGGAAGGAGCAGCAGCCCCCGGAGTCCAGTGCTTGCCAGGACCCCAGGGCTAGGACTGGGCAGTCTGACGCCATTGAACATTCTGATCAGCTGTGTGATGGCTCAGTATTTCCTATCCTAGCTCCCTGTCTCCCCGCTTACATCCCAGGTCCCAGGAGAGTCCTGCCGCATGGGAACTCGGAGTGGGGCTATATGACAAACCTAACTTTGGATCACCCCTGCCAGACCAGGAGGGCGTCGGCCCCCATCTCAGCCAGAGCTCGTGGCCAGTGTGGGGTCCTCAGAAGCAGAGAGGCCCCACTCTGGGCTGAATCCCAACTATCCAGGCCTGCACTTTGGGATTTCAGGAGAGAATGGAATAAAGGAGCCAGGGTCCCATGAGATCCCCACCAGAAATCGATCAGCAAGCGCAGAGGCCTCTTTCAGCCACTTGGAGGGGACCCCACCTTTCCAGTCATCCCAGCTCTGCTGCCTGCCCCCAAGATCAGCCAGAGGAGGGAGGGAGGGATGGTGGGACTGGGTTCTGGGGACACTTGCTCACACAAGTTGCCTGGCTCGTACCACCCCACGCACACCCCTGCAGAGCTGGGGTCTGCCAAGGAAGTGGCATAGGGGAATGAGGAGGCACGAGCCAGGTGCTCAGCCTGGGAAGCAGCCGTGCAGGTGGAGGGGAAAGGACCAGGCATTACAGGCAGATGCCAATCCCAGGAGGAGCCAGGCACAGCCTCAGCAGCCAGGGAGAGGGACAGAGGGGAATGGCACCCTTGACAGGTTTCTGTTCTGCCCTCTTCACTGTGGTGGTGGTGGAGCATCTTCAGTGGCACACCCAGCATCTGCCAGTGGCAGGGAAACAGACCCCAGGGGATGCTCCTGCCCCGGCTTGCAGGAAGACTGGGCTGGACAGGAGCTAATGGGGTTACTGCCCCTCCGATTTCTCTGTCCCTGTCATTAATGCACCGTGCAGCTCTGTGGCACCCGGACACTGCCCTACCAGTCCCAGGACCTCTGATGGATCCAGCAAAGCCCCCTGTACCCACCACGAGGCCTCCACTCAGACACCCTCCATGGGGCGAGGGAGAAAGCAATCCCCCCCAACACGCACACACTTCAAAAGGACCAAGACAAAGACCCTCCGTCCCAGCAGCATTGCCTTTCCCTGGAGCCATGCTGCCACCCACCAGCACAAAGAGCCTATTAACGGGCACCCGGCTGCCTCCAGAACCATTCACCTGGATGGGCTGCAGCCAGATATGGCTCCTGCAGTGCAGATGGGCTTGTGCAGGAGGAATGCTCCAACAGTAGTCACATGGTGCCACGACACAGCTAAGAGATTCCCCCCTCACTCGCCCTGTGTCCCCCCCCCATCTCCGTAGGGTGTGGGGAAGAGGGCATCCCTATCTCACAGAGGTCTCCTCTCCCCCATAGGAAAGACCTTTCCCGGTTAGAACAAATTCTCCATTTCTTTCCCCTTGTTCTGTGTTACTGGCCTTGGTCCCACTACCTTTGAGGTCTGTTTGTGACATTACAATCATCTCCGTTGCAACCTGTGATGTCACAAAACAGAGGATTCAGCTTGGTACCAGGAACCAGTCAAATGCTCTGGAAAGAAAAAGTTTGGGGTTTCCCTCCCCTCCCCCAGATCTCCCGAGCAACAAAGACTGAGGCAAAGATTAGGGAATCTTGGTATAAAAATAATTAAAAAAAAAAAATTGGAGAAACAATATGGTCCTCATTTCATTCCAGGCCGTTTTGTGGCCCCAAACACATCACTTTTCTGGCCTTTCCACATCAGAAGATGAATTTCAAAATGTTCCCTATCTTGAACCAAAAGAATAACTGGTTGAATGAGAATATGGTTTCATAGGCCAAATATGTGGCTTGAAAAACAGAGCTGAATTCACTCTTAAGTAGCCCTGTGTTCTTGCCAGCACCCCAAGCCTCCACGCACCCAAGTGGGGAGTGGGGAAAAAGGGAGCAGTTGGGCACTATAGAAAGAAAACAAGAGCACCTCTGATTTTGGAGACGCTAGAGTTCAGTTGTGGCTATTTCACAGGGCCACCAACAGAGACAGAGGGAGAGAAGAGCATGGCACTTCTGTTCTCTTTGCAGTATCTGCAATGCCAGGAGTCCCGTCCACCCCCCCACCACACACAGACAGACACCAAAAAAATAAAAAAATGAAATCGCATCAGGCCTCTGAAAAAGTCATAGGACTGGCTTAAAAAACCATGACAAACTAATACATTTTGAGTGCTTATTTGCCTTCTGGCTTCTGAGCCTTTGCCATGCTTTCAAGCTGTTCTCTCTGTGAGCACACGGGCTAGACAGCGACTTCAGAAGAAAATGAACTTGGAGATTTTCATGTAACCCATAGAGACAAAAGCCACCACATGTTACAAGACTCAGGATATAATTGTGATAGGTGTTGACAGTGGGTTCAGGCAACTCAAGGGCCTCCCCCTGCGACTGGGACATCAGAACAATCCCAGTGTCTACATCCAACATGTGAGCTTCCTTCCACCGAGAGAGAAGCCAAACTTCCATTTTGCTGAGACACTTGAATGCCTAGTCAGCTTCTAACTAGCCCAGTGAGTCCCAGGCTGCCCTGTTCCCTGCTTGCAGCCAGGCGGCTCTTTAGGAAGCAAATCCATGGTGATTTCCAACCCAGCCTTTCCAACTACTGGCCCTGCAAGCCGCAGGAGAAAGAGGCCCCATACCGCAGCTTTGGAGAGCAGGATTTAGCTGCACAAGCAGAACCATCACACTTAATTCTCCATGGAAAGTTCCTCTCAAGTCTTCCATGGATTCGCAGCTGTTCTTTTTAGAGGGGAACTAAGACTTTTAATAGGGCTCTGGCTCTCTCTAGTGGTTATCTCTGCAGCACAGCAGGACACCGAATCCAATTCTTTGACACCAGTCTGATTCCACTGGAGTTACTCCGAGTCACACCAGTAAGGAAGCAGAGGATTAGCTCCATAGATTTTACAATGCCGCAGTCCACTTATCTCAGACACCCGCTGCAAATAACGGCCATGTTTGGAGGCAGGGGTTGCTGGGATGGTCATAGCTTATAATTAGGCCTGGCAGAATTAAATTGTTACTTTTTTTATCATTTTGATGGAGAATCTCAAGATTTATTTTTAACTATTTTTTAGATTTTTATTCATTTCAATTTTCACAGTTGCTGGAAATTGCTGGGAGGGGGTGTGTGTGAGACAATTGTGTACTGAGAACAAACACTGAGATTCCAAAAGGTAACGCTTTATAACCACTAAACACAACATTGACATCACCTGTCAAAATGCACAAAGTAACTGCCCTTCAATCAAACTCTAATGAGTTCTCAAGCAGCATTTTCCTTATATTGGTACATTTGGATTATTACTGACTGAAATATTTGGGTTTGTAGTGAAATTGACATTTATCAACATTGACAATAAAAATCAGATCCTGCCAAGCCTGCTCACAACCGGGCACCACGTCTAACAGGCTCTGTAGCTGGCCCTCATTGAACTGTGGTCTCATTAGATCTCACATATAAGCCTGGTGAGTGCTTGCATGGAACTGAACCAGGGAATGCAGAAAGTGGGATTGGTAACTCAGTAGGGGGTGCTGTCCCCTGGCAGTCACTGCCCCAGGGCTGTGCTGCAGGAAGTAAGTCCCAATGTCCCAGTGTGGTGGTAGGGCACAGTGTGCTTCAGGAAGTGGTGTTGGTCGATCAGTAGGGGGCATCCTCTTATAGACTCATAGACTCAGACTCTAGGACTGGAAGGGACCTCGAGAGGTCATCAAGTCCAGTCCCCTCCCCTCCCCTCATGGCAGGACCAAATACTGTCTAGACCATCCCTGATAGACATTTATCTAACCTACTCTTAAATATCTCCAGAGATGGAGATTCCACAACCTCCCTAGGCAATTTATTCCAGTGTTTAACTACCCTGACAGTTAGGAACTTTTTCCTAATGTCCAACCTAAATCTCCCTTGCTGCAGTTTAAGCCCATTGCTTCTTGTTCTATCATTAGAGGCTAAGGTGAACAAGTTTTCTCCCTCCTCCTGATGACACCCTTTTAGATACCTGAAAACTGCTATCATGTCCCCTCTCAGTCTTCTCTTTTCCAAACTAAATAAACCCAATTCTTTCAGCCTTCCTTCATAGGTCATGTTCTCAAGACCTTTAATCATTCTTGTTGCTCTTCTCTGGACCCTCTCCAATTTCTCCACATCTTTCTTGAAATGCGGTGCCCAGAACTGGACACAATACTCCAGTTGAGGCCTAACCAGCGCAGAGTAGAGCGGAAGAATGACTTCTCGTGTCTTCTCTGATTTAGTATTGACCTCGGTGCAGTACTGACCCCTTGTGGCCAGTCACAGTCCCTTGGCATTTATAGAAGTGCTAAGTATTATTATTATTCTTTTCACAAGAATTATTGTATGTTAATGCCAAGTTTGGGCTGAAGTGCAACATTGATCATTAAATTCTGCTGACCTGGCCTCCCCCTGCAGTTTCAGTTGGACACAGTTTTGCTTCCTGTCCCAGGGTTGCTGTGTGCTGTTAAACAGCTGCTGCATTCCACCCCAGAGGCAGCTGCATTCAGCGGGGTGGGAGTCAAAGAGTTTAATCTGTAACTGATAGATGCTCTCAGTGATAGGTTAATTACAATCAGAAGAGCTTTGCCACACTGGCCTTCATGCTGTTCAGTTACAGCCTTGTCTGCCTGTCCCTCTGGGTAAGCAGCTCTCCTGACACTAGAGCAGCCGCGGATGGGGCAGGAAGAAGCAGACTGCCTCAGGGGAGATGCTGAAAGCATTCCCATGTCCCATCCTCTGGGGGGTCAGAGGCGCAGAGCACAGGGATCAGGGTAAGGTGACAGCTGCGAGCAAAGCAGATTGTGGGAGCAGGGTCGCTGGGCCAAAGGGACCCAGAAAAGCAAGAAGGGAAAGGAAGACTCAGATCAGCTGTCTCTGGCCCAGAATCAGGGCCAGGCAGATCTCCCCATCCCCTCATGGCAGGGTCACACAAGCAAAGGTTTCAGCTTCCTCCTTCTTCCCAGGAAAATTCCACCCCCTGCCCTTTTTCCAGGGTTAAAAACAAACCAAAAGTTCTGGCTTCTCCTTTGGTCCAGAAAGGATCATGGCAAATCTCAGGGCTGATCTACACAGGGAAATATCGACCACAATAGCCACTGAAGCCTCTTCCACTGGGAAGTCGGGCACCACAGGGAGCCAGCTGGCCTGGGATCCTGCAAGCCCAGAATGCCCAACCCTGGGGCAACACACATGGCAGGGCTGCTGTAGAGCCACAGAGCCTGGAGGCCCGTCTCAGGACTTCCCTGCTTTCTGTGGCAGAGCCAGGTGTCAAGTCCTGGCTAGAGCTGAGGCTCCCAGTGCTTTTAAGCTCCCAGCTTTAGGGTAGGGAGCCTGGAAACTTGTCACTACAAGGCTACCCCAGAGCCCCGGCCCTCAGAAACCTCGGTGGCTCCAGCTCTAGGGCTGCCAGGACCCCAGCAGCCCATTGGTCACCTGCCTGGGCTTTGCTGGCAGTGAATGGAGACCCAGATGTCCCTGGGGAAGTGGAGGCAGAGGTGGAAGAGAAATCACACTAAATAGCAAGCAAAGCAGGTTGGCAGCTGGGGGTGTCAATCTGTCGGGGTGGGTGGGGACTCCCTGTCCTTTGGCATGGGACACTTCTGCCTCCTATTATTTCCATCTCTAAAATATTCTGTTCTGCCCTATACATTTCTCCCTGCTCAACAGGGGCAGGATGGGTGTTCCTGAGCATGGGCCCAAACCATTTGGCTGATACTGTCTCTAAGGGCGCCAGTTACCACCACCCCATTGCCCCATATTACGGCCCTTGCAGGGCTCCGTGCACTCACCACTGGGCTGTCAGGTCCATGTCCTGACTCCTCAGGGGCCCTGCTTGCCTCCATGCCTACCATCTCCAGCAATCACATCACAGTGCGCGCCAGCATGGCTCCCCACTCGTCATTCTCGGTGCCTGTTGCCATGCCCAGCCTCAGTGCCCAGCCACTCCAGAGACACTCCTTGCCTCTGCCAACTCTCCTAATCCATACAAACACCCCACTGCCATTCTGCACCCCTCAGCCAGCCTGAGCCAGGCCTGCTGCCTCCCCTGCTCCCCAGGAATGGGCCCCACCAGTCCCTGCCTCTTCTAGCAGGAGGAGGAATTTGGGAGATAGCAAATGGTTCCATTCCCTCCCTGTCCCAGGCTGGGCGAGTCGGCCCTGCCTCAGTGTTACTGTCCCCCCAGAGAGATCTCCCTACTACACAGCCGCACATCACTGAAATGCAGCTGCCTCAGAGGCAGCACACATCAGCTATTCGACACCACACAGCGATGCCACCCAAGCCTTTGGATGGAAATGGAGGAGACTGAAGAGGGATTCAGAGGAGGCAGATCGTAACATCGCCCAAGGAGGGACCTGGCCAAGCCCTTAAGGTTAATACCGCCAGTTTTGCAGACAGTGCCCCACCATCTTTAATGCCCGCAAACAGGCAGGGAATCAGGTTCTGGCAGCAGAACTCTCTCCCCTGACCTAGAGGGAAGGGCACCCCCTTCCTGCAGCACCTTGGCTTTCCCCAAGAGTGCCTCTCATCCAGTCCAGCTTTGCCTGGCTTGCAGGATCAGAAGAGATCCCAGCTTGACATACTATGGCTGGAGGAGAGCCTTGGTCTATCTGTGCCACTGGGGCCTGCACCCACGCCTGCCTAGTGCCAGCACAGCATAGCAAACAGATTGAGGTAGAGAGTCCGTTAACCCCAGGGCTTCCTTCCACACACACACTTCCTGTGATTGGCAGGGGGAGGGCAGGCGGGCAAGCAGGCAGGCAAACAAGCCCTCTGATTCTTACTGACAGCTGCACCTGGCTGGCAGGGGATGCAGCACAGGGATGCACCTGCTGTGCATCTGCTGGGAACTCCAGACCCCACAGTGCCAGGGGCTGGGGTTTAAACACCTTTAAACAGCTTTCACTGTCTCCTCATCCACAGGGGCTGGCTGTGGTTCTCTCCCCACTGTGCTGAGTGCTGGTCAGGTGAAGGCAACTGGAGATCAGCATAGGGAACCATTACCCCTTCCCCAAAGTGCCCCCCACCCACACACACACATTCACAGGGCTCCCCAGGGGGCCAGGGGAAGACTGGGAGCTCCTGAGGGTTGGGTGAAGCACCACTGTGAGATGGTGTCCCAAGGCAGATTTCGCACCATGCAGGCAGACCCCAATGCCACGTGTGTGGGGGCGTTCCACATACCCACAGCATCACCATTCTCACAGGCCCTGAGCTGGCTCTGAGTCCTGGGGGCTCTGAAGTCTTCACATGGCTAATTTCCTCTGTGCACCATTGTGAAGTCACCAGCAGGGGGAGTCCGTTGAGATGATAGGGTGACTTGGCCAGGTCTCCAGGCCTGGGTGCGATAACACTACAGAATGACCCATAGCAGTAAGCATTGCTCCGCAGAACCGAGTGTTCACTGTGCATGACAATCCCAAACTTCATCAGCCTGGAAATGGGGCCAGGCAGGGGCGTCTCTAGACATTTCACCGCCCCAAGCACGGTGGCATACCACGGGGGGCTCTCTGCCGGTCGCCGGTCCTGCGGCTCCAGTGGACCTCCCGCAGGCTTGCCTGTGGAGGGTCCGCTGGTCCAGCGGCTTTGGTGGACCTCTTGCAGGCATGCCTGCGGGAGGTCTACCAGAGCCGTGGGACCAGCAGACCTCCCGGTGACTGTCAGAGCACCCCCCGCGGCACGCTGCCCCAACAGAGCTGTTGAGCCGGACTGGGGGAGGCAACAAAGTGCTGGCCTCTGAGGGGACAGGACTGAGTCAATAATCACCCTGTTCCGTTCGTTCCCTCTGAAGCACCTGGCACTGCCAGAGGCAGGATACTGGGCTAGATGAATCATTGATCTGACCCAGTATGGCCATTCTTATAGGTTTGAAGAGCTGAGCCCTGAGTTCATCCCAGGCAGAAAGAGGTCTAGAGAGAGGTGAGTGTCCCAGAACTGGGCTGCTCACACCAGCCCACAGGGCCCTCACATGGCTGCCCCATGTGACCTAGCAGCGATGCAGATACGAGATGATGCATGGCCTGGCACAGATTCTTTATCTAGCGGAGCCATGCGCTGGGCACTATGCTGTCCCTGGCTGGAGAACGGGAGACGAAGGGTCCCACCATCCTGGCAACCAGAGAAGAGAGCCAGGGAGAGAACAGAGGAGGAAAGGGAGTCTCCTGCCCTCTCTCAGACCACAAGAGGACCCCCTGGGTGGGTTGGGGCAGAAGGCCTGTGCCCTGAGCCACTGCCTGAACTCTGGGAAGGAAGAAGCTGTAGACCCCTGGTTCCTGCCCCTCACTTCCTCTCCTGGCTCCTGCTCTGCCGGCTTTGGCTGGAGGGCAGCCTGAGCAGCTGACAAGACCATGGCTGCAGCCCTCTCCACCAGAAGGGGCAGGGCTCTCCTCTCAGCCCCCAGATGCCTCTGGCCTGTCTGCAGGGAAAGGTGCCAGGCTGAGACTTTCTAGCCTGGGCAGGGCAAATGCCTCTGCCGAAAGCCCACCCAGATCAATGGGCCTCAGAGCAGTACCAGGCGGGCGGGTTCCCTCTGCTGGGTTACCAAGAAGGGGCCAAGAACCCAGTCTGGGCCAGTCCGGCTGCCTGCGCCCCCCTGCAGGCGATCCCCGCTGCCCCGAGCCCCCGCTGCAGTACTCACGGGCGCACTGTAGGCTCTTCCGAGGCCCCCCCCAGACGAAATCTCCGCACAGGTCGCACCAGGTCTGCTGGCCGCGGGTGCAGGGCCGGAAGGCGTGGCCCTCGCCCAGCTGGCCCGTCAGCCGGGGGTCGCTCTGCCCGCCCAGCAGCCGGATCTGCCGCACACGGCTCAGGAGCTCGGGCACTTTGCCGGGCGTGATGCGCAGGGCGTTGGTGCGCTCCAGGCGCACAGGGCGCTCCGGGGTGCCTCGGGGCTCGCGGGTCAGGTCGATCCGCTTCTCCAGCTCTAGGTTCTTCAGCTCGATCATCTCCTGGGCCGCGGCCATGGCCCCCGCGGGGGGACCCAGGGCAGAGCCCCTCCGGCGATGGCACTGGGGTGGGAGAAGCCTCAGCCCGAAGCCCGGCCTCCGGCCTTCCCTTCCTCGCTCTGTCTGCCTCGCTCCCCTTTTCAGCCCGCCCGGCTCTTTCCTCCCCGCCCCCTGGGTTTGAACCAGGCGCAAACTCCGCGCAGATCAAAGCGAAGGTCCGGCCGGCTCCGGGCTCTCCTGGGCCGGGGCCGGTTACCCCAGCCCCGCCGCTTTGTGCTGGGGAGGGGGGTCCCGGATTCTCCTCCTCGTTCATCTCGCTCCGTCATAGGGGCGGAAACACCCCCGCCGCCACCCCACAGCGGCTGGGTCTGCAAGAGCAGCGGTCCCGGCTGTGCGCCCTGGGCTCCTGCTGGAATTGCTGCCAGCGCCTCGGGGCGCCCGAGGACGGAAGTACCGGGCGGGAGCGGGGGGCAGATTCACGCTGAAACCTTGGCGGGGCCGCGGGGAAAACTCCCCAGGCAAAGGGTGGGGGGATGTGCTGAGCGGGGAGCGCAGAAAATAGCGCCGCGGGCAGCAGGAAAAGCGCTGCCCGGCTGCCCCGGGATCCCAGTGCGCCCCCGAAGCTGCAGTGGCAGGATCGGATCCCCCAGCTCCCTCGGGCCCGGCTGGAGGTTTATTTCCTGCCTTTCCTAGAGCGATGCCCGCAGGCCCGCGCCCGGCGTCCACACTGGGGAAGGGGCGAGAGGGGGCGCGGAGCTGAGAGAAATCGCGGGCTGCTTGGGGCCCTTCGGATAACTGGCTGAGGGGAGTGCGCTGGGCGCTGGCTCTTAACCCTTTGTGGGGCAGGGTCCCTGCCGCCGGCCTGGGCCAGCCCCACAGAGGTGGTGTCCATGGGTACAGCAGAGGGGTTGGGGGCAGGGCTGGTAGGTCTAGTGATTCCTGGTTGGGGGTGGGGGAGACTGTGGGTCCGTGGTTAGAGCAGGGCAGTAGGCGCCAGGGTTGGTGGGTCTGTTAATCTCTGGGCAGGAAAGGCTACTGGTTAGCGTTGGAGTGGTGACTGGAAATCAGAACTCCTGGGCTGTTCCCAGGTGTGTGTGATCTAGAGATTAGAGAGGGGGACTGGAAGTCCGGACTCCTGGGTTCTGCTCTCAAGGAGTGGGGTCTAATAGGTCGAGCAGGGAGCGGGAGGCTCCTGGGTTCTGCTCCCGGCTCTGACACTAACCTATTGGGCAATCTGGTGCAAGTCATTTAACCGCTCATTTTCCTCCCCTGTACTAGCCTTTACCTCCCTTGGAGGGGGCCTAATAACTAATGAATACAACCCTGCAAAAGGCCATGATGAGCAGGGGTGAAGGGGGGAGGTATTCTAGCGCCCACTGGGGCTACCGGCTCTATTCCATGCTCCGTGAAACTGACCAGATATCATAAGCCTAACTCCCCAATCTGGACCTTAGCGTCCAAAATCTGGGTGCTTAGCATGAATCTTCAAGCTTAATTACCAGCTTGGATTTTATCTCGCTGCCACCAGACAGGAATTACAGCGCCTGCCTCGCTCTGGTCCCCCCAAACTTTCCCTGGAGGGACCCCACGACCACGAAGCATCTCGTCTTACTGGCAAGGGAAATCTCCACTTCCCTTCCCCTCCCTCTCCCACCCAGACTTTCCTCTCTGGGCTAACCTGAGAGTATTGATGCAATCTCTTACATCACATACAAGAGCATATCTCCTCTATTCCACAAAGAGACAAACCCAAATACAGGAAACAGAAATGATTCTCTCTTCTTTCCCTCCCCCAATTCCCTGGTGCTGCAGAGCTTTCCTCCGTAGATCTAAACACAGAGAATCCCTCCCCTTGTTCCTTAGCTCCCAGAGAGAAAACTAAACAAGTTCTAAAAAGAAACTTTATATAAAAAAGAAAGAAAAAGACATCAATTTCTCTGTATCAAGATGACAATTACAGTCAATTGCTTAAAAGAAAAATGAATAAACAACCTTATTCAAAAGAGTACAATTTAAACATTCCAGCAAGTTACAACATGTAATACACCCAAACAACATAGAAGCCTATATTGTTTTTCTACCTGTACTTACAGTTGGAAACAGAAGTTTAGAAGATAGAAAGAAGCTTCTCATAGCTGAGAGCAGACCAATGCCCAGACCCAAGACAAAGAAGACCCACAAATTCCCTCCCTTAAGCTTTTAAAAAATCCGGTTTTCTGATTGGTCCTCTTGTCAGGTGTTTGGTCCCCTTTGTTAACCCTTTACAGGTAAAAGAAACATTAACCCTTAGCTATTTATTTATGACACCAGACTTCTCTGAAAAGCATCAAGCATGGAGAAAGCCAAGTGAGGTGGCAGCACCGGAGCCTTGCTGAAGATTCGGCTCAAAGGCATAACCGGGTCCCAGAGGTGGCTCCAGGGGAAGTTGTAATGTATAAACGACAAAGTAACGAGGTTGGATTGATTGTATATGGGGGCAGTCGGTTCTGAAGTGAATAGTGGCTACCCCTCAGTGCAGCCTAGGGACGAGCACCCTGGACTGGGACACAATATTCCCAACTCTGCCACTCAGTGCCTCAGTTTCCCCATCTGTAAAATGAGGTTAAGGATATTGGCCTCCCTCGGGCAGGGGGAGCAATGGCTGACAAGTTCTAAGTATTTTTCTTCCCTTCCTCTAGTGGCTTTTCTCCTTTACCCCCGCTGCTGCTTAGTCTTAGCTGCTGGGGGGTTGGTACATCCCGCTTTGCTGTGTCACACAACCACTCCAATAAAGATCAACCTTATCTGAGAAGGAAGCTCTTTGTTCCAAGGGCTGGGGGAGGCTCTGGCAGGCGGTAAGGCTGGAGGACCACAAATAAAAAAATCTACCCTTGTGCCCTCTTCATAGGGCAAGGGGTGGTGCAGAAATCCACAGAGGGCAGTCCGGGAAAGCAGGGCATCCCCTGTGGTGATTCACCTGGTCTCTGTGGCCAGAGAGGGACAGAGATGCCAGTCAGTGCAGACATCTCCCCCTCCCCACCTGGTGCTTGTGCCCAGCAAGGGACAGAGATGCCAGTCAGTGGAGACCTTCCCTGGTAGGTGAAGGCACTGCTGCTTCCAGTTTCCAGCACTTCAGGGTAAAGGCAGAGGCAGCCCTGGCTAATGGTGCCAGCATTGCCCTGGCATGGTGCTGAAAGGCAGAGCAGCACGGCAGCCCCCAGGGCAGGGAGCGGAGTTAGAGCCAGACAAAAGTTATGTACAGATGCTTTAGCCTGTTCCCAGTAAAGCCCCCAAGCAAGGCAGAGAGCAGCATCCCTCCTGGCTGAGGGGAGGGGGCAGGGCAAGGGGAGAGACCAGGATGCCCCCACCCTGCTCTGACCCACTGCCATCTTCCAGAGGGAAATACCCCTGGCTGCCACAGGAAGCCCATAGCCTGAGCTAGGAGCCCCTGGCTTTTACTAAGTTCAAGCCCAGCTTCTGGCAGCCGGATCCCCCTTCCTCTCCTCACCTGTACTACAGAGTTAGGGAGTGGTCCTGGCCCTTTACTAGCTACCATCTCCTGTCCCCAGCTCTCCCCAATAGGATGCACTGCTGCAGCCTCCTTCCTCCGTACACTCGTGCTGGAAGTTTGAACCATCCGCTCCAAGCCAAGACGTTCCTTGGGAATTCAGTAGCTGGGCTCTCTGTGCCATCCCTCCCAGGCCACCTGAGAAAGACAGCTGGCCCCAGCCCAAGCAGAGAGTGTGCCTCAAGGGGTGGGTGACATCCCAGTTTGGAGAGGGTGCTTCATGCCTGAGAAAAGCTGGAATGAAGCAGGCCACAAAGAGGAATAGGACCAGAGAGGTGACCTATCATCACTGAGGCCCAGCAAAGTGAGGAAACAGCCAAGCTGCATGTGGATAGAGGGACCTCCCTTGGGAGGGGGCCCACCCCATAAGGGGGCTGGGCTTAGCCCCACTTTTAGCATGAAGAGCAGCAGATTCTCCTGGGAGGCAGCCTGTGGTGTGTCATCCCACAGAAGGGAACAGAGATGCCCATCTCAACTCCCAGGCAGCCAGCCTCTGGAGTGAGTCCTGCAGGGAGTAGACTGGCCCTTGCAGAAGACCCCAGCTCAGGGAGGAAGGGGCTGATTTGACATACTGACCTTGGGTCCTTTTGAGGAAATAAAATGGGACTGGGCTCTGTGGCTGGCACACTTTTTGATGCACAGGCCAATGCAAGAGCCCATTGGCTTACACACAGCCCCTGGCATGATGGGTTGGATGTGGAGGACATTTCCAGCTGCCCCTTCCTCTTGCCCCTGGCCCAGTTAAGACAAACATCTTCCAGTGTCAGTGAGCTCTGTTGATTAGCTCCTCTAGTGCTCCCCCACATCCCCTGCCTGTCTTGCCGCTTCTAATCTACCCCCCAACCTAAGAAAGAGGTTGGGCCCAGTCCATGTTGAAGTGCGGTCACTGCTGGCTGAACATGGGCCATCCGGTTCAGGCTGAAGGTCACTTCTCCATGAAACCCATTGGCACGCCAACTTTGCTGCATTTTTTTTGTAGCCCCTTTGGAAAACTTGTGTGTGAATCCTGGTGCTGGTGTCTTGGAGCCTTGGGGGAAGTTGCATGGCCTATGGGACATAGGTTGTCAGACTAGATAATCACAATGGTGCCAGCTGGCCTTGGCATCTCTTTGAGTCTAAGCCTGGAGTCTAGCACGGGCAGCTGCATCTCCTTGCCCTGCAGGCGCTCCCAGAACTGATTGGGTGGGAGGGGGTGTGTGATTCATTCAGTCCAGGGCCCTGCTATTGACCAGTTTTTGGGGACAAGGACACTGATCCACTAGGACAGTGCTTCCTCACTCTGGCTGATGAGAGGGGGAAGAAAAGGACAGAGAGGAGTGGAGCAGGGAGAACTTGGCCCATAAAGTCGCTCACTGAACATAAGTAGCTCCAGCTGATCTGGGTGCTGGAATCTTATCCCCATCCTCTTGCCAGCCCCACAAACCCTGGTGCTGCTCCAGCTGCTGAGAGGTCAGGCTAGCTGCATCTCAAGTCCAGAACTTCTTGTTGCCGGTGGTCACCATGGCATCGCAGTACAAAAACAACAGTCAGCTGTAAAGACTGTCTGGTTTCAATGGAAAAAAATCAAGCCAGAGAGATGGGTGGACCCAGGCAAACCAGAGGAAAGCGTCCCAGGGGCACTAGTTGTGGGTTCTTGCTGGTACTAAAATAGAAATGAAGAGATCCAAAAATATCCCAGCGAGAGTCTAAAATCGCTCCCAGGAAGAGCCATTTCTGGGGTAAGAGTCCCAGGGAAAGGTTAACGTTTAGGAGGAGTTTAAAAGTCAGCTCCAGTTAGGGAAGAACAAGAATAAAAGGCAATTTCCCTCTCCATGTGTTCTTGGCCTGGTACATCCAGGCCTTGGAAAGATTATTTCCCTGTGACAAGACTTCAAGCTCTACAGTACTAACCTGAGGTATTAAAAACTCCCATGCAGGGCTGATAAAGGGGATAAAAGAGTGTTAGCTGCAACACTAAACAGTTAAACACGTTACTCCAGCTTCTAGCACTAGTGTAAATACAGTCAGTCCCTGGGAATCAGTGGTATTCTTTGTCCAGTGTAAATCTGGAGTCACTTCGCTATTACAGTAGGCTGACTCTAGATTTATATTTGTGTAAATGGGATCAGAATTGGCTTGAGTGTCCTCTAGACTTGCTCCCTGCCTATGACATGGGTTTCAGGCTGTTCTGGCCAGCTCGCATCCCACAGGCAAATCACACCAGCAAAGTCCGTATTTTAGCCATGTTGATCCCTGGTTCTCTCAATAGAGTTTTATGCTCTGTGTAAATAAGGCCTGATCCTGTAATTCCATAGCACTGGAAAAGGGGGAAGCAGTTCCTGCCTTATCCCTCTGCTCAGATCAGCTTGTGTCCTGAAGCATGAGGACTGATAGCCCCAATCATTTATCCTTCTAGCCCAAGGCAGCCATTTAAATACATCACATGAAACCAGCTCCCTCACCTATGAGTGCTATTCACCAGCTGCTTTCTCATCCTCCTACAGAGGGTGCAGCAAGCCCAGCCAAGGCACTATCTGTTTTCTACGGGGCAAACCAGCCCCACTGAGTTCCGCTCACAGCTAGGAGGGTGATGCAAAGCATGAATGGCAGCTGGGGCCTGATCCTGAGAGGTGTCGAACATCCACCATTCCTAGCCAAGCTGACTTCAAAACACCAGAACTATGGCAGAAAAGGCCAGTGCTCTAACTGGGCACAGTGGGTTCTGTGCTGTTCTTCCACAGCTGGGCTCAGGGGAGAGGTGGGCCTCAGTAGCGTCCAGCTCCTGTAGGAGAGGCAGGGCCAGGTCCCAACTGTGGATCTCTAAGTCATGAGTGAGGAGGCAGCTTTTTAGCAGAGGCCACGGTGATACTGACAGAAGCTACCATGCAGTGTCCAGCAGAACCAGCTGTGTGCATTAATCCAAAGCGCTGGACTGTCACATGGCAGCACACAGCTTTCCATTCCTGTGCTGGCCAAGGCAGCCCAGTCCACCCCACTCAAAAGGATCGAGATGATACTGCAGGAACATCCTTCTCCTATGGCCTGTAGCTCAACTGCCCCTTCTTTCCTTCCTTGGCGACTTGTTTACAAGAGGATAAACTCTGGTTTGCTGATGTCTGGCTTCTTTAGCAGGAAAGGGTGTGCGAATGCAAAGAAGAGGCTGATAAGGGGAAGGAATTTATTATACAGCATGTACAAGCCAGGTCCTCAGTTCCCTGCCGGAGAACAACACTCAGCGTGTTGGTGGATGACAAAACACGGGGATATCACTACGCACATTTTACCGATGAGGCAACTGAAGCACAGAGAAGATAAGTGACTTGCCCAAGGCCACCCATTAAATCAGTGGCAGAGCTGGGATTAGAGCCCAGGGCTCTCAGCGTCTGGTTTAATGCCTTATCACTTGACCCTCTCTCCAAAGAAATCAGGGGCACTTCCCCCTAAGTGTCAGCAGAATCGTTGACCACTTTGCCCTGTGAGCTGTAATACCCTCAGCCTCCTCCCTTCCGGCCATGCACTGATTCTGTGCCCTCTGCTCTACAAAGGCAGAGAGGGGACCTAAGCATCCTGACTGAAAATATGCCCTAGACCCACAAGTTCAAAGTCCAGCTTGATCAGCTCAGCCCTTCATCTTCTGGAGCCACATACACTTAATTTCATGTTTTATTTGTTCACCATGTGATCTTCTGGCCAAACCTTTCAAAACTAAAGGTCTTAGAGGGCCTCAAAGATCACATAGGGCAAAAGATCTGAGTGAAACAGGTAATGTTACAGCTGCAGTTTGCCTAAAGGTTTCCTGTTCCCTTAAGTGCAGAGCCCCACCTCAGCATGGAAAAGGTTCCTCTGTGTGCACTTTTGAAAAGTCAGACGCATCAAACCAGCCTATTACCTGATTATTTCCTGTTCCACTAACATTCAGCACCCAGATTGTAAGATCACATGATGGATGAGTCAACAACTTCTGACAGAGAAAGTCTGGCAGCAGCACTTTTAATCTGCAAGTGCCCTCTTTGTTCAGTGCCCGAACGTCGTCAGATTTCTGTGCTCTTCCAGTTCAGTCTCGACCACATGTATGGCTAAAAGCAGGAACTTCTCAACCAGATCAATCTCAACTGGTACTTTCTAATTCCCAGTCACACCCTCTGCACAGAAAGGGGGAGGGATCTGTCTATAACCCCCGTTAGTGTGGTCTCCGAGCATCTTACCATTTTCAATGTAGTTCTGCTGATCCTTCCTCCAGGATAGGACTGGGGAAAACCCAGAGCCAGTTGAGATGCCAGAAGGGGGCTGAGAGAGGGTTGAAGGAAGAGGAAGATCTGAAGTTTGGGAAACTGGGATAGCCTGTGATAAGATGGCCTGGTGCAGCATGCTTGTGTTCACATTCATGCTTATCTACAAGGAAAGATTAAAGAAAATGCTGAATCTAATGTTCACAAAGGCAAAACTGCTCTCTGAAGTTGCAGGCTGGATCCTTCTGCCCGGCTCTTCAGACCAACAAACATCTCTGTCTAAACTAGCATCTGCCCCAGAGCCACATCCAGACACAGGTGACATGGGCCTCAAATGCCCCCACAGAACATTTCCAGGAGTTTGACTTTCCAGCCCCACTTCCATCACCTAGTTTTTGCACATACTTGTGGTATTTTCCATTCACTTCACTTGTTCCATGATTGCTGACACTTGAGATTTTATCGTGAGTCTCAAGACACTTGGTGATTTTCTTAAAGCCCCAGCTCCCGGAGTCACATGATTAATGGAGCATCTCAGCTCACACTTAAAAGAGAAGTATGCTTCTAGCCCTTGTGGTTGTGGGGAAAACCTTGACAATATGGCCACTAAAGGGTGAAAAAACCAAAGGCCAGCACTGGTTATTTTTTAAAATCTTGTTTTTTAAGACACTCTGATGATTTTGGGGGCCTAACTCACAGTTTTTGAACCCTGGGGATTGGTTAGCCTCACTTTTTCTAATGCATCAGATTGAGAGGAGACTGCGTTGAAAGTTCAGGTGAGAACAGGATAGCCTTCAGAAGAGTTCAGAGCTGGATCCAAACTTCACTGCTTTACTTATCATGGGTGGAGGCAAACAGCAGCATCTAACATTTTGAGAGTTTGGATAAGGCTTGCTCCTGATTGGACTAGCTCAGACCCATTTCTAACATCAGACTAATCTAGCAGAAGCAGCCCTCTCCCCTTTTCTGGAGGCATATTTATACAAGCCCGTGACTTCTGGGCAGATGACCTGGGAGTCAGCAAAAGTTAGAGAGGCAGCCAGAGAGGCCACTTTTGAGGATACACGATGCTATGGGACAGCTCTTGCAGGACTATTTGTTGTAACTGTCCATCTGGTCATTAGAGAGACAAGGTGTATGAGCACAAGATTGTTTAGCGTAAATAGTTAGCACATACTGTAAGGGACCATTCAGGGTGAAGTGGTCTGTTAACAGCAGCCATAGGATTAAAAAAGGGGGTTAGTGGGTTACAGATTGTTGTAACAAACCATACATCCAGTCTCCGTTCAGTCCATGATTTTTAGTGTCTAGCAGAGTATTGAATTTAAGTTCTGCTAGACACTAAAAATCTGTTCCACTTTGCATTTTGCTGTGAGGCTGGGAGTACCTTTCCCAGGCCTGAAGAAGAGCACTGTGTAACTCAAAAGCTTGTCTCTCTCACCAACAGAAGTGGGCTCAATAAAAGATACTACCTCATCCACCTTGTCTCTCTCATACCCTGGGACCAACACAGCTACAACTACGCTGCATTCACATACATGGTCATTAACAGGATTGAGCTGGCAGGATTCAGGCTCATTGGAGGCTAACACTGGGGGAACCAGCACACCTCATAGCATGTCCCAAACAACTGGGGAAGTTACTGATGAACTTAGCTGCAGGATGTTCAGCATGTAGGGGGTGGGGAAGAGATCAATATTAAACGTGACTGAAGATGAGCTGCATGGGGACTGATCCTTGGCATTCTGATCAGAACATGACTTTGGATGACCAGGGCTGACACAAGGAGCATGACTTATGCTGCTTTCTGGATGGGGCAGATTGTTAATTTCATTTCTCACTACACTGCAGAGAAAAGAGAAAACCCCAGAGCAGGAGGCAAGTCCCTCGGTAGCCACCACGACACCGCATTATGCTCTCAACCATGAAACAATGAGCCTCCGAAAATTGAAGTACTTGTCATAACCACATCCTTTTCCCTGCCCCTCCCCCAGCCTACACGGCAAGGCCCGTGCAAGGATGTTATAGAACTGAGCACCTAGATAAGGAAGGCA
This sequence comes from Chelonoidis abingdonii, assembly GCF_003597395.2. Lineage (NCBI taxonomy): Eukaryota > Metazoa > Chordata > Testudines > Testudinidae > Chelonoidis > Chelonoidis abingdonii. The sequence goes on from NC_133784.1 coordinate 20,493,204, forward strand.
CAGAAGATGACACCTTCTGGGCAATTCCATCCCTTCCTGTATGACCCTGACTGGCATCTGAGCATCAGCAGAAACCTTGTAAACTCATTACCGGCAGAGATGGGGTTTATAATCAGTAGGACAATGCAGGAAATAAGTGAGGAAGTGGTTTTGTCATCTCTAGGCTGGCTGCTGCAGACTGTTACAGAATGGAGATGAATGAGAACAAGATGGTTAGTGGTTCAACCCATTTATTGGAGAACAAATTGTAAGGGTGGGGGTGAAGGTGGGAGTCACAGCAGAAGAGGGTCTGAGCCCAGTGCGGCTATTGCTGGCCTCTGAGCCCTGGGAGCAGAAAATGTATTTTCGTTAAGGCCCATGGTACATTCCCAGCAGCAGTCAGTGGTTAGTTCCACACTTGTCAGCTGCCACTGTGCTCTGCCGCAGAGTGGCAAGATCTGTGCTCACTGCCATGCTGCATGACAGCAGGTGGCGCCTGCTTCAGGTAGGATGCCCAGTAACACTAGCTGCTTGTGAGTCATGGGTGGCAGCATGGAGAAAGCTGCTTAGCATAAATGAGTCCCTGAGGTCAGGAGCAGCCTGTTCTCAAGCAAGGAAAGGTTCAGAAACTAGGAGTCAGAATGGGGTATGAGAGAACCAATGCTCCCAATCTCAGCAGTTGTGCTGGCCAGTGGCTGCTGCCTCCCGCTGAGCTGAGCATGATCCCATGGTAGCGGATCTGGGCCTACTGTCCGAGGCTGCAAGGCTGGGATCTGGAGCAGCCCATGCACTACCATAGCATGCCCAGTTAACAGGAGGCAGGCAGCAGTGGTGCACTGGGCCCAGGTTAGATGAACAAGGGGCTGTCCATCTCTAGTTCTGACTGGCGACCCTTTGCTCTCAGATTGCTGGAATGCCTGGGAGGAGAAGTCCCTCTTTGGAAGGCTCTGGCTCTGCATTATGGCTGCACTTTCAGGTCCTCTTTTATTTTCTTCAGGGCATCAGCCATTAGGTTGCAAGCTTTCTTGTGCTTTTGCCAGTGCCGAACCTGGCACTCCCTGCAAAGAGAAAGAGGACAGAAGGGCAATGGTAGAAAGGAACACACTGGAAACTGTATCGGGGGTTGGGATGTGCTATGGAGACCTTCAGCTCTACTCGTCTGCTTTAAATAAGGGCCAGCCAGTGACAAAACCTGCTCCCATCTACCTGTGGCTCTGTGGTCTGTGTGAAACAGAGTAGGGGTATCTGTTGTAGTGGTCAATTGCCTATAGCCACTGTCACTGACTGGCCCCCTCTGCTAGTCTCAGCAATGACGCTAAGGAGCCCCAAAGAGGTCAAGGACACTGAATTCCCACCCAGGGTGGTTCCTTCTAGGTATAAGGTGAAACACATTCACTGGGGAGAGGGTAAGGTGGGGAAGCTCACACTGATGCTTTTTTTGGGGATAAACAGGGGACTCCGGAGTATCAGCCCAGCACCTTCCAGCATCAGCACAAAATTCACTGGGCTTTTCATAAAAGGCAACATGGAAAGGCTGCTTCTGCTCTGGCCTGTGATATAACTGACCCCAGTGGAGATTTACTGTGGTGCAGGGACAGCTGACCTCACAGCTCCAGTGAATTCATGCACTGATTTGAAACTCCATGACAGTCATGAAGTCCAGGTGCATGGGGTATAACAGCTGTCATGATGAGAGATGCTGAGACCAGCCAGGGCTGCTAGACCCAGCATATTCAGGTAACAGTGAGCACCACTTGCTCCAGACAAAGGATCAAATCCCAGCATTGGCATGGCCAGGACTCACAGCAGGACTCTAGTACCAGCTGCGTGCCCAAGGGAGAAGTGAGATCCCAGCTAAGCCCTGAGGGCAGCAGGGAGCTCTGACAGATCAGACAACACTAACAATCATTACCGTTTGCAGTACCACTCGTTCTGACAGCGAGAGCAGCGCTTTGTTGCCTCAGAGCCACACAGCCCGCACTTGGGTTTCTCTGGGACGAGAGCCTCCATCACATCCAGGTTGTATGTCCGTGACCACCTGGTTAGGGATAGAAAGCAGGCATCAGCATCTGGAGCAGGAGACTGATGATATGAAAGGTGGTGCCTGTCCTGATTCATCTTCTTTACCCTCCAGCACAGGATAGAGCCTTTAGATCTGACCCTGCTATCCTTCCCATTCCACTCTCCAAAGGGACCTCCTGCTGCAGGCTAGGATTCCTGCCTCGCTTAGTGTTTCAGTCCTCCCCAGGGCAGTGAAACTTTCGCTGGCTATTTTCTCTTGTCAAGATGCCCCTGCTCATTGTGATGATGGTTGTGCTGAGTCTCCTGTAGCTAGCAGCCTCATGGCACAAGAGGAAAATGGGGACTGGCTTTGCAAACGGGCTCTCCTGCAAGCGTGAGCTCAGGGCTGCTCACCATACTGGGGTCTTACCGGCACGCCAGGTCTTTCAACTCGTCCTCTGAGGGGCTGAACATGTGCTTCACCTGGTGCTTGGCAATCGCCTGCCACTTCCCAGAATTCTCTCTGATAATGCGGTCCCTGATGACAGGAACCTGTCGGGACAGTGAAAAGGGTGAGAGGAGCATTGTGTCCCAGCATTATAAGCCTGCCAATGTGGGGGTGATTCTGGGGCAGGACATGCAGGGACAGCAACAATGCCTGGGGTAGCTCAGGCAGGTGATGAGCACGGACTTGTAAGAGAGCCGGAAGCAGGGATGAAGGATGTGTGAGGGATGAAGGAAGATGTGACAAATTGTGTGTACATGTGCACGTAGGGAGCTAAAGGACGATGTGACAGAGCTGTGTGTATATACACATTGTGTGCAGGGGCATGGGCAGCGGGTAGCATAGGCTGGGGGAGGCTGTGCCTCACCAAACAGTCTGGTGTGGCCCTGCCCACACTCCACCCCCAGACCTCCTCCTGCCTGCTCCCAGTTCCCCTTCCCACTCTTCTGTGGCCAAGAGTCTAGGGCAGGCAAACTGAGGCTGGTGCTTGCAAGGCCCACAGCTGGCGGTGCTGGGCCTGTGGCCATGTGGTGCTGTCCACCCAGTGCAGGGGTTGGGGATGCTGGGACCACGCCGCCTGCCTGCCCAGTGCTACAGGGCTGGGGCACTGTGGCCAAGCTGCTCATCTGGGGCTGGGGGCACTCTGGCCGTGCCACACACCCACCCAGCATTCCGGGGCGGGGGGCACTCCAGCTGTGCCCCCTGCCCAGCATTCTGGGGCTGGGGATGCTGGGGCCAAGCCACTTGCTTGGGGCTAGGGGTGCTCCGGCCTCACCGCCTGCCCAACACGCCAGGCAGCTGCGGAGTCAGAGGGTGCTCTGGGCTCCAGCAGAAGGGGACAGAAGGGGAGCGGAAGGTGCGGGGCCTCGGGCAAGGGGGAGGGGCTCAGGGCTAGCCTCCTCCAACAGCTCGTTCACCCACCGCCCACATGCAGGGGTGAAGAAAGATAACAGATCTCTATGTATACATAGAGTATGTGTAGGAGTTGAAGGAAGAGGTGACATATCTGTGTGTGTACAGGTTGAAGGGAGATGTACACATATAGACCTGCCAATTGTGCATGTAGGGGGTGAAGGAAGATGTGACAGATCTGTAGAAGCTACAGCAGTCTGCTATGAGAAGAACTCCTTCTCCGCGTTTATTGAGAAGAGGCCATAGCACGTGCCTCCTAGTTGCATGACACTGAAGGGAAAGCTCAGTTGTTAACAGCATTTATTCTGGGCAGTGCTTTGATCCCCCGGACCTGCTTCATCTTCCCAGTACATTTGCCTCCTTAAATTCTCCTAATTCCCTCCCTTACACCAACACACTCCTTGAATTCCCATGTCAGCTCCAGCCTCCCTTCTCTCCAGGAGGATGGAGGTGATGAGACTTCTTTCAGATTCCTTCACTGACAGAGGTGATAAGGGCTAAGTGAAACAAGGCTATGCCTCCCTCTAATCCTTGGGAGTGAGAGATCAGCAGCAAGACTTGAATTCCAGTAACATGAAGCACTCTCACCAAGCTGGGGGGGGGTGACATAGCTCCCAGAATCTCTTGCCTGATTTGATCTTTCTCCTAGAACTGAGAACTTTTTTCACTCATCATTTCTCTGAACAGAAACACCCTCACGAGAGCCTTTCAATGCAAAAGAGCAAATACCAGCCAAGAACTGAGCACGGAGCTCAGGCTCCAGAAGAAAAGCTGCTGCTGCAAAGGAGCCGTCATCCCTGCAGAGTAAAATAGCCAAGCAGAGATGGCGAGAGAAGGATTGTTCTCAGAGAAGCAACCAGTGGAAAAAGCCTTTTTCATCATTGCTTGGCACAATGACAGTGGGTGAATTGCTTGGCACAATGACAGTGGGTGAGTTCATGGGGCAGGATGCATGATTAGCATGCGTGACTGCAGCTGGCTGCCCCCAACCCACTCGAGATGCTGAATTCCAATGACATGCATGAAGCTAGTGATGCAAGCTGATAAGATTGACGAGGTTAGGATGGCAGCACACTGAAGGGCCACACAAAACCCTCCAGAGTGATAGCTGCCAGCCCCTGCATTGCTAACTCTTAATTTTAGCAAAGCTTTTGATACGGTCTCCCACAGCATTCTTGCCAGCAAGTTAAAGAAGTATGGGTTGGATGAATGGACTATAAGGTGGATAGAAAGCTGGCTGGATCATTGGGCTCAGTGGGTAGTGATTAACAGCTTGATGTCTAGCTGGCAGCCGGTATCAAGTGGAGTGCCCTAAGGGTCGGTCCTGGGCAGGCTTGTTATATTATAATATATTATGGGATGAACTCGCACACTTCATTAAGCTTGCATGATGACACTTATTGGTAGAGGTAAATAGCGCTGGAGGTGTGGATAAGTCACAGAGGATTGGGCCAAAAGAAATCTGGATGAGGTTCAACAAGGACAAGTGCAGAGTCTTGTACTTAGGAAGGAAGAATCCCAGGCACTGCTACAGGCTGAGGACTGACTGACTGGCTAAGCGGCAGTTCTGCAGAAAAGGGCCTGGGGATTACAGTGGATGAGAAGCTGTATACGAGTCAGCAGTGTGCCCTTGTTGCCAAGAAGGCCAATGACATGGGCTTGTTTAGTCTGCAGAAGAGAAGAGTGAGGGGGGATTTGACAGCAGCCTTCAACTACCTGAAAGGGGGTTCCAAAGAGGATGGAGCTAGGCTGTTCTCAGTAGTGGCAGATGACAGAACAAGAAGAATGGTCTCAAGTTGCAGTGGGAGAGGTCTAGGCTGGATATTAGGAAACGCTATTTCACTAGGAGGGTGGTGAAGCACTGGAATGGGTTGGTTACCCAGAGAGGTGGTGGAATCTCCATCCTTAGAGGTTTTTAAGGTCCCACTTGACAAAGTCCTGGCTGGGATGATTGTTGGCTGCTGCCTTGCTCTCCACTCAGCCCTGGCTGCAGCATGAAGCAAAGGCTGTCCACAAACCGCTACTGGAGCAGGGTGTGGAGAGAGCAGTGCTAGTGAGAGCTGGAGTCTATGCAAGGCTCCCATCCAGGTACTGTGTAGAAGAAAAGGCAGGCACAACTTGACCTATGGTACCGATATGGCCTCCATTACCATGGTAACTGTGCACCTCACAATCTACAGTGCATGTATCTGGACCTCAAACACTCCTTTTGGGGACAGGGGTATTATCTCCATTGTCCAGATGGGGAACAGAGGCAGACAGAGACTGAGTCACTCACATAAGGAGTCTGTGGCAAATCAGCGATTGAACTTAGTTCTCCCAAGTCCTGGGGTAATGCTCTAATCACTGAGCCATCCTTCCTCTCCATAATATAGAATTCCATCTCAGGGCTCCGGAGACTCTGGCTTTGCTCTCATATCACCATCGCCTGATGCAAGGGCGAACTCCCTGCTTCTCAGCTGCCTGTCTGGCCTGTGTGGAAGTAAGCTGCTCAGGGGATGACAGTTGATAGAGCAGAGGCTCATTACTAATGTGAGGAAGAACTGGATGCCGTTGTAGGGCTAGTAAAAAGAAGAGTGCAAAGCACAGATTCAGTGCCAGGGCATGTGCCCTCTCTCATCATAGCACCACGTTCTCCAAGCAGTGGGAATATACTCAGCCTTTGGAAACGGGAGGTGGGATTACAGAATGCTATCCAATATGAAATGCAGCAGCCTTGTGCAGCTGGAATGGAGGAGACCAACTGGCCTTGGGAGAGGGATGGTGCTGGAGGTACCTGTTCCAGGATGAGGTCCTTTTTGGGTGGAACAGGCTCTGTCACTGCGAGGTGGCTCAGAAATCTCTGCATCTCCACCAGATTTGGCAACTGGTCAATGAGGACATCAGTCAGGAATGCACGGAGCTAAACCCAGAGAGAGAGAGAGAGAGGAGGGTGAAAGGAGAGAGATCAGAACAAGGCAAAGAAATAATCCACTGGTTAAAAAGAAGCTGCTGGAAAAGTGGCTAGGTGGCCACATGCCGGCTCAGCAATGCCCCACTGAGCAGAGCATTAACTGCAAAAGAGAGTGCAGAAGGGTTATCATCAAGGGCTAAATTGATCAGGGCTCGATTGCTCAACATCAACTGCCAGAGGTGAAAGTAAGCCAATATGGCGTACCGGCAAGAGCCAGTACGCCGTGCCGGACCGCACCAGCTTCCGTGGTGGGGATTTAAAGGGCTCAGAGCTTCCGTGGCTGCGGGCAGCCCAGAGCCCTTTGAATTCCACCTGGGGCTCAGGTGGCCGGGCTGGGGCCAGGATTTAAAGGGCTCAGAGCTCCCCACCCCGTGGGCAGCCCAGACCCCTTTGAATTCCGCCTGCGGCTCAGGCGGCCAGGCTGGGGCCAGGATTTAAAGGGCTCAGAGCTCCCGCCCCGTGGGCAGCCCAGAGAGCTTTGAATCCCGCCTGCAGCTCAGGTGGCCGGGCTGGGGCCAGGATTTAAAGGGCTCAGAGCTCCCCGCCCCGTGGGCAGGCCAGAGCCCTTTAAATCCCACCCACGGCTCTGGCAGCTGGGCTGGGGCTGGATTTAAAGGCCTCAGAGCTCTCGCAACTGTGGGCAGCCCAGAGCCCTTTGAATCCCACCCGCGGCTCTGGCGGCCTGGCTGGGGCCAGATTTAAAGGGCTTGGGGCTCCCCGCAGCCGCAGGAGCTCTGGGCCCTTTAAATCCTGCCCTCAGCTCCGGCAGCCAGAGCTGTGGTGGGGATTTAAAGGGCCCGGAGCTCCGCAGTGGCTGGAGCCCCGGGCCCTTTAATTTGCTCCTGAGCCCTGGGGGCTCCCAGCCACTTCTGCAGCTGGGAGCCCCGCATTGATTTAAAGGCCCTGGGGCTCACAGCCACAGCCAGTGCCACAAGGCCTTTAAATCTTGAGAGGCCCCAACCCTTCCAGTTGAGACCACGCCTCTTCTGGATGAGGCCATGCCCTACTCAGGACTCCGGCAGTCCTGTAAGTTATTTTCAGCCCTGTCAACAGCACAGCTAGGTATTAAGAAGTGTCAAAAGCCTGCAGTACCTGGAACTGCAGGAAGAGCTGTGGGTGAGGACTGACGGGCATTTTCTGGATTGTATGGGGAGCTCAGGGCTGGAATAGCAGGGGGAGGGGTGCTGTGAGTTGGGTTTGAGGTGCATTGTCAGAGTTGTGTGGGAGCCCAGGACTGGAAAGGCAGGAGGGGGGCCGGCAGGCTGGGACTGAGCTGCATTGGCAGAGCTTTTTATGGGAAGTTTATATAGCACCTGCCAGCATGGTGTGTGGCTCTAGTGCTCTCAGACTCATCCATCTACAGGCACTAAATCCAAACATGGCATAACCCTAATTAAAGCAATAAAATTAACCTCTCCACCTCAACAAGCCACTTGTGAAATTCTCACTAAGGTGGTGGATTGGCAGCCCTATATCTCCACAGAAACTGCAGTAGCAGTGTGAGTTTCCCAACACATCCTGTCAATGGGTCTCAAACCCGGCCTGGAGAGACCATTCTAGGATGAGTCTAGTCTCCATGGCCCTCTCTGTCCTTGGACTCTGCTGATCAACAAAGAGCTAATTCATGCCAGTTGGTGGGGTATTTACCTCTAAACTTGACTGGCACGAACAAAGAAGCCATCTTGTAACTGACGACATGGTATTTCCCAGCTTGCGATACAGGTTTCAACCAGGAAATGCTCACCTGGCACATTTTGAAAGTGATGACAAGAGGGTATCTATACCTACGGGAAGGTCCTAGTCCTCCCTGTGCCTAGGCACCATGCTGAGTATATATACAGGCTATGCACACTGAAGTCTTGTACCTTTAGGAGCTGGCTCTTGTTGAAACGGTCCAAGTTGTATTTCCGCTGGCATTCTGGGCTCAGGAGGAGGTTATAGAGGGCAATCCACACCTGCCCATCCAGCTTGGTCATCTTCACATGGTCTTCAGGAGGCACCACATGCCACATTCCATTCTCAAACTTTTTTAGCTTGCCTGAGAGACACAGCCAGTAAGACAGAGGGTTAGACCAAGACACCAGAGAAAAGAAGGCCCAATGGTTAGGGTGCCAGCCAGGACTCGGACCTAGGTTCAATTCTCTGCTCCAACACAGACTGCCCGTGTGACCCTGGATGAGTCAATTAGTCTCTCTTCATCTCAGTTTCCCTCTGTAAAGTGGGGCCAATAGCACTTCTCTACCTCACAGGGGTGTGTGAGGATAAACATATTAAAAGATTGTAAGATGTTCAGAGAAAGGTGATGGGGCTAGATAAGGATCTAAGAGAGATGAACAGAGCCCATGGTTTTATCATCTGTGCGTTCACTCAGGTATAGCAGACAATGCTCAAGACCAGGGTCATTGTGGGAAGAGAAGAAATGGAAGAAGTGATCATGGGTCTGTGGCAAGAGCGAAGAAAGATGATGTGTAGCTTCTGGGAGCAGCTTGGACTCCTGGAGGAGATCATGACTGTGCTTCCCACACTTATCTGCTTTTACTTGCCATTCCAGGGATGTGTTGTGTAGCCAGTGGTCTTGCCTACATAGGCCTTGCTACTAAATTAACCACCATGCTTATACTTGGTTATACTTGAACCCCTGTAATGCTAGTGTGGACTAGCCAGGCTGATTCTGAATCAGGTTAACTCTGCCACCACTGATCTGATCTACTGTATGAGAACCCAGTTTAAGGTGGCCTGAAGCATGCTTGTTAAACCTGTTTGGAACTCCAGTTCATATGGGGCCTCAATGCAGACAGCAGGGATGGGATGAGGGCACAGTTGCCAGTGAGAAGTGGACTGATAACTAGGTCTTTCTAAGCAGATCCTATTGCTACTCACAGAGCATGAGGACTCCCTGCAGGGCAGGATGGGGTGGGAGAAGGGGGTTGGCAGATACATTAGGGTTGTGTTGTCCTCTTTTACTGCACTGGGGACACCAGCTTGGGAGCTGCCAGATTTGGATGAGAGACAGCCACAAGCAGAGACCATTTTTGGAAGCGCAGCTCCTCAATCCCAGCTGAGCGGTGTCTGCTCAAGAGCGGAGCCAATGGGCGCATACAGGCCATGCAGGAAGCGATTCCATGTACCTGGATGGGAGGGGAGGGAGATGGAAAGGCCAGATGGAAATCCATGTGAAAGATGGAGAGTGAGAACTGAATCTAGGGAGGACCTTTCAGCTATTTCTCCCTATATGGGAACCACCTACCAGATGGAGCTCCAGGTAAAAAATGCTACAGCCCTATAGATGCACTAAGGTATGAGCACATGATTCATACCTGCTTCGCGGCAGCTCCATGGACAATGCTCCAGGAGCTCTACCAGGAGGCAGGGCACATTATGAGTGTTCAGCATCCGTGTTAGGGCACTCAGTGGCAAACTGGAGAAAAACAAGAGAGGAACTAGTGAAAACATCTATTGTGAGCAGTACAAGATCAGCTACAAATGGTCCCCAAGACTCTGGGGAAGAAGCAAAGTGACAAAATAAAATAAATTACAGTCAGACCAGGGCAAAATCCATACAAGCAGCCATTGAGAATAGCCTGATCCCACACCAGGATCCACACAACCAGTCACCCAAACACGGCAGGATCTACACACCCGGGCACAGGGCCAGGATCCACACAGCCAGCCATTGGGCAAAGTCAGATCCCAGACCCTGGTGCCAGGTTTGATACTTTCAGCTGCTAGGATGGATCTGCAAATCAAATGCCCAGCAAGATTCACTCGGAGAGCCAAATCAGCACACTGAGTTCTCAGTGCCAGCTACTGAGAACAGGAGGAAGCACACACTGGAACTGAAGTGCCATGATCTGCACATCCAGTTACTACACACAGCGGGATCCAGACAACAAGGCACTGCGTCAGAACTGATGCTTCCAGTCCCTGAGCACATGACTGACACCTGAAGACCAGTGCAATGACTTAAACAAGCCCACCCCAGTTCCTAGTCTCATCTCTAGATTCTCCTGTGAGCCAGCTGCTTACCTGTCTACCCGATCAGTGATGAAACGGAGCACAGAAAGAGCCCTCAGGGAGATCTTAAACTCCATCATCTCTGCCTGCTTCTCTAGTTCCTACAGGAATGAAAGCACAGACTCTCACAAGCACACCAGATATAAGGCTAGATTTTTTTCTGCAGAGTAACAAAGGAGGCAGCATATGAGCTGGCTCTTAGTAGTCAAGGATTTGTTAAGAAGCCCAAATCACATAATGCTGATTCCTGCCCCAAGATCAATATAAACTGCTGTCACACAAATGCCTTTCTTACAAGACAGTGACGGAGAGCTGAATGGTGTAAGCACTGCTGAAGATAGCAGCTAGTCCATGACATGAATGCACCAGGCTCCCCATATGAAGTATGCCATAGGCTGCTGCTGGCAGTGTCACACACAGCCAGGTCGCAACAGGACAGACCATTTACCTAGTCCTGATGTTGAGTGCTCAAGTCCAGCCCAAGGCAGGGGTAACTGCCCTGATCCACCATTTGAGAGATCCTAACATTAACATGACTCCACCTCCAGATATCTGCCCCGAATCCCTTCTGTAAACTCCGATGTCACGATCCCGCGTCTGGATCCTCCCCAGGTTGCGTGGATGGATATAAACTGGCCATCAAGAAGTTTAGGCTTGAAATTAGGTGAAAGCTTCTAACCATCAGAGGAGTAAAGTTCTGGAATAGCCTCCCAAGGGCAGCAGTGGGGCAAAAACCCTAACTGGCTTCAAGACTGAGCTTGATAAATTTATGGAGGGAATAGTATGATGAGACTTCCTACAATGGCATGTAGCCGATCTGCGACTGCTAGCAGCAAACATCTCTAATGGCCACCGACAGGACACTAGATGGGGAGGGCTCTGAGTTACTACAGAGAATTCTTTCCTGATATCTGGCTGCTGGATCTTGCCCACATAACTGATCATCGTATCTGGGGTTGGGAAGGAATTTTTCCCCAGGTCAAATTGGCAGCACCCGAGGGGGGTTTTGCCTTCCTCTGGAGCATGGGGCACAGGTCACTTGCAGGTTTAAACTAGTGTAAATGGTGGATTCTCTGCAACTTGAAGTCTTTAAATCATGATTAGAGGACTTCAGTAACTCAGGCAGAGGTTAGAGGTCTATTAGAGGAGTGGGGAGGGTGCGAGGTTCTGTAGCCTGTAATGTGCAGGAGGTCAGACTAGATGGTCACGATGGTTCCTTTGGCCATTCAAGTCTATGAATCTATGGAAGTCTGAGTCCATTGCATTAGGGGGATAGGGAGCTGAGCGATCAGGGCAGACAGCTAGGTAGGATGACAGAGTATGCTGTGCTCTAAAGCAACTGCAGTCCTAAGCAATGGATATGACTTCACCTATTATGTCTATGCCAATGACGCACAGATCTACCTCGCCATTCACAACTTGTTTCCTTCTGTCCAAACTAAACTCTCCACTGGTCTCTCTGATAACTCCATGTTGATGTCCAGCCATCATCTTAAGCTCAACATGACCAAAACAGAGCTCTTAATCTTTCCCACCCCATAAGCCTCCCTCCCTCCCTTCTCAGTTGCTGTGGACACTGCTACCGTCCTCCCTCAGGCCCAAATGCTGGTTGTCATCTTTGACTCATCCCTCTCTCGGTCCTCACATCCAGGCTATGTCTAAATCTTGCTGATTCTTCCTTCCTAACACCTCTAAGATACAACCTTCCCTATCCATCCACACAGCTAAAACTTTTGCAGCCTCTCATCACTTTGTGTCTCGACTACGGCAACATCCTCTTCTGTCCTTGACAAATGCAACCTTGCCCTGCTATGCAGAAGCATTCTGACTGAAAAGATCATTTTCCTAGACCTCACTTTGATCACATCTCCTCCCTCTGAGTTCCTCTACTGGCTCTCCTTTCTCCATTGCAAATAGGAGTTACTTGTCTTCACCTTCAAGTCCCTTCATGGCTTATCCCCACCTTACCTACCATCTCCCATATGCTATTGACATATATCAACTCTTGCCTCTGAATAGCTGGTGAAGCCAGGCTTCATTGCCCACTTGTTAAATTTCAAAACAAGCATCTTTGCGCTTTCTCCCTTGCTAGCCTTCACATAAGGGTGGAGTTCCCCATAAGCATCTGCAAAGCCTCCTGATTATCCACCTTCAAAAACCTCCTTAAAACTCTCCTTTGATGTGACACCTACAAAAAACTTGACAATGGTTCAAGGGTTCCTAGGCCAGAAGGGACCATTGTGATCAACTAGTCTGGCGTCCTGTAATAACACAGCTATAGAACACCCAAAACCAATTCCTAGAGCAGACCTTTTACAAAATTAATCTTGATTTAAAAATTGTCAGTGACAGAGAATCAGTCACAACCCTGGGTAAACTGTTCCAAACCGGTTAATTACCCTCACTGGTTAGACAACTGGTGTGCTGAGACTATGGCCATCATGCAGACCAACACAGCCTCACTGATCCCTTGTACTCCCCACTCTGTCTGTATCCATCAGTCGTTTGCAGGTCCTGAAGAAGAGCTGTGTAGCTCAAAAGCATGTCTCTTTCACCAACAGAAGCTGGTCCAATAAAAGATACTACTTCATTCACCTTGTATCCATCTGTTGTTTCTTGAATTATACTGAGATTGTAAGCTCCTTCAGGCAAGAACTGTCTTTTGGTTCTGAGTGTGTACAGTACCTAACACAATAGGGTTCTGGTCCACGATTAGGGTGCCCAGGTCCTACGTTAATATAAATAATTAATAATTGGCTCCATCATGGGAAAGAAAGCAAGATTGTTGGTTTAATTCTGTCACACGGAAGGATGGCTGTGGATAAAGTTAGCAGAGACTGGACTGGGCCTGAGCAAACTGGACAGATGTTTTTCTAAAAGATATGCTAATTCAAACAGGAATTATTTTGGGGAAGTTCTCTGGCCTGTGTTATACATGAGATCAGATTAGATGATCACAATAGTCCATTCTGGTCTTAGAATCCTAACAGCATAAGTAGTTTTCTATACTGCAATAGCTAAAACTGTTATTCTCCCTTGGGCCACCTCCAAGGGTTAACAAAAATGCCCAGTGGGGAAACACTTCCCTATTGTTCTCAGGAGTCCCATGACTTCCTCTCAAGCTTTGAAAGATGAGCATAAGTATGGGCAGGAGGCCAAAGGGTGAATGCAATTCTGGAGACTACTGCTGAGGTTGCTGTGTTTCACTTTAAATCCATTTTAAAAGAAGATTCTGATGTCCTGTTTACAGAGAAGAGTTTTAAGAGCTGAGAAAAAAATCCCTGATGCACAATACTGTCTCACACCAAAATGCAACTGAAAAAGCAACAAGCAATGGAGCAACAACGACACACCCAGAACTGGGAATAGTTCAGGAGGTTGGGTATGACCTTTTTCTCCTTAGGTCATTGGTTCAAAATTGGTCCAGGACTGCAGAGACCAAATTGTTACCATCTTGTAGGCACTGGGTGGCCTGTGTTAAATGAGTCTTAGGCCTGGTCTACACTACGCGTTTAAACCAAATTTAGCAGCGTTAAACCGATTTAACCCTGCACCCGTCCACACAACGATGCCCTTTATTTCGATATAAAGGGCTCTTTAAACCGGTTTCTGTACTCCTCCTCGACAAGAGGAGTAGCGCTGAAATCAGTATTGCCATTTCAGATTAGGGTTAGTGTGGCCGCAAATCGACGGTATTGGCCTCCTGGGCGGGCTCCACAGTGCACCATTGTGACCGCTCTGGAAAGCAATCTGACCAGATCACTGGCCAGTGACAGGAAAGCCCGAGAAACTTTTTGAATTTCATTCTTGTTGCCCACGTGGAGCTCTGGTCAGCATGGTGGCGATGCTATCCCAAATCCAAAAAGAGCTCCAGCATGGACCGTACGGGGAATACTGGATCTGATCGTGGTAATGAGGAGACAATCTGTTCTATCAGAGCTCCGTTACAGAAGACGAAATGACAAAGCATTTGAAATACTCCAGGCTATGGAAACAGACAGAGGCCAACAGAGAGACTTCAACACAGTGCTGCGGACAGCGTTAACCCGAAAGCCAAAGAAAAAGGATCCTCAGGGAGGAGGTAGGGCTACTGAGGACTCCAGCTATCCACAGGCCCACGCAGTCCCGAAAAGATTTTTCACTCTTGGCTGACTCCAATGCCTGTAGGGTCAAACACATTGATCCAGGGTGGGGTTCAGGTGATATCTCGTCAATTTAACCCACCTTTCCGTCCTATGAAGAAAAAGGAAAAAATCATTTATTGACTTTTTCCTCAGTGTCACAGTATGTCTACTGTATCTGCTGGTAGAGGGGCTGCGGACTGAAGCGCATCTCCCTCCTCCCCTCCGGTGCAGATGGCACAGTACAAAATAGACTGATAGCCGTCCATCACATCCTGTGAGGTGCTCCGGCTGGCCTCAGTAGGTGGCCGGGGCGCTGGCAAAAATGGATGACTCCCGATCATTTCATGGGATAGTAAGAAACGGCTGGTAACTCGTCTCATCCTAGCACTGAGGATTCGAGCTCCATCAGCCGCCTTCAAGTCTAAAGAAAGATTCTACAACCGCGGACTATTATAGCAGCGGAGGCTGGTCCTCTCCCCCGCCACCCGTTTAATGTCCTGCCTCGACTATCATAGCAGCTGGAGCTGCCTCCCCCATTAATCTACTAAAATAGTGTGTCTTTATCTGCATCTTTATTATCTCATTCAACACAAATGGGGGACACTGCAATGTAGCAGGAGGTTTGAGGAAGGAGAGACGCATGGATGGGTTGCTGGCGGCACCCCTAGAATGGCAGCAGCTCATCAACTTCTGTGGGATCTGACACAGAGCTAGCTTGCTCTCTGGTTCTCCTGTACTGGTTACCGTGATTGCTCCCATATTCTAGCCAGACTGACTTATTTTCAGAAAAAACAAAAGGAGAATAAGACCCGGGAGTCAATCTCATCTTTTCTGTGCGCCCTGGCCAACCAGCGAAGGCCAGCCAGGAGCACCCAGACGCAGCAGACGGTAAGACACGACGGTAACCGTCATCTCATCCGCATTTACAATGGCATGGTATAGATTCGATCACAATGAGGGTTGAGTAACTGTCTCTGCTATGAAACCGCTGACGTTTGAAACCTCAATCGTCCATTAAGTGCATGGCGGATGGTATTCACCCGCAAATAAACTGGCGCCTCTGTCTCAGCAGTAGTCGTCACGCCTATACACATACGGTGCATAAAGACAGCAAAACGGGCTCCTGGTTGCGATGCTAGGCTCGCAGGATCAGGGAAAAAGGGCGCGAAATGATTCGTCGCTGTTCTTCAACGAAGAAAGGATATGACCAGACATTTACCCACCACTCGACCAATTGACGACTGTTTGCGTGCCCAATCAATCGCACTGAGGATTCTCACCCAGAATCTGCCATACGCGGTGCGGGGAGTGACGTAAGCGGAGACATGGGATAGCCTACGTGTGATAGCATACCCGTGCAAGTCCCTGAGATGCACCTAAGCTCCATACAGCGACGCATAACTCGTCATGGGGGCCTCACATGCTGTGAACCAGCGTGCACATCAAATCTTGAGCGTCACTCTTCTACTCAGACGAACCTTCGGGTTTAACCAATATGCCCAAAAACTAATAGGAAATGGAAAATAATCCTGTAAGTAGACCTAAGACGTACCCGTCAGCCCTGATGCTTACACCTATACGTTTATAACCAGGACGATATATAGTCTAGTATTAACCGTTTAACCCCTGCACCTGTCACACAACGAAGCCCTTTATGTTCGATATAAGGGCTTTAACAACTATTTCGTAACTCCTTCGAAGAGGAGTTATGTGCTGAAATCGTATTGCCATGTCGGATTAGGGTTAGGTGCCGAATTCACGGTACTGCCTCCGACGGTATCTCACGGTGACATTGTGACCGCTCTGAGGAATCTGAACTCGTGCCACTGGCCAGTAGACAGGAAAGTCCTGCACGACTTTTGATTTCATTCCTGTATTGCCAGCGTGGAGAGCTCAACGAGATAAGGTGAACCAACAGAGCTTCATCAGCACAGGTAACAATAGCAGTCCTGAAGAAATTGAAAAGACTCGCAGCATGGACCCACACGGAGGTACTGGATCTATGATCGCTGGTATGGGGAAGTGAGCTGTTGTAACCAAGAACTCCGTTTCAAAAACGAATGAAAACTAATATGGAAAAAATAATCCACAGCCAATATGCCAGAGAGCCAGCGACGAATCAAACCGGCTCAGTAAGTGTCGTGTGAATTGTTTGGAGCTCAGACTATAGCCTACAGAAACCAAAGAAGACAGTATATTAGAAGTACTGGGCAGGACTGAAACATGCTGCTTCTACCGAGCTTCCTAACATTCTAGGGGGGGTCCTCAACACACTAAACTCAGCCTAATACACGTACGGTTCCGGAGTGGGGGTGATAACTCAGCCATTCCTGAGGTTCTGCGACAGGCCAAAGTGAGGAAAGGAAGAGGAGGACGAGCTTGCAAAGAGCACAAGATCCGTTCTCTCCCACAGCCGGATTTTTCTCTCACGTGACGGATAACATACACCACACGATACAAGCACTATCAATTAGAGAAATAAGAGAGGATATAGTACGAGTGATATCTATTGTAATACAAACATGGTTTAAAAGCAACGTTTATTTAATGATTTTTGCCTGAGGACTTGGATGATTCCGGCCAGGTAAGTTACTGGAAAAGTCTGTTACATGTTGGGAATGGAGCGGAAATCCTCCAGGGACATCTCTGAATTCTCCTGGAGGTACTCCAAAAGCTTTGCAGAAGGATTTGGCAGGGCAGCTTATTCCGTCCTCCATGTAGGCACTTGACCGTGCCGTGATGTAGCACGTAAGATCTGGTAGCCCTTGATGACAAAGCGTAGTTCGTATGGTCCGGTGTTTTGGCATTCAAGCAACATCTGTTTTTTCTCTCGCTGTGTTATCTCAGGAGGTGATATCGTGCATGGTAACCTGGTTGAAATTCAGGAATTTAATTAAGGGGACAGAGCTGGTGGGTGTTTGCCTGTGGCTTAAAAGAAATCCTTACCTGCTTTAGGCCAGCGGGGTGTGGGGGTGACTGGCTGAGCTTTTTCAGTTTGGTAGCTGGGATCTCCTGCTACCAGCCACGTGTGGGGGAAAGGGTGGCTAGAGCGATTTTCATGCTACCAGCAGCGTGGGGGGGGTATGCGCTCATTCCTACGAGAATTGGATTGGGGAGGGGTCTGGTCTGCACGTTACAGAAATGAAGCAGCACTCAAAGGCCTTTTGCTTGCTATATTGGGAAAAGGGGTGCTGGATATATGAAGGCTGCAGAAGCCAAAGACAAGGATTACCATGCGCATCCGCGGAATTGATGCCTGGACGCG
>NC_133784.1:20511056-20595322 GCF_003597395.2 Chelonoidis abingdonii
TTTCTTAGAATCCCAAAGAATTTACTGGACTGTCTTTCCTCCACATACATGCTGGGTACAAACAGTGTGGAATCCTGTCAATCAACAGCAGGAACACCTGTGAACTGCGCTAACTAAAAGGCAATGAAACTCAGCAGAAAAGACGGTCTCTCTGTTTTTAGAAGCAAGAGATTTTTAGTGCCCTGTTAAATGCCCAGAATACCATAAACGTTCAGCGCTTGAACTAAATGTAAACGATCAGCCCTGAGAACTTTCGGTCATTCACAATTCTATGGCTGTTTTTAAAGGGGCAGCAGCTACCCCAGTGTCCTGGCCAAAGTCTAGGACAGGTGATTACATTTTGCTGGCTGTCAAAATTTCCACTGTAGTTTCAACTGGATAGGAGATCCTTCCTCACTTCCTGTCCTAAACTTAGGTAGTGTTGCTATGTGTGCTGTTAAACAGCTGCAATGCTCCCTCCACCACAGGGGTGGCAGCATTTCAAAGGCGGGAGAAGTGAGCCTTGTGAAAAGCAGTTCTTTGGGATCCTTGAGAAGAAAGGCCCTATGTAAATAAGGATAAGTTATTTTATCATTAAGCCATTGCCTAAAACCTTTTCTCTCCCATTCAGCCCTTGTGAACAGTGACTGTCAGACAGAATTTGTGTTTTGTAAGAGTTTTTCCTGTGAAAATGACTCACATGTAGCTACCATATGAAAAGCCTTATTGGAATCTGGACAAGGTGTCTTGTGAAGCATGCCTGTTGAAGCAGAAGTGCCATGCAGTGCTACCACCCTGCAAGACATTCTAGATCATGACAATGCACATGAATACTGTATGTTTGTTCTTCAAAACCTCTCTGTACTCACCACCAAGTAGATGGGAAAGGTGCTTTTTGGCTTGAAATCCTCCAGCTGGCACAGGACAGGGAACACTTTGTGCTTCCAGATCTCCACAGAGATCAATTCCTCGATGAGAGTAGGGATCTGGACAGAAGAACAGACTGTGGAAAGTGAAACCTTTCAGGCAAGAGAAAACGTACAGAGAAGCCAAGTGCCATATGAGAATTTTAGTCCTAGTGGAGAAGATGCTGGGACAAACTGCAGCTCTCAGAGTTGGCAGTTTTGTTACACTGTTCATCTAGGTACTTTCATGTGCCTCATCGTCATATTATCTGCTTCATCCCCTTGACAGTCATTTCTGAGATCAGTATCTGTCCCCACCCTTCCATTGGGTGAGATGGGACAGTGCATCTGGTGCAGGCAAAGGAGGGAGGCAGAGTCCTGCTAGTCTATTTCCTAATACATCAGCAACATTTCCAGCTGACCAAATTTATCTCTGAGATGAGCTCCACTGACTTCAGTGTTACATCAGAGATAAGCATAGCCCATGACCTCATGGACAGAGAGACTCACTTTGTTTAGTAACAGTCCCTCTCTGGTACAACCAAACTTGCATTCAATGTTCAGTTCTGGGGTTGTTCTTACTCAGAATATAGACAAACTGGAGGGAGTACAGCGGACAGCAACAACTATGCTTTGGGGACTGAGGAGGGTTACTGGGAGGAAAGAACACAAGCCAACGGTGTAACAAATTTAGGCTAGAAAATAAGGCACACATTTTTAACAATGGGTAGAACAATTTATCTAGGGATGTGGTAGATTCTCTGTCACTTGAAGTCTTTAACTCAAGCTTGGCTGTCTCATTCTAAAAAACTATGCGCTAGCTCAACCATGAGATATGGGTTTAATGCAGGTATCACTGTGTGGAACTCTGTGGCAGGGGTCGGCAACCTTTCATAAGTGGTGTGCCGAGTCTTCATTTATTCACTCTAATTTAAGGTTTTGCATGCCAGTAATACATTTTAACATTTTTAGGAAGTCTCTTTGTAGAACTGATAAATGAAATTGTTTTTAATTATTCACATTATTAATGTAACTTCTGTTCACCATTCACTACACTTGCCTGCATTGTAACTTCTGTTCACTGTTTGCCATATTGTAATTCAAACCCCATTTTAAAACGCTCACTCCATTTTGTAAAAGCTTCCTCCAACCTTCATTTTTGCAAACCCTGCTGTAATCTTATTAGTTAGTTTAGATGTGTGAATGAGGCATGTATGGATGATAAAATCAACCTCCAGCCCCAGCCTGTCCTGATGAGGTGAAGTTCAACTACCAACGGCTGAAGACCTAGACAACAGTGAAACAAAGTAAAAAGCATCCACCCTAAAAAGAAAAGGACAAAAGAACAACAGAAGGAAGATCAAAGCCAGGTTCAAGGCTGAAAATCACGCCTGCAATTGACGGGTGATCAATCCAAACCCAAAGGCAGCGTGACACAGCAAGACCTATAGACTTTGAATCCAAACTAAAAGCCTGTACAAAAGAAGGGTGAGATAAGAGACTTTGGGTAACATTCTGCTGCCAACATGGAGCCAGCCACCTGCTGATTAATTTAACAACAGCAGAATGAAGCAACTCCCATGAACTAACATAGGGAAAAATCCCTATAAAGCTGGACTCTGAAGACTGAGGACTTTGAGTCTATGGTTCTGCTGCCAGCCTCCAGGAGCATCAGGTGCACCTGACCCGGACTCGGCTCCACTCTTGTGTACAGAGTACCTGGCCAGTATTCTGTCACAAGCAACTTTAGGCTGGTAACTATAATATCTACACAGAACTTGTATGAATGATTGTGTGAATGGATATATATATATATATATATAATCATAGGAATAAGTAACCAAACAACATTGTTTGGTGTTATCTTTTATTTTATTATGGTATTTACAATAAATGTGACAAATGTCTTGTCCCCTTTAAGATCCTGCTAGTTTTTATTGGTATAACATCTTTTTATAAGTCTATAATATATAACTAAACTATTGTTGTAAGTAAAGTAAATAAGGTTTTTAAAAATCTTTAAGAAGCTTAATTTAAAATTAAATTAAAATGCAGAGCCCCCTGGACCGGTGGCCAGGACCCGGGCAGTGTAAGTGCCACTGAAAATCAGTTTGTGGCCACCTTTGGCACATGTGCCATAGGTTACTACCCCTGCTCTGTGGCCTACATTATTCAGAAAGTCAGACTAGATGATGAGAATGATCTCTTCTGGCCTTAAAATCTATGAATCTATAATGTGGCTAAATGACTGAGGTCCAGAGTGCAGTGTCACAAACAGGGCTAACTACATAGTTTTGGAGGGGTGCAGATGCCAAGCAGGGAGAGAATTTGATTACCACAGAGTGTTTTTGAGCAGAAGAAAATTTGGGCTCCATATCAGGACACATTCCCTGAAGTAAGGTGAATTAGTGCATGCATCTCCCCAAAGAAAGAGGCAGGAGCCCACTTGGACTAGGCACTGTAGGGGGCAAGGTTGACTAGGCTTGGTTGGCAGAGAAGGGTGAATGGGGCCCTGCAGAGCTTTCCCTCTCTGTCTTGTCCACTGGATGCTGCCCCCATGGGGGAGGGTGCTCTTATCCCCCAGCTCCCTGTGGCTTGCATAGTACTCACCTTGGCATAGTTCACCAGCAGCTCGATGAGGAGCTGTTCCTGGCCAGCAGAGGCGCTCAGAATGGCCTGCATGTTCAGCTTCTCGATGGCCTCGTGCTGCCGGAGCCATCTAGGGAGCGGGAGCAGGGGTAGGGGAGTCAGTGTCCACATCCCATGGCACCCCAGCTCCCCTCCATGCCACCTTCCCCACTCAGAGACAAACCCCCAACCCAGGCGGATGCTTGCCCCCCTCTGAGGGACTCATCACATCCCCAAACAGGCGCCTCCCCTGGAACTGGAGGGCTTCTTCCCGCAAACGGCCCATCTCCCCAGATATGGTGGGGCTCACCTTTGCCTGAGGAGCAACTCCTCAAACCCACCCGGGACTCACATCTGCCCCCCGCCCACACAACCCCCCACTCAACTCAACCCAACCCCTGTTGACTCCCTTCCCCTCACGCTCCAGGTCCCTCCCGTCGGGGGACTCACCCCACGCCCCCCCTTACCCCCCTAAGGGACTGTACACACCTTGCCCCCGCCCCCAGCTCAACTGGGGACCCCGCTCCACATCTCGCCCCTTAACGTCCGGGGGCCTCTCCCACACCCTGCCCCCAACCCTGCCAGGCCCGCGCCCCACAGCCCGGCTTCGTGGGGGACCCCCCGTCTCGGACCCGCGGTCCCCGGTGTTCCGCAGCGGGCCGCTCCGCAGCGCCTGCACCAGGGCCTCGGCCTCCCCCGGCAGCAGCACCGCGGCCACCTCCGCCATGGCCCCACGCCGTCACCATGGAGACCGACGGCGGCGGGCGGCTTTGCAAGCGCGCATGCCGGCTGCGCGCGCCCGGCAACCCCACCCGCCCCATTAGGAGCGCCGGGCTCGGCCCCGCCCCTCCCTCGGGCCTGGCTGTGAGCTCAACTGTCCGCCCCCCCCGCAACGTCTGTCTCCCCCGCCCGCAGGCACGGGGCAGGGCGAGGGGAGCAGAGAGCCAAGTGCCCTCTGCAGTAGCATCACCGTCCCTGGGGGCACAGGTGGGCTCAGAGGGAGAGGCCCTGCCCCCGTACCCGCTCCCCCCTCGGTGGGCACCTGAGACCCCTGCCCTGTACCACATCCCTGCCCCCCCACCAATGGGCACCAGTCCCCTCGCTGCACCAGAGAGGCCCCCACTAACAAGTACCACTGTCACATTCCTCCCCAGAGGCCCTGCTATGTATCCCAGCCCTGCTCCCATGCCAGTGGGCACCAGTCCCCCCCTGCACCAGAGAGATCCTGCCCCATACCCCAGCCCTGCTCCCCTGTCCCGTACCTGCTCCCACACCAATAGGCCCCAGAAAGCCCCTGCCCCATACCCTGGTACTGCTGCCGTACCAATGGGCACCAGTCCCCCTGCTGCACTGGGGAGGCCCTGAATCCCTGCACTGCTCCCCCATCACCAACTACCAGTGTCCCATTGCTCCGGAGAGGTCCTGTCATGGATCCCGGCACTGCTCCCTCATCAACAGATCCCAGCCTCTCACTGCATGGAGAAGCCCTGCCACTGTACTGCTCCCACACCAATGGGTGCCTGACAATAGCAGGAGCACAGGGTGCCTTTGAGGGAGAAATGAACAGCAGGCACTGCCTCTTGGTACAGATCCAAGCAGTATTTTTAAAGTTCTGTCCCTGCTAATTTGCAATTTACTGTACTCCCTCCCCCCAAAACACACACACATGCGTGGACACTTCATGCTGACTTGTTACATTCCATTGTGCCTGTCCAGTGAGGGACTCACTGAGATGACTTAGGTGGCGCTCCCTCCCCGAGTCCCCTGGTGTTACCAGCCTGAGCCACCCCTGCAGCTTTGTGACCTGGGCAACTGCTCCCACTCATCCCACCCCAGTTACAGCCCTGCCCTATAGTGGTTTCAGTCAGCTTCTGTCCCCTTGGGGGATTGGGTCCTGTTCAGCACTCCCCACAGTGGCAGCTCCTTCGCTGTGATGCTGTTTGGGCCTGGCTCTCTGCTCCAGGTGCTGCAACCGCTGGTTTGGCCCTGCCCCCTGACTGGACCAAATTTGTGAGAGTGGAGTTGGGTTGTGGTGCCATTCACTCAAATTTGACCTACTTGGACTCTTGCCATCATAGTGGCTGGGCCAAACCTGAGTGGCTCCAGATGCTGCAGTGCCTAGAGCAGAGAGGTGAGCCCAGCCCGCCCCATTGGACAGGAGTTGCCATGCTACCCTTTGAAGCATTCTGGCAACCCAGTTTTGGGGTGTGACCCACAGGTTGGGAAAGTCTGCATTCGACAATAGACAGTAATCAATCATTTCCCCTCCCACACAGCACCCATCATAACCAAAGCCAGACGAGTTCTAAGCAATGACCTTTTAGTCCCATTAGAACACCAGCTCACACCCCCAGTTTCCATCCTCCACGAAGCTGGAAATTCACTAAAACTTCAAAATGCAATTTCAACAGTTTTATTACTATATTCACTCACTCAGCCCCCGCTCCCTTTACCTAACCTGGCTACTCCACTCCTACAGCACCCTCTGCTGCTAGATCCACAGAACAGTAAGCATAGGTGTTTCATTCCCAGCTGCAATGGGGGAGGCTTGAGAAGAAATAGTTGGGGCAAAACTATCAGTGCTTCTGGTGGGAAGGAAACCAGCCCCTTCCCTTTTAAGACAAGGACTCAGATGTTCCATATGTAGATTGTATGTGCAGCAATACCCTGCAACAACCCCCAATATAGCGATGACAGTGTTTCTATGTGACCTAAACCAGCAGCAAGAAGGCCGGCACAGACACCATGGAATCGATGATTTCAGCGGCACATGGCAAAAAGCGGCTGCCCAGCACTTTGCGCTGAGAGGTGGGACCTATGCTTTGCCATTGTGGAGGAATGCAAAGACATTCGACGTGAGTTCTCTCTCACTTTCTCCAAGCAGCATTAGCCTGAAATACACAACATACTCTCCACTAAAGGAACCAAGTCACTTGAGAGAGCCGCAGTCAGGGGTCTCAGTTTCTCTCCGCAATGTGGACAGCTCAGCCATCCTTTTCCAGTGTTCTTTTCCCTGTGGGGCAGGGTGCTGCTGGTACTTCCCCAAGGGAGATTCACTTCCAGCAAACAATGATGTTGGGATCACTCTCCAGTCTCTCATCCAGCTCTCGGTAGCTCATGCCTCAAGAAGAAGCAGAGAACAACAGTGTTAGAACCAGCACATCTATGGCACTAACGTGAGTCCACTCTGCCAACCAAAGTCCCTGTTATTGCTAATGGGGGGAAAGGCAGGCAGAGTGGTGACACAATACTAAAACACCTGATTATGTTGAGTTGAGTCCTCAACTCTCATGCTCCAGCCACTGGGTCTTGGTTTGAGCTGAAGAATGGCTCAACAGTGAATCCACAGATTCTGGATTTTGTCTCTCCCAGCTTGGTCACTGGAAAAGTGGGGCTAAAACAGAGACCTAGACCAGCCAGATATCACAGTTTGATCCTGGCTATCTCGGCAATTACCATTTCAGTGCTGATGGCCATGTCTGATAAAAGGAAGACTCAATGTAGACTGGCACTGTGCCAGTTTCCCCTGTTCTGCTTTGCCAACTTATCTTGACCTCTGACACCCGCACTTTTGCAATCTTGCCCAAAAAACTCCTCACCTCTGACGCCCATTTCAGTTTTAGCCCTTTCCAGAGAACATCCTCCCTCACTGGTATAGCCAGTGATCTCAATGGCTCATGCATCACTCCCCCTCACCTGTAAGTTCCCTATGCCAACCCCTCTCTTAGGCTGGTCCTGAGCAGACACTCCAGCGCCCCAATCAGTCCAGCGGTTGAGACATTGACAGCTATTCCTTCAGTGGGGATCTAATTAAGACCACTAAGTTCGTGCTAGGTGTGGGACGTATCCACTTTTAAATCCAAAATCTCCAGAGGAAAAAAGGTTCATCCAATACCCTTCTGAAGTACTCAGCTCTCAAATCCCCTCCTACAGCCAGCTCCCTCTCCAAAACACACCTATCCATTGAGCCTTTCAGCGATCGCCACGAGATTCCTTCTGCATCTCTCTCTAAAGTCTCTAGCATACGGCTGAACTGTGTGTTCTGCATCTGTTCTAGACTTTAAACTTCTATGAGCTGCATGCAGCACTGCCTTATGCTAGCAGCGACCCTACTGTGAACACACAGCAGACATTTTGCTGTCTAAACAGGATTCAAGAAAGGGCCAGGAAAAAAAAATCATCAAATGGATTCTGCTGAAAGGGTCTCCTGAGCCAGAACCTCTTCCGGGGTCCTGAGTTCCCACTGTTAGGGCGCAGCACGGCTGGAAAACGGCTCTCAGCTAGGTTTGTTACAAGGTGAAGTTGGGCAATGTCTGCAAGTTATTCCATTTGATCAAGTGGGTTTGTCCAGTGCCTTGCAACTCTTGCAATATTGCTGCTACTCATCCAAATTGCAAGAACAAAATCCCTCCCACAGCAGTACAGAGCCTAATGCAATGACTGCAGCTCATAGGTGCTACTGCAATGCAAATCCTAGAGTACCAAATGTTACGGACCTTGAATTAACACCCCCTCCTACTGCTGAGCCATGCTTGGTCTCTCCTCCCTCCCTCACACACAAAGCTGGATTCCTGTACCTGTTTTACAGCAGATCTCATCGTAGCTGTGGCAGCCCGTGTACAGCCGGGCTGGGTGACTTTTCTCATCCCGCACTATCTTCACGGGATACTTCTGGAGCCGTCGGATGAGGCCTTTCATCAAACCGAACTGGACGAGCTTCCTGAGAGAAGAAGGAATTGCTCTCAGAAAGGCTGCCATCCCAGGAAACCTAAGTTGGAAGGGTCCATTCACCAGCCACATAGTCTCAAATATCAGTGGGGGCTAAGCTCCAACCCAGCTTCTCCTCCAGCTCGAGCCAAGTCAGAATACCGAGCAAGTGACCTGCCAGCAGGTTTAGAGGTTACACACCAATGAGGAGGACTTGACCCAGCAGCCCTAACTGTTGAGTTGTGTGGTGGACAGAAAGTAAACCATAATCTCAGTATGACTCTGAAAAAGGAAGGTACTAGAGCAAGAATCAGAGTCAGGAAACCTGGGCTGTGTGCCTGCCTCTGCTGCAGCTTCACTGTGTGACCCTGGGTAAGTCACTTTGCTGCTGTGCCTCAGTTGCCCCATATGTAAAGTTGGGTGAATGATAGAGGGGGACACCCTAAGCTAGCTCTGCTAACTAGCCATGGGCTTCCCGCATCACTGAGCCACTGGCATACATCTGCACTTCCACTGGCATGCAGTAATGTCATGGCCTCATCCTCAGAGCTTCCTTCGGAAAGGGGATGCAGCCTCAGACCTTTCATCCACTCTCTGGAGCTGCAGGGTGTAGCGGCAGATGAGGTCTCGCACCGTCGTCCCAGGGCTCAGCCCACAGTAGAGCTGGAACACGTCTCTCAGACTGGCTCTTTTGTGACCTGTGGGGAAGAGAGACACCACTGACCAGGGGATAGAGCTAAGGAAAAGATTGTCCTGGAGATTAACAGGGCCTGGCCAATCTCACTACCATCCCCAAGTTAAATGGTGGTGGAACGGTATCAACACAGAAATATGGAGCTGCCTTTGTGTGCTCTGCAGGTCATGCATCTTGGATATTGCACCAATCAGAAGGAGGGAACGTTGGTCAGGACACACGGCTTATCCCAGACTCTGAGATCGTGATGTTCTACCAGAACACGTGGGACTTCACAAGACCCTGGTTTAGCATCTCAGCTGAAAGATGGTATCACCTCGGGTCTGAGTATCAGGACCAAGTCGTGCAATGGGACACATCATTCTTGCCTGGAGAAGTGCTCCCAATGTGGTTTCGCTCTTACCAAGCTCATAGGAAATGGACACACTGGATCAGAGCTGAGGTCCATCCAGCCCAGCCACCTGTCTCTGACAGAAGCCAGCACCAGCTGAGTCAGAGAGAGATGTAAGAACTCTGCAGTAGTTGATTTGGGATGCAGATTAAATAGCATCCTGGTCTCTAATAGTTAGAAATTGTCTTAAAACCTGAAGCACAAGGTTTAATATTCCTTCTAATTGTGTTATCATTAATTATGGTAACTGGCTACTCTTGCCATCCATATCATTATTCAATCCCTTTTTAAATTCTGTTATATTCTTGGCCTCTGCAACATCCTGCAAAACATTTAATTATACATGGTGGGAAAATGTATTTCCTTTTTTGAATTTGCTACCTTTTAATTTTGTTTGATGTCCCCTTGTTCTTGTGTTACATCACAGGGAGAACAGAAACTCCTCACCTCCCTTCTCTAGCCCATTCATTATTTTATAGACTTCTATCGCATCCCCTCTTCGTCATCTCCTTTCTAAGATGATGACCCCAGTTTTTCTATTCTCACTCTTTTCTTAACCCCTCTGATTCTCCAATATCCTTTTGGGGCTGGGTGGCCAGAACTACATAGAGCATTTCAGATGAGGCTGCCCCACTGATTTACATAAAAACATTAAAAGAGTCTATTATTCTCCACCCCATTCCTTATGCCTCCAGCCATCTGGTTTGCTTTTTTAACTGCAGCTGCCCACTGAGTACAAGTCTCCATTAATCTGTGTACAATGATGCCCAGGTCCCTTCCTTGAACTGACACAGTTGACTTAGAACCCTGGCAGGCGTGGAAGTAGTTACAGTTTGCCCTTCCACTGTGCATTACCTTACATCTATCAACACTCAAGTTTCATTTCCCAATGTGGTGCCACTCACCTCACTTGGATAGGTCTCTCTGAAGTTCCTCCCAGCCATCCCTCATCTTGACTTGGGGTGAGGGATAGCTCTGTGGTTTGAGCATTCGCCTGCTAAACCCAGGGTTATGAGTTCAATCCTTGAGGGGGCCATTTGGGGATTGGTCCTGCTTTGAGCAGGGGTTTGGACTAGATGATCTTGAGGTCCCTTCCAACCCTAATAATCTATGATTCTATGACTAACCTAAATAACTTTGTGGCATCTCCAACTTTTGCTGCCTCAATACTCAACTCCTTTGTCAGATCATTAACATACTAACACAGGACCTACTGCACAAACTTGAAGGCCCCACTACCAGCCTTGTGTCATGAGCAAACTCGAGGGAGAAAAAGCCAGCGCTGGACTTTTGGTTTCCAAGTCCCTAGCAGATCTCTGGAGGAATCAGAAGGCCATGACAGCATATCCTGGGCCAGCACAATCTTATCATATATAGCTCAGTTGGGGCCTGCTATACCTTGCTTGGTGACATAAGAGAGACATTCTTCCTGGAGGCATTTCTCATCCACCAGATCCTGGACTTTAGGCGTAGTACAGTATACATTTGAGTACTGGGAAGGAGAGAGAGAGAGAGATGAAATTACTATTAACCAGAGGCTGAAGAGTTTTAGCTCTGGGCCTAGGATTTAAGCCAAATAACACTAGGGACTCCAAGACAAACAATTTGGTGGAGCCAGCCAAGGAGAAGCACCTGCAGCACATGACAACCACAGAGGAGTGTAACTGGCATGTGAACCAAAGCACTGTGCTGTCCTAGAAGAATTACCCTTTATAGAGCATAGGGTGCAACTGCATGTCAGAAGCACAAGATTCTTCCCCTTTCTAAATCTGGCATCGTTAGCCAGTGATTCTGCTTGGTCAAATTCTACAGCCATTGCTGCCCCAGGCCTACAGTTCTGCTTATACCCAGGTGAGTGTTATAGCAGATGTGTCCTGTATGCAGTCCTCTCCCCAACAGTACCAGAAACCAGGCACTATTAAAAGAATATGGGGGAAAAAATATAGCAGGTCCCATGTATTCCGATGTCCCAGCTTCGGTCATACTGCCAAGGACAGAGTTGCAGGTCAGTATTAAAGCTTTACAACCCTATTGTGGTTCTTACTACCAGCCTGGCACTCCCATACTGGGTTTGTCCTAGGTCTTCTCCCAAGTCTATCCAGCAGCGAGGTGGTTTTGTGCTGTGCCTAACATGAGGCCAGCAGACTTCTTCCAAGAGACCAGATCTCCAGAGGTTAAAGGTCACATGTGTCAGGCTAATAATGTGCTGGAGTCTTTTGTTCCCAGCCATACCCACCTGAAGTATGGAGACCAGAGTCACCACCCCATAGTATCTGCAAGACAGACAATGAAACATTAGAAATCACTGATTATAGATTCAAACACCAGCCTCTTCCCTAGTGAATGCACAGGTTTTATTACTCTCCACTAGCTGCAGGCTGTAGTGCTTCCTCTACAGGGAACTCTGCAGGGAATTTCTTCTAAATTCAGATTCCCATGTGTCAAGGAGATCGGGACGCAGGACTAAAGTGAGAACTGAGGACAAGAAGGGTGGGTATACGGATGTGTGTGAGTATTCTTATCAGGGGTCCTTCTCCTTCCTGATGCCCTAGATATTAGCACTTACAGCAGGTTCTGGATGGCAATTCGCACCAAATTGAGCTCCACGTCGGCTTCAGCAGAGATTTTCTGGATGTGTCGAAATCCATCAATGTACGGCAGGATCTAGGGAGACAGCATGTGAGAGCGATCAGACCAAAGAGAAGGAAATCTGCACATGAGACTCCCTATAGAGACATCAAGGAGAGCATGTGTGTGAGGGAAATCCAGTGTGTCTTCAGATTGATAATGTAATCTATGACCACAAACAATTAAATGCCTCAATCATCATTCGCATGGTTATTGAATGGTGTCACCATGGGGCAGAATTATCGTGTTTAGATACCTTAACTGTGCACTGATATATTTGGATTTCTCTTCAGTTAAATTTAGCTCTACATTTCCTGTGTTTATAATGTTTTGTTTGGGGAAAGTCACAACATCCCTGCAATGTATTTTACCCTTAAGTGACCGATACATACTCTCAATGGTATCTCTGTCTTAAAGTAGCTTTTTTCCCATGAGACAGTGATATGTTTCTATGCACCAGACACATGCACTTCTAACATCCAAGAACTCTTGTATCCAACTGCAAAATCACATGCACTGGGAGAAGAAAATTATATCGTTATAGAACTGAACAAAAAAGGCACAGGCCACTTAGGTCAGATTTTCCAGTAAATATGGTCCATGCACAAAGGGTCAATGAAACCATCAGAAGAGATTTAACACAGATACCGTGCTGAATGAGAATACAGTGCAATCTCACTATAAACACATGTACCTCTGTATTCCAACCATGTTTGGAAGAGTCTGCACCTGCAGCACAGAGTTCCACACTATTTAACACTTTGTTAACCATCCCACCAGCCGTTGCCAACACTTCCCCATAAAGGACCTCTTTGCTTGATTTGGACAGTATTGGCAACGGCTGTTGCCATTTATCACATGTTCACTGGGAATGGTTCAGCATAGGCATACCACTGCAATCAGCAAAGCCTTCTCCACAAAAGGGATCAAGCTCCCCAGTCCTAAGACCCTGGGAAGGCTGGGCTGCTACCCAGTAGCATTCTCCTTCCTCTTGTCTCCCAAGCAGAGGATTTATAGGCCCCAGGCAAGGCCTACAGGTTGCTGAGCTGTGGTTAACCCCTTGTTCACTGGGCACCAGGTATCGCAACCGACCCATCACATCTCCATTCAGCTAACTGAGTTGCTGGAATGGGACATGATCCCATTAGAACGTCTCCCCTGCTCAGCCCCACCTGGATGAAGCAGACAGACCTGCTGAGTAGTGAGATCCCACTGGGCATTGAAGAAGTCATCCTTGTCCAGAGTGAAGACGGGCACGTCGTACTCCTGCACAATGGGAGGGTCTGGCCGCTGCTCGATCACTTTCAGGTGAATGGTGTTCGATTCATCTAGGAGGAGGAGAGGAAAGCACTCGGTTCTCCTAGCAAACATCTTCTGTCTCTCTCAACTTTCCCAACCAAAATCTGCCCTGATATAACAATGTGAGTATCACCCCATGAACAATGGGAATTGCACCCGCTGCTGAAACCAGGGCAGGATTTGACCCTCAGATGCCAACCTCCCCCTTCTATCCTCTGTGCAAGACTCTGGCCACGTATACACTACCCGCCGCATCGGCGGGTAGTAATCGATCTATCAGGGATCGATTTATCACGTCTCGTCTAGATGCAATAAATCGATTCCCGAATATATGCCCGTACTCCACCTCGGCAGGAGGAGTAAGCGGAGTAGATGGGGGAGCCAGTGCAATCAACTTGCTGCCTTGAGGACGGCCAGGTAAGTTGAACTAAGATACTTCAGCTACGTGAATAGCACAGTTCAAGTCGAAGTTGCATATCTTAGATTGATTCTGCCCACAATGTAGACCAGCCTTCTGTTACAGCAATCTGGTCAGTATAGAGCAGCTGCCCTTTTGTTCCCAGCAGTAGCCAACTCTGCTGTAATCACAGCCCCTGGCACTCCAGGGATGCCAGAGGCAATAAGGGAACAGTGCACTCCTCCAGTGCATCTAATTCCCTTCTCTCCCCTGTGCTCCTCCCCCACAAATGTCCCCCAAGCAACACTTCAAATACCACAAAAAGCAGCACAAGGTTGGGGTACAGGTGGAGCTGCAAGTCTGACCCCAAACCCCCAAGCTACAAACTTTATATCAGGAGGCTCCTCTGCCTCAGACTGGATCCACTACTGAGGTGATGCCAAGGGACTCACTGTGAGGCTAGGAAGGGACACAGAAAAAGACTACATTACAGCTAGATGTCCAGAGACCCTACCGATCGGCAAAGTACATTTCCCAGTGGCGTTCAGCTCCTCCAGGAGGATGGTCATTATTGGCACCAGCTTTTGTTTACTCTCTTCACTGGAGATGAAGCCACTTTCCAGCTAGGAGAGAACAGGGTCAGTGTCATTGCCTCTCAGTAGCAGCAAGCCACCTCCGATCTCTCTATAAAGCTGCTGTGGAGCTATTATGCAGGTGATACAGTACGGAAACCCCACTGGTAATTTTTCCTTTGTTCTTTTCTTACTTTTAGTCTGATCCTGAAAACCTGTCACTCACTTAATTAATGACAAATTTTTCTTTTACACCATGATGTGTTATGCAGGATCAAGGGGTGAAATCCTGGCTCCAGCGAAGTCTCAAACTCCCATCGACCTCAATGGATTTCACCTAAGGAATTATTGTTTAGGGCTGTTGTAGAACTGATGAATAAAATTGTTTTTAATTATTCACTTTATTATTATAACTTCATAAGTAAAGTTTTATGAATGAAACAACTTTCATTCATAAAACCGGTTATCCCAATAACTGGCTAATTGACAATTAAGATGCTTGTTAAGAGCCACAGCATTCAGCCAGCTACCCTTGTAAGTTTTGCTTTCAATCCAATTGCTGCTTAAATCACTGAAACTTGCACTGTTTCAATATTGTAACTTCTGCTCAGTTTGCCATTCATTATACTTGTCTACATTGCAGCTTCTGTTCACTCTTTGCCACTCCTTACACTTGTCCATATTGTAACTCAAACTCCATTTTGTAAAAACCTTCTGCAACCTTCATTTTGCGAAACTCTAATGTAATCTTATTAGTTTAGTTTAAATGTGTGAATGAGGTCTGGATGGATGATGGAATCAACCTCCAGCACCAGTCTGTCCCGATGCAATAAAGTTCAAACGCCAACGGCTGAAGATGCAAACAACAGCCCTAACAAAGAAAGAAAAGTCCACCCTAAAAAAAAAAAAAGGTACAATAGAAGGAAAATCAAAGCCAGGTCCAAGGCTAAAAGTCACGTCTTACAGGTGATCAATCACACTGAACCCAGAGGCAGCGTGACACAGCAAGACCTACAGACTCTGGATTCAAACTAAAAGCCTATAAGAAAGATGAGTGAGATGGAAGACTTTTTTTTGGGAGGAGGTGGGGTGTGTGCAACGTTCTGCTGCCAACATGGGAGGGCAGACCCAGCCCTTCCTTGTGCCCGGCTTTCCTGGCCAGTTAGCCGCCACAAGCTATGAACCCAAGCTGCAAAATCAAGCCATGGACTCAAGCTACCTTCAGGACTGGTAACTATACAGCAGCTGCAGACATCTGATGTGTGTGTGTGTATATAGGTATTAGTTATTGGTCGTAAATCAAATTGTGTTATCATAATAAACGTGGCATCTTTGTCTTGTCCCCTGAAACAATCCTGTACAGTTTTGTCTGCATAACAGCATAAGCAAGCACAGAGGCCTGAAAGGATGTTTTTAAAAAAAATTCTTGCTGTTTTTAACTTGAGAAATATTAGGAGTGTCAAGTCTGGTTTTCCATGGCTCTGTTGGCAGATCTATGGGAATGATCAGGGATGTTTACCACGGGCTGTCAATACCTTACTTGAAAGTTTAAGCTTCCATTCAAAGTGTTGCTCAGGAAGAAACACCACAGTTGCGTCTCTTGATCCTAAACACCACACATCATCACCCAAACAACAAGCTCCCCTATACAGTCACTATGGTCACCTGCATGATTCTGAAAGTACAAAGCTTATACCATTTACTGTTAAAAAGGAAATTTGAAATCAATGAACTCACACTCAATAGTAACAAACCACCCCCATATTATTTATTACAAATCATTAAAACTGCCTGACTTCAAATAGCCTTATTTTTAACAAAAAGTGTCTGGAGTTTCTCCATTACGAGAACTCAGTTTCCCAGGAAATGGACCAGAGAAAATAGTGAGAAAGAGACACTATCTGACATTTCATTTGGTTTAAATAAACAAACAAAAAGTGAATGGGTGTCGCATTATGTGCTTTTTAATTAACCATTGGAACAATTTACTAAGGATGGTGGTGGATTCTCCCTGACAATTTGTAAATCAACGCTGGCTGTTTTTCTAAAAGCTCTGCTCTAGGAATGATTGTGGGAAGTTCTCTGGCCTGCGTTATACAGGAGGTCAGCCCAGATGATCACAGGAATCCATTCTGGCCTTGGAATCTATGGATGTCAATAAGGCCTTGTCAACACAGGCACTTTTCAGCACTGCAACTTTCTCGCTCAAGGGGGTGAAAAAACACATCCCTGAGCGCTGCAACTTACAGCGCTGTAAAGTGGCTGTGTAGATGGTACACCAGCGCTAGCAGTCACACTCCCACTGCTGGTACCTACTCCCCTCATGGGGGTGGGTTTTTTTTTTACAGTGCTGGGAAAGCTGTTTGCTTTCAGGGCAGGCTGGGAGACACACGTATGAATGTGGCCTAGCTGTCTAAGCATGAATGGGTCATTGGAAAAGTACTGGCTGAGGCCGGGAGGGCCCCACATCAATGGGAAATCTGAGATGACAATAGAAAACCTATTCACCAGGACACCGACACCTAGCAACCAACTACCCAGAGGGAGGTGGCTTTCCTCACCTCTCACCAGGGAAGCTGAGTAGAGACCCCAGCTCGATAACAAAGGACTGGGAAAGCTCAATCTAAAAAGACATCAGACCACAGGGCCTACCCTGTGCAGGAAGGGCGAGACCTCTTGGAGGTCTGGCACACCACAGGCGTTTCTCCTAGAGATCATTTTAAAGCTTGGGGTTGTAGCACCAATTCTCTGGATCCGTGACAAAAAGCATTAGGTATTGAACGGGTGCATCAGTGCCAAATCTGACCTCTAAGGTGGTGAGATAGCCAGCCAATTTCTTCACGATGGGTTCCAATGCACAAGTCTTGGCTCTGGTATCACAAACAAAGCCCAGATTGAAAAGCAGAGCATTCCGGCTGTATTTTTTGTGCTCAATACAAACTGGGCAGCCAATCAGCTTCTTGTCCATAGCAGTCCTATCAAAGAGAAACAGGCACAAGCTGTCAACTGCAATTGTTCTGGAAGCACTGGTCAGAACTCCATAGTGAAAGATTTTGCTTTTAAAATAGACACTCCTTTGTTTTGTATGAAAAATCCAACGGATCCTCCCCAAACTCCCAGCCCTTACTCCGAGCCCAGAATGAATTTTCTGAGAATTTACAAGTAAACGCGTTCAGCAGCTTATGAGAGTGAGTCATTTAAGAAATTTAGCATCTGTGCCAGGCTTTGTCCCGAATTCTCTCAAAAAAATGCAGACTCTTCAAAGTTTCCAAGTAGTTAAAATTCATTGACATCTTGTGCACAGCCTGTAATTAAATTATGAAAAATGGTGGTTGCTCATTGCTATGATTATTCAGTGCAGTTCTAAGTGGCACTCACACTGTGATGAGCTTGTTCTGCAGCTCGGGTTTGGTGATGATGTACACCTGGACTGTGTCAAAGAGCTCTCGGGATATGAAATCCTCCGGGACCTGCATGGCCAAGGAAACAATAATGTATCATTGAAGAGCCAATAGACATAACCCTACAGTCTCATAAGAAACCCGAGCAACAGGCTACAGGCATGACAAGGAGAGTGAGCACCTGTGAAAAGCCACTTTCGTAAAGAGCCATAAGATGTCACATTATAAAATGTCACAGTTCAGCTGAAGAGACACACAGGGCTCAGCTGCAGGCCCTTGGCTGATGGGGCCAGCATTGGCTGGGCGCTGGAGACAGCAGACTGAATCCCCTCAGTTCACTGCCTGTTTGAATACTCAATAGATCCCTGCCCCAAATACTCTGGCATCACTGACCTGGTACGTTATTTTAGGCCCCAACGTTGGGTGGAATTCACTGAAGAAGATGCACTCAATTCTGCTGCTGCTGTCCATGGTTATTGCTGCAAGAGATACACCACAAAACTGATGCTTACCAAAAGAGCAATCAAGTGGATTCTCTTTGGATTTCTCTTCCCTTGGTCTTTTTCTCCCTCTCCCACAGAGAACACTAGTGCAATATAAACAATACAAACCTTACATTAACGCAAATTTTCAAAGCACAAGAGTCATGTGTTCAAAGTTAAGTTACAGCAGCTGTAAATCTGGCCTGCGTGACGTATACAGACTGTGAAGTTAATGCCACGTGTGATAATACACATGTATTGGAGGGACAGGTAGTGTATAAAATATCTTAATCTTTGACACAGCACTAGTGTGGCTTTATGCACTGAATTCCAGTGCAATCACCATACTAGTGGCTGGGCCCTGCCTCATTAACAAAGTCACTTCACATCAAAACTGGCCTTTGCCTCTCCTTCCAATCCAGCAGTTACTTATGTGAAGCTACTCTTTAACACACCCTACTGCCCACTGGAAGTTGACTGTACATACAAAATACAAGTTATTCTCTGACTTCTACATGATTAAAACGTTACCTTGAAAGGTGTCCTGCAAAGGTACACAAAAATGGAATAGAATTACGATATCATAAAAGGCAAGAGTTAAAGTTCAGCAACTACAAGAGAAAGGAGTCTTAAAATATTTAAATTTTTATTCCTCAGGAGCAGGGGCATGGGGTGAATGTTAGGCATGAATATTAAAAAAAATCAAAGTTTGCTTCTGTTGGGTATTAAAGTTTAATATGAGTTTTTTGCAAAGATTCATGTTGCAAAGCTCAAATTTGCAAGTTTTATGCACCATGAACAAAGGTCAAACTACAGTTCTCGTTCAAATGCAAATTAATATTTGCAGAACATTTCCCTCCCCCATAGCCACACTTCCTTTGCTCAGTGCTACAGCTGCTAATACCTAAAGCTTCTATAGCACTGATCATCTCAGGGTGTCAGCGCATTAGTACAGCTGGTATCATCACCCCATTGACTGTACAGAGACAGAAAGCCTGTTCAGGAGCATACAGCAAGCTGGGGAAGGTGACTCTGAGTCCCAGCCCTGTGAACTAGCCACTGAATTCCCTTCCCCACGATGGAGATAGAACCCAGAAGTTCTGGTTCCCAACCTCCTCAGCCCACTAGACCCCTCTCTCTTCCCAGAACCCAGGAGTCCTGGGTTCCAACCTCCTCAACCTCTCTCCCCTCCCCGAGTTAGGACAGAAGAACAGCCGCTCCCAGGCGACCCTACAATTACATCGGCACAGGGCCCCATCCCTTGCAACTCGGCCGCAGACACGAAACCAAGCAATCACCTACCCGACTTCGCACATGCGCACACAGCCGCCCCGGGAGCACACTTACCCGTACACCGTAGCAAGGAAGTAGTCGCTGCCAGCCGGCCGATCTACGCATGCGCACTGAAGGCTCACCCGGATAGGACTACAGCGCCCCACCTTTTGTCACATGTTCCTGGAGCATGAAGGCGACGCAGCCGTGAGATGGAAGGTGGGTTTTACAGATGATAGACAACAAAGTTCAGCCACTTAGAGGCTCTAGCAGGAGGGTGAATATAATGAAGGACAGTAGACCCCACCCAATCAGGAGGCGGGGGTAGTTTTTCCGGCTTGTCTCCGAGATCTAGGAGATGCTGGTGATCCAGGATCAGGTGAGGCTACCCCCGCGGAGCCAACACCCAGAGCCGAGGGAGCCCGTCCCCCCGGGGGGGAGCCTAGGACCCCTCCCTCGCTGCGCTGAGCCCCTCCCTCTCGGGGGGGAGCTGGGGACCCCCCCGCTGCGCTGAGCCCCTCCCCCTCGGGGGGGGAGCCGGGCTCCATGGGCCCCATGGTGGGTGGGGTTTGGGGGCATGCAAACCTCCCGGTAGTCGTGCCTGCCAGCAATGCCCTGAGACCCGTGGGGGGCTGGTGAGAAGCAGGGTGACCTGGTGAGTGTTGCTATGCCCGGACTCTTTGCTGCTTCCCGCCACGCAGGTGCTGGGTGTCCTGCGATCATGCCCCGTAAGGTGACGCTGACATGGCCGCTCTTCCGGTACAGAGCAGGTCCCTGAACCGGCTCTGTGGTCCCATTGCCAGGTCCCCTCGGGGGCAGGCGGCTTGAGGAAAGGTTTAGTCAGAGAGAGGCCTCAGATTTCCTTCCACTCGGCTCTGCAGCGTTCTCCCTGTTCCACTCAACCTGTGGCTAAACCGTGCCTAGGGATGGGTTTGCAGAGGAGGCAGAGGCTGTGCGCTTGTGTCATCTTAACCCTAGTGCTCCCTGGCACATAGCGTGTGGGCCTGAACATGCCTTGTGCCCTTGCAGTTATTTGAGATCTGTTCATCTAGTGTCATAAAAATAATGGCCCTTTCTTGTCCCAGCTGGGTCTGATCCT
This sequence comes from Chelonoidis abingdonii, assembly GCF_003597395.2. Classification (NCBI taxonomy): domain Eukaryota; kingdom Metazoa; phylum Chordata; order Testudines; family Testudinidae; genus Chelonoidis; species Chelonoidis abingdonii. The sequence continues at coordinate 20,531,511 of NC_133784.1, forward strand.
ACTCTGACTTCAGGATCTGCTCCATATGCATTTTGGAGTCACACTGCTGACTTTACAGCCCCGTCTTCAGGACTTCAGGAAAAGGAGCCTTCTGCAGCATTAGCTGAAACTGGCTGCAGAATCTGTTTCACTGGGAGGATGTAAGAGGCAGGAAGGAGAAACCCAGTGGGTTTTCAGATTCTAGATAGAAATTGTAGCACTGACAGAAAAGTCCTCTTTTTGGCTTGTAAACACAGCTTCCTCCATCTGCTGTCTTGGGTGAGAACTGAATATGGAACGTCATGATGATACTCATTTTTCAGAGTCTAAATGTGCTTTGAAGCCAAGCTTTCTTTGCTGATCAAGTGGGAGGAGCACCAAGCCCACATGGTAGTGGGTGAGATGGCCTGTGTATTATGACACAGGCCATCTCACCTGGAATGATTTTCACTTTGCATATTCTAAATACGCACTGCCACTGTATCTGTGTTCAATAGACTGAAATGTGATAGTACCATAATTGCCTTGCAGTGGTATAATATATCGGCTTGTGTCTTTGTCTCTATTATTCTTCCTCTGTTGATGAAATGGATCCGATCTGCTCCAGCTAGGTGTATCAATTTCTTCTACTTGTCACACACCTCTTGATCTCATCTGAATTTTTGGAACAAAGGGCCCTGTGTTCCATGTGATGCTACGTGTTCAATCAGCTGATTCCTACAGAATTGTGATAACATCCCCCTAAATCAAGCCATTCTCTCTTGTCTATCAACAGTCCAGTGACAAAGTTTGATGCTTTTAAAGTTGGTCAAGCTCCTTCCAGGCTGAGCTGTCAGCATGTGCCCTCCTGATTGGCATTCAGATTGTTTTGTTGTTGATGCGTATTTCTTTCAGCGGCACACTGGACATTTTCCCAATAATGTGGAAAGACCTGCCCCACCCTGCTAGAGGGCTGAACACTTGCCATTGCCTATGAGTGAGTGAACAAGCAACCAGTATCTGCAGCTTATAAACTGCTTTGGCAAACTTCAGGAGTCTCGTCCTTCAGATTCACTGGTGGGATCTTGTATGAGCCTTCTCATGTATAACGATAATTTCCACCCCTTGTTGTTCTTCGGGACTTAACTTTATTTTTCTCATTTTCCTGCTTTCTAGATAATCCATGGATGTCTAGGAAGGACAGCAGAGAATTTCTTGCTTTAAGCCACAAACGGTCTATGGTCCTTCCTTGCTGGATCACTCCCTTGCTTGGATGTCTTGGGGAAGCTGATGCCTGCTAGACAGCCCGTGTAGCTAGTGGGAGTTAAATGGTGTAAGCGCTGCTGCTGTGGGGCAGAAGACAGGCTCATATCACAATGGCTCTGACCATCGAGACAGAGTCACGGATCTACCTCTCCTTGCGAGCTGTCTCCGGCATCACTGCCCACCTTGTCTCACTTGGTTTCACCATCTTTGTGGCCATACTGGCCAGACCTGGGTCAAGTAAGTAGAAGCCAGTGGGGGCAGAGCTACTGGACAGCATCCATGATTAAACAAACATATGGGATCGATTTTAGTGCTTCTGAAAGTGATGGGCTGGCTAGTGCCAGAGGATGCATGCAGGCCTTATGTAAACTCCACAGGGACCTCTGCCACCCTGTGGCTATTTGAGTCCTGCCCCTCTCTGTCAATGCACATTAATCCTGACCTGCAGCATCCTACCTAATGCTCCTGCTATTCTGGTCCTGGGGCTCCCGCTCTGCCAATGCACCTCACTTGTGGTCTGCTGCATTCCCAGCTACCCATTGCTAGGCCTTTTGCAATCACAGACTCTTCCTCCTTCTCTTGGTGTTTTTATAATGTGGAGTGATGACTGAAGAGGTTCACTGCACACGAGTGGATCACCCTGCTGGCTTCCCTCAACCGTAACAGTTTTGCTGACAACTATTGTGCTGTCAACTTGAAATAAAGAATTTAAAATAATCCCCATCTGCCCCTGAGTCCCCCACTGCCTGTTTTTGTAGGTCTGGTCACATTTCACAATGTGGTTCCCTGGATGGAAAAAAACCACCCAAATGGGTGAAAGTGACGAGACACAAAGTGCTGTCAAAGAAAGTAAACAAACTGAAAACACAGTGTGTTTCTTTCCCATCACTTTCAGTTATAATCTGTCTAGCTAAGGCACTTGTATGGCCTCCACTGTTGTAGTACCTGAGTGCCTCACAATCTTTAATGTGTTTATTCCCACAGCACCCCACCAGCCAGGTGAGGCACAGAGCAAAAGTGACTTGCCCTGGGTCATGCAGGAAATCTGTGGCAGAGCAGGGAATTAAAGGCAGGTTTCCCAAATGCCAAGCTAGCACCCTGACCCCTGGACTATCCAATCTTAGGTGGCTGCATGTGATAATGGTGGGTTAAAACATGGAGTGATTTTTGAGGTGATACCTCTAGCAGGGAGTGTGGTTTTTGTTTTTTTCAGCTATACGTTAGTTTTTGGCACACCGGATGGCTAGTCTGAAAGGGCTCATTCCTCTCTCTTGTTTCATTCCAGGCTTGTTCTCCTGGCATCCTTTCTTAATGTCACTTGCGGTAAGTCGGACAAAAGAGCTCCATGTTACCTGCCTCCTTCCCAGTAATCTATTCTTCAGTAGCCACTGGTAACCCCACCCTCTCAGGGCTGAGGGCTACTCACAATGGACTCAGTGCAATGTTGTCCTGCATCTTGTCACGTCATCGTAGTGCGTAGCAAGTGTAAAATGTTGCTGAGTCAGCATGGCAGAGTTGTCTACCTGCTTTGCACTTTTGAATGATAACACAAGGCACAGGTGGTGCTTAGCTGATTCCCCACCCCTTGTCCTCGCTCTCCCATCTGGGTGTCATCTCTCCCAGGCTATAACCAAATCTGTTTAGCTCTTCAAGCATCTCTCTTCCTCTCTCAGCACCACTGCCAGGCTCCTGAGGAGTTCAGAGCTATTGGGCTAAGTCTGGTCCAGGCACCTGGCCAGGTGCAGAGACTGATGGCTGCAAGCAAGTTTTAAACCACAAGTTCTTTGCCAGCATGGGGAGAGAAATTTTAACCAATGGGAGCAGTGTTCCCTCTAATTTTTCCCACCCATGTGCAGAATGAATTTTGTTATGTGTACCAATATGGAGGTGATGTGTGACCCATCACCTTCATATTGGTGCACATAACAAAATTGATGTGGTGGGGGTGAGGCCAAGGGATTCAGAGTGTGGGAGGGAACTCGAGGCTGGGGCAGATGGTTGGGGTGCAGGGTGGGTGAGGGCTCTGGGGTGGGGCCAGGGATGAAGGGTTTGGGGTGCAGGCTGCCCTGGAGCTACGGTGGGGAGAGAGGACTTTCCTCAGCTCTCTCTCCCCACAACAGCACCTGGGCTGTGGGGGAGAGGCGCCCCTGCCATGGCAGGTCCAGAGCTGGGTTGGAGCCAGAGGAGAGGCGCCTTTCCCCTGGCAGCAGCAGGTCCTGGGCCTGGCTGGGGCCACCAGGGAGGGACGCTTCTCCTTGCTGTAGCCTTGAGTGCCTGCGCAGCACTTAATAGGCTGCTGCACGGCCGCACAGTTTAGCGGGAACTTAGATTGGAGGCTCAGGACTCTGAACACCGATGAAACTTCTGCCCTAAATATTCCAGCATTACAACCTCTAGTTGCCATTTCTGCAGCCAGGATCTGCATGCAGTCTCTGATGGGGGGTCTCGTAAAACCAACCGAACTAACCTGCATGTCTTAGCCAGCTCTTCTTTCATATGCAGCCCTTTCCCAGGCACTCTTTGCGTCACTCAGCAGCCACCTGCTGCAGGGGGGAGTTGGAAAGGCTGGTGGCAATAGCATATGTGAGCTTAGGGGTGACAGGAGCAGTGGGTTACATCCCATGTTAGTGGGAGATGCCTAGTTCAGAGCCATGACATGGAGAAATGTAACAGAGCCTATGGAGACCAGCTGTACTGAATCTGCATATCTTAGGCGCTTATCACCTTATGTTTGGGCCCCAGATGGCCATGAATATATTTCCTCTCCCAGCTCCCATGTGAGAGAGGGAGGTGGTGGTATACCCACTTGACAGATGGGGAACTGAGTCCTAGAGAGACTAAGGACCATTTCTGAAAGATATTTAGGCACCTAACTCCCATTTAAATCAATAGGAGTTAGGTGATTTTAAAAATATGGCCCTAAATCATAGAATCATTAGGGTTGAAAGGAACCTCAAGAGGTCATCTCGTCCACCCCCCTGCTCAAAGCAGGACCAATCCCCAGACAGACTTTTGCCCCAGATCCCTAAATGGCCCCCTCAAGGATTGAGCTCACAACCACGGGTTTAGCAGGCCAATGCTCAAACCACTGAGCTATCCCTCCCACAAGGTCACACAAGAAGTGCCTGGTGGAGCAGGGAATTGAACTGGGGTCTCCAAAGCCCCAGACTAGCCCCCTAACAACTGGATCATCCTTCTCTGGTTGCCCACACAGCGCTGGCTACTCTCCCAAAGCCCTGTCTCTTGGTGCTGTAGGGCTCAGTGTAAAACCTGAATGGGCTTCTCAGGAGGGAGGCAACCATTCCTTTGGTTGTTCCAAAGTCTTGGTTGGCTATTTGGAAGGGCCATCTCCAGGATGTGATACTTAGGGTGCAGACAGTTTTCTTGGGGGGCTGGGGAGAGAAAGAGGCTGCTGCCAGCACTAGCCTGCCTGCTGTTGTGTAGTGTCCACGACAAACCTTCTCCCTTTGTCCCCCTCAGTTCTCCTTCTTGATGACCGAAGCCCTGCTTGTTTTCTCGCCGGAGAGCTCACTACTCCGCTCCTTCTCTCGCAAAACCAAGGTCCGCTTCCACTGGGCCCTGCAGCTGCTCACCCTCCTCTGTGCCCTGCTGGGCCTGGCTATCATCAGCTACAACAAGTACCTTAACAGCAAGGCCCACTTTGTCACCTGGCATGGCCTGACAGGCCTGCTGACCGTGCTTTATGCCAGCATGCAGTGCATAGGTGGTGTTGCTCTTCTCTACCCCAAGCTGATGAAGAACTGGACGCTGGCCAAGCTGAAGGTCTACCATGCCACATCGGGGCTGGTGGGTTACCTCTTGGGCTGTGCCAGTTTGATGCTGGCCATGTGCTCCTTGTGGTTTACCACCACAGTGACAGGTCTTTCCTGGTACCTGTCAGTGCTGTGCCCCATTCTCACCAGCCTAGTTATCATGAACCAGGTGAGCAATGCTTATCTCTACCGCAAAAGGATCCAGCCCTGAGGTACCACGCTAAAACCAAGTTTCCCTGGGAATGTTCAAGGTGCCACGCACAGTCCCTGGGGCATTGGACCAGGGAAGTCACCTGCATAGGGTCTCTCTGGAGCTAGCTTTCTAACTAACTCTCTATTTTTAATACTGGAAATGTCTAGAGCATTGTGCCTGTCCATGAAATTGCTCTTCCCAGAATACCTAGCAGCCCTGGGCACGGTGGTCTAGTTGCCATAGACACTGTGTGTGACGGACAGCAGCAGTTTAGCCCATATGTGCTTTGGTGCTGAACGGTTTCCCAGCCATACGCAGGTCTAGTAGCTGGAACAGCTGGGTGCTTATCAGCGGAGCCCCGTGTGAACTACTCCACTCTCAGACTTCGTACAACCAGCGGCAAAAGGATTAAAGCTGGAATTCAGACCTCCTTCCCCTGGTTGGGCTCAACACTAGTGCAGAATGTTCTCATTGATAAAGCACCAGGACTGTATTGCAGTGTAGGGAACTTGTCATATCCCTTTTGTGATTAGGCATGTCTGGAATTTTCCCTTCCTCGTCCTTTTACAGGAGTAAAGATCAGTATTTCCTAGCAACAAGCAAAACTCCAAGGAGGACTGCCCGGGGCCCACAGCCCTAATCCCGAAGGAGGTGCTGCTGTGCAGAGAAGAGGGGATCATGGTAGTAGAGATGGGACAGGCACCATCTACCCTTGAGTAATGTTGACCCCTCCGCCATGGCCTGGGGAGTCTGCCTTGGAGAAGGTGTATGGGTGCAGGCTGGGGAACCGGAGGTGGGAGGGAAGGGCCATGGGCAGAGGAGCCTTTCAGGCAGCCCGTGGAGATTCTCTAAATTAAAGGTAATTGATGGTTGTTTCAGCCCACCTGGGTGAATGGTTTGAGGCTGAGGGAATGAAGGCAGGGTGATGACTAAGGAGCAGCCCTGGAGCAGAGGGGCCTGGGATCTCCATGAGCAAAACTAGAGACAGATGAAGCTAAGGAGAACATCTTGCATGAGCTGGGGCTGTGCTGGGTGGGTGAAGCTCACCCTGGGCAACTTTAGCTTGGATCTCCTGGTAGAGCATGGGCTGGAAATCCAAGCTCCAGGAGTGGCAGAGCCATTCATCATCTCCCTGTGACTTTGACTGGGGCTGCTCGTTAAAGCCACTCTGAGTGGAGCCAGCCAAGGGCCTTAGTCAGCATACTCTCTATAGAGCAGGGCTCCAGCCTTGTAGCAGCAGGGACTAGCTGCTGAGAGGGATCTCCCCAGTGTGCCATTTGAGCAACTTAGATGTGGGGGTCTGGAATTATTGCCCAGATGGTTTGGAGGGGATGGGAAGCTGGGACCTTCTCCATGGAAGGTTGGAGAGCTGAGGGCATATGCTCTTGCTTCCTGGAGCACCTGCCCTCCAGGGATCTCGCAGCACTTTTGCAGCTGCTAATGAGTCCTTCCCACACCCCTCATGGAATAGCCAGTATTGTTCACCCCATTGTACAGCTGGATAAACTGAGGAACAGAGAGGGAAGTGACTTGTCCAAGGTCTCACAAGGAGCCACTGGGAAGATCTGGGAATCAAACCCAGCTCCTGAGGTTTATGCACCATCCTCTCCCCACTGTTCCTCTGACAGCCTTCTGGGCAAAGCTCAGGCCCCCTGTCCCCTTCCTTGTGGTATGTGGGTGTGAGAGCAGCAGGCTTGCTGTGTTGTGTATTGCTGGGACACAGCCCTGGTGTATGTACTGTAGTGTTTTTAGAGCATGTGGGAAAGAGCCCACAGCCTCCTGGGCACTGAAAGCCTGGGAGGGGGAACATATTGCACAAATGGTGCTATGGCCCACAGGCAGAGCCTGTCTTCTGGGGAAGGAGAGAAATGAGTTGGACTGAACCTTCTGTGCCTGGTGGGAAGGAAAGGACTTGGGCTCCAAGAATAAGGAGATTGGAAGCAAGTCCTGTTTTTATACCTGAGTAAAAGAACAAATGTTGGGTTAGGCCCTCCAGGCTCCCCAGGTCCAGCCCTTCTCTGGGAGAAGTCTGGGGCACAGAGGCTAGATCAGGGCTTGATTCCATCACAGCACCCGGGGGCCCTTCCTCATGCCTGGAATAGCCCTGGTGAGGATTCCTAATGGTGCTGTGCTGTGTTAGCTGCTGTGCAGTATTCCCCTTGGCTGCTGTATGAGCATGGAATGATCCTGGCAGCCCATTCACCTTGATGTTGCACTGACACCTCCCTTCTGTTAAAGGGAGACAAAGGAAGTGCCCCTCCTCTCTGTTAGAGGGGTACGAGCAGCTTTGATTCAGGAGGCAGCCCCAGGACTCACTTTGCTGTGTGTGCAGCTCTCCTCCCTGGTTAAATGAACCCCCCTTCCTAGCAGGGAGGTCCCACCACTCCTGCTCTGCAGGCCTCAGGGCTGTAAAAGATGCAGAAAGGGTTTGACTCCTGCTGGAGCCCAAGGAAGCTGCAGCCGGCCGCAGCTGCCATTTCAATCCTCTTACTGAGGTGCAGCATGTTCCCACGAGGGTAGGGGAAGTAGGAGCAGGGCCTGCTCAAGGAACATTAAGCTGGAGTCAGAGGTTTTTTAATTAAAGATTTCAAGCAGTTGCAGCCTTGTCAGCTTTGTGCCTGTTTGTTTTGATTTTAATTGCCTCGTTATCCACTAAATTCTTGCTGAGAGAACAGAGGAATCTTCTTTGATGGGTGCTTTCATCCCTCCATTAACATGCAGCAGGGAGCATTTTTCACTGCAGGGTAAGAACAGCTCCCTTTGCCTAGGGATTTTACCCCTAAGCAGCTGAGGGGAAGGAAGCAGGCAGCGGAGAGACATGGACTAACCTCTAGATACCCTACCAATGAAGATGCTAGCACAGGAGGGACAATGATGCAGCAGGCTGTATCTCACTCAGCGTCTTAGTATAGTTTCTTCCTGCCATTTGCAGGCTACAGGTCAATATCACTAGCTTTTTTTGGCAGCTGCGGAAAAGGAAAAAAACAGTTCAGGCCTCCTGGGGCACCTGCCAACAGTAAGTCTGGGTGCTCCTAGGAGAAGTCATTGTGTCATGCTTAGTCACTTATTGGCCCAGCCTGCATCTGCTGTCCTGGAGCACCTTCCACAGGAACTCAGTGGAATTCATGCTCCCCGCAGTAATTGTAAAACTGCTGGGCTTGATGCCCCCTTCTCAGACACTGCTCTCTCAGATTAAATGAATCCAGCTCAGAAACACGGCAGCTGATGCTTTAAGATTAAAAAAGGAGAAGCAGATTTTGCATCTAAATTAGCTTCATTTAATCAAGTAGATTAAGAGACTAGCAGGTTTATGAGAGGGTGGTAGGTGCTATGGCAGCTAATTCTATGCATCTGGGATCAAATGCAGCATTTTAACCCTTTGGGCACCAGGATTTTCCAACACACATTGCTCATGTCGGGTGCATTAATTCATACAAGCCATTAGATGCAGTGCAGTGAACCAGGGCTCAGGATCATCAGCCCAGCATTTCACATCTGACCAAGGGTTGTGGTGGATTCCCCACACTGACAATTTTTAAATCAAGACTGAGTATATTAAAGATCTGCTTTACCTCAAACAGCTTGTTCTTCCTCACAGGGATGACAAGCATAATCTGGTCCCCAGTAGCATAGGAGTGGGCACGTGCTGAGCAGTCGCACCAGACCTGCTTCCCTTGGGCCCTGACTAGGTTTCCCCTGGCCAAGCCCATGAGCTCAGCAAGGTTTTCCCAGAAGGTCAGTACATACTCCACCACGGATTCTCCATTGGGCAAGGCCTTCCTCTCCCACTCATCCCTCATCAAATCTAGGGGTCCCCTCACCTCCCATACAGCAACTTGAATGGGGAAATCCTGTGGATTCCTGGGGCACTTCCCTGTATGCAAACAGCAGGTCCGGGAGATACTTGTCCGAGTCCTGCAGGTGCTGGTCTGTAAAGGTTTTCAGCATCATCTTTAAAGTCCCATTGAATCTATTCACCAGCCCATTGGACTGAGGGTGATGCACTGAGGCTCAGATGTGTTGGACCTCACACTTCTCCCACAAGCACTGGAGCAGGGTTGACATGAAGTTGGACCCCTGGTCTGTAAGGACCTCCTTGAGGAATCCCCCTCTGTTGAAAATGGTCAGCAGTGCATCTGCCACGGTCCCTGCCTTGATCGACGACAAGGCCACTGCCTCGGGATAGCACATAGTGAAATCCACCACCAGCAGAATGTATTTCTTCCCTGATCAGGTCGCCCTGCTGAGGGGCCACACCATAGCCACCTCTGGAAAGGCTCCTCTATGATAGGCAAAGGTCTTAGAGCTGCTTTACACTTATCCCAGGCCTTCCCCACCCTCTGGCAGGAGTCACAGGACCTGCAACACTGTTGGACCATGTCAAAGACTCCAGGCCAGTAAAAGTTGTGCAGCAGCCTCTACCTGGTGCACTGGATGCCCCAAAAGGGGAATATCGTGGGCCAAGTACAATAGTCTGCGATGGTACCTTTGGGGGACCACCAATTGCCTCCTGGCCTTCCAAGGTTCAGTTTGCCCTGAACCGGTCTTTCCCAGTACAAGAATTCTTTCTCCCACAGGAACCTCCGCTGGTAGTCCTCCCCCTGGGATCCTGCACTACTGTGGCCAGCAAGGGCCCTCAGCTTCTCTAAGGAAGGATCCTACTGCATCTCTGTCTGGAATTCAGCTGCTGGGTTTGAGGGTATAGCCCGGATGGCCATGCCTCAGTTTCCCCACCTTAGGACAGAGGCTCTGGCCCAGCCCTGTCATGCCCTACCCTTGGTGCTTCAGTCCCCTCCTTCAGGAGGTCCCAGATCCCTCGCTGGCTCTGGCTCCAGGTAAGGACCAGGGCACTCTGAGTGCCATCCAGCCAGTCCTCCAAATAATTACCCATTAGCACCTCAATAGGCAGGTGATCAAGCATCTCAACCTCTTTGGGTCCCTCCTTAGCCCCCTCATTTCAGGTGTATCCTTGCTACAGGCACCTTGACAGGGGGCCCAAACACTCCCCTCAGGGTCATGTATGCATTGGGCACTAGCTCGTCTGGGTCCACCACCTCAGGCCACGCCAGTGTCACCTCTGCATTCATGTCCCAGAACCTCTGGATGCTCCTTGTACCCATTGTCCCCGGGACCTGTCCCACACTCACCCAGAGAATTGAGTATGGGTGCTGTGGAACTGAAGCCCTGCCTTTGAGAGGTCTCAGTGAATCCCCTTCCGTGTCCCCAGTGTGGGTCTCCCTCCTCCCCCATATCTGCTGTCCACAAACTCATCCGCCAGTGCCCCTGCACTGTGCAGATCTTTAGGCTTCCGATCCACTAACCACATCTTAAGGTCTGGAGGGCAAATGTCAAACAGTTGCTACAACCCCACCAGGTTATACACAGCCTCTGCAGTAGTGGCCCCTGTGCCCTTCCCCCACTTGCGGAGATATTCCCCCAGCAGGCTGGCAACCTTCTTGTAAGTGATACCCAAGGTCTTGTGTATACCCTGGAATAGTTTCCTGTATTCCTCAGGGGTCAGTTGAAGCTGCAGCAGTAAAGCCTGTTTGAACAGGTCATAACCCCCCTCTCAATACCATCCATTTGGCTGAATGCCTCTATGGCCTTCAGGTCCAGCAGGGGGGTTAGCCTGTCTGCAGAGTGAATCTGGTGCAGATCACTGGCCTTCTCAAAGGCTGTAAGGTAGGCCTCAATATCCCCCCCTCTTTAAACTGGGGCAGCAGTTTGATGTCTAGATTCCCCCCAGAACTGACAGCTTGGGGCTCTTCCCCACTTACCCCCTGTCAGGCCCTCTTGGCCTGCTTCTCCTCTAACTCCAATTCATGCTTTTGCTGTTCTGCAGTTCGCCAGCCTCCGCTTCTTCAGCTCCAGCTTCTTCGCTTTCAGCTCCAGCCTCCACAGCTCCTCCAGGGAGAAACCTGACTGGGGAGTTGGACTCCTGGCCGCTACACGGACTGCCCCCACAGCTACTCCCTAGCTATCCGGGCATCCCAGGAGCCCCCCTGGAATCTGGAGCCTGTTCCTCAAACTGGTCATTCTCTACAAGCTAAGCCGTCAGCTGCTCCTTAGTGAGCCTCCCCACACTCAGCCCTCTCCCCCTGCACAGACGTGCCAGGTCTCTCTTATGGAGCTTGGTATAGGCCATTTCCACACTGGTTCCTTCAATTCCCTTGTTTTATCACTGGCAGCCACTCACTGCAAAGGGCCTGCAGTCACAGCCAACTGTCTACAGGATGCATCCACAAACCATCCTCTGCTACCATGTTGTCATGGACTCTCAGGATGTGCCCGCTCTTGGCCCATACGGTCCCTGAGGGGACCCCCATTCAGTGTGACAGTCCTTCTCGAGGGTTCACTCTCTCTGAAGGGTTAAGGCCCTCTGCCTCCTGGAACCACACTTCTCTGAGCCTTAACACACCTGTCTCTCACCACTGGCCCCCTCAGGGAGTCCACTCGCTCTGGACCCCCAGGGCCTCCACTCCCAGAGGGAATAATGCAACCCTGTCCTCTAGACTGGAGTGACTCTCAGCCGGTGTGAAACAGGAGGGTTTTTTGAGCATCTGAACACAGCATAGGAAACTCTCAGGACCTTCAGGGCTGGCCTCCCTCAGCACAGTACATCCAAGTCTCCCCTGCATCCAGGTGGGCTCTGGCTGGTCTCCCCCGTCCCAAGCTCTCTGCTTTCCAGCTGGTCATCCAGTACCATCTGCCCCCAAGCCGTCTCTGTTCTTCATCTTCTATCCAGGTAAACAGGGTCGCCTGGGCCTCCTCTCCAATCATCCGTCCTTTGTTCCCCACCAACTGGTCAGGTCACCGAGGTCCACTCTCTCCGCAGCCCATTGTACTCCCACTGGCCAGAACTGGCTCAGTCTCCTGAGCTGGGCCTCCCGGTCACCACTGGTGGGGTATCCATTCTCCCAGGCTTTGGTTGGGGTCCCAAGTTCCATTGCTGGCCCTCTGTAACAACAAACTCCCTCTGCCATAACCTCATTAAACCAACAACACTCAGAGGTCCCACCTCTTGGCATGCAAACCATTGGGAGGGGAAAAAAAATCCCCCACTTCGTCACACCTAATCCACAGGATTTCCAGTTATTTCAACCTGAACCCCTACCTCTCATCGCACCCTCACATGGCACGCCCCCATCACTCTTTCAGAGACTGGAAACCATCATGTGACTAAATGGGGGACTAAGATGAGATCCACTGAATTAGTTTCTCAAGGGACTGAGTTAGGATCTGAGCATGGCTTGCTAGGGATAAAAGCCCAGCCCCCAAATTCTTCTGCTACCAATGCTAACCAAACCCCAGGAGCCTTCACCCCCAGCTCTGGTTTTGGCAGAGCCAGTCTCATGTCCTGTGCTCTAGCAGCCATCTAGACTAAAGAGACAGCTGCTCTTAAACAGAGGGATCATCAATGGCTCAGAAAAACATACAGCTTGAAAGCTTTGCCAGACATTAGGATGGGACTCAGACTTACTGGTGATGTAGGGATCAGAGCAGATAAGGGATATAAAATGAAATGGAAGGGTGACCTTCCAAACAGGACCTGGGCTTTGGGTGATCTACAAACTAAAGTGAGAGGCACTCTTTGAAATAATTTGTTTATTGATACTGAAATTCCCATATGTTTATTTCTCGGTTGACAAAACCTTCTTGTGTGGCCCTTTTAAAAAAACAAATCACACACACGCACACTCCTCAGTTTGGTAGCTGCCTCCCAGGGAAGTACACAAGCTGGAGCGGTATAGTCTTGGGGGGCTGGTTCTCAAGGAAAGCTTTTCCACAGAAGCCCCCACAACCCCTCTCCAAAAAATCCCATCAGCACAGAGGAGGGGAAAAGGAGAGAGGAAACCAACATTTTAATCAAAGGGAGGGGAAAAAGCAGGTGTTGGAAGAATTGTCAAGAGCCCCACCATAAAACAGATTTACCATCTGACAAAGAATCAATGCACAGATGATTCATCCAAGCAGCAGTGAACGCGCAGGTCCTACCCAGTTCAGAGGCCGTGTTACAATTTAAATCACCATGAAAGAAATTAGAGAAAAACCAAAGTAGCAATAACACAAATAAAATTAAACCCCTCTAGGACACCCACAGAAAGACTAGGGTTGATGTATGTCCATGGACTAGGCTCAAAGCTCTGTGGCCCCAGACTTTCCAGTCAATAATTCAAAGTAGGCAGCTGCAGCAAGGGGGCGGTATTAAGCAATTACTTTGTAGCTAAACAGGCTTATCTAATGATCATGGCAAATTCCCAACTCAGGAAATTATTGTAGTCAGTTCTTGCCAGATAATCGGGGCCAGAGGGGAAAGGGTTAATATAGCAAAGGGATTAAGAAAAACTTCCTGCTCCTCAGATCAGTAACAAAACTAACTTTGAAAGGGAAAAAGCAAGCTGCAGGGTACTTTTTAACAACCACCACCACAAAATTAAGAGAGAGAAAGTGCTGTATCACTTGCTGAGTTTGCCCTCTGGGATGCTGTGAGGGTCATCTAGTGGTCTAGCACACAGGCTTCAAAACTGGGACCTGACCAACCACGCACAGGGCAAATCCTGAGGCCGGATGAGTCCAGTGCCTCCGCCCAGACAGTGCCATGGCCACCACTGAGGCATACACAGCTAGCCCCAGTGGCAGCTACTGGCAGAGGCAGCCAGCGTAAGGCCTCTCTGGACAGACCAGTCCATGTCCTGTGCTGAAGAAACACACGAGTCCACCTCCCCTTGGTGGTTGGCGCCCAGTCCTGCTTAGTGTCTTTGAGGAACCTCACATCACCACTGAAGAAAGCAAATGAGAACCAGAGCCCCAGCAGGAGAGAGAGCCCTTCCAAGAAGCCAGCATTGGCTAACAGTTACCACCCAGAGACAGTCTAGAGACATGGCATCAGCCGACTGTGGCTATTAAATGCTGGAATGAGGTAGCCCTCTCCTCTTGAGGTTGCTGGAGGTGTCCCCTTGCTCCCTGCAGACAGCATTACTGGGGAGCAGACAGGACTGAGAGAAGATAGAAGGGATCACTCTGACAGGGGAGGTGGTGTGTTCACAGGTCACAGCTGAGGGGGAGCATCCTCAAAGGTGATGAGACTGGACTCCTGGCTGGCTCCTTTCCCTGCAGCATTGGCATCCCGGCTGCTTTGGCTCTTCTCAGGGAGCAGCGGCCTGTCCGCCTTGGGACCTTCCTCATCCTCATCGTCCTCCATGCTGGGCCACGCTGACTGGTCCTCCACACGTTTCAACCGCTCATTCAGCGCCTTCAGGGCGAGTTGTCTATAGGACAAGCACGGACATGCAGGGTTAGTGCAGGATCAACTTCAGGCACTCCCAGGGAGAAGGGACAAGGCACGTGTTACAGCGTGCTGGGCACTTCATGGGTATTGGGGGGGTGGGGGGGGCGAGGGACATCTTCCAATGCTTCTATCGACTATCTGTCCAGCCCAAATAACCACTAGGGTGGAAGCAAAAGAACTCTAATACAATAACCCTGCTCAGCTTCCTGCCCACTCTCCTTTTGCTGCATTTCTGCCCCACTTCCTCTGGTTCAATCTCTGAGTGGCTACTGTTCCCCATACATCAGTTACCATCCTTGGTGCTCCTACCTCCTGCTGGCTTGTAACTCTCTCCACCAAACCTGCATACAGCTCTCCATCTCTCGACTCAGGTGTATCTCCCATTTATTCTGGCTGCTGCTTCTCCCAGTCTGCGACAGCTTTATGGTTTAGTCTAGCCCCCTCTGCTCATCTCCCCATGGCAGAGCACCCTCAGCAGCAGCAAAGAGTTAAGGACGTGTCTCTGCACTTCCCGCACATTGCCTATCTCCAGCAGAGGCAGTAGGGTTTGTGTGTCAGTTTCACTTGGCTGCTCTTGCCTGGGAGATGCTATGGGCAGTAGTGAATGCACCAACACAGTTCTCCTTGGTGGGCATTCCTTACAGGGGAATTTCACAGCGCAGAGGCCTAAGTGCCAGGGAAATGCAGAGCTCCTACAGGTACTCCCAGGACTGAAAGTAACTTAAAGAACTTACTGGCACGCCACAGTCCTGAACGGGGGCGTGGCCTCAATCAGAAGAGGCGGGGCCTTTCAAGATTTAAAGGCCCTGGGTTCCGGCTGTTGCTAGGAGCCCCAGGGCCTTTAAATCACCCCAGAACTACCAGCTGCAGAGGTGGTAGGGAGCCCCAGGGCTCAGGGGCGAATTAAAGGGCCCAGGGCTCCGGCTGCTGTAGAGTTCCAGGCCCTTTAAATCACCGCAGGAACCCAGCTGCTGGAGCTTTGACAGGGATTTAAAGGGCTCGGGGCTCCCCGCAGCGGCCGGAGCTCCGGGCCCTTTAAATCACCGCCGCGGAAGCCGCTCCAGTCTGGCACGGCGTACTGGCTCTTGCCAGCATGCCATACCAGACTGGATCGGCTTACTTTCACTTCTAGTTACTCCCCAGATCTAGCCACCAATAAGCACAGACCCTCCTGTGGCTATGTCTTGGGTAACCTTGCTAAGATCTGAACAGATCAGGGTCTCCTGAAAGGCAGCAACCCACTAGGTTAGGCCATCAACACCAAGAACCACATTTGGTGAAAACATCGATGAATGGGACTTGGGAGGGTCTCCCAAGGGACAGAATCTTTCAGGATCTTGGCTTCAGTCAGGACAGCATCTGAACCAAGACCCTCTTCCTGCTGCCCTCCCCAGGAACAGTCAGTTGCACTTAAGGCGCATCCCTTGCGAATGCAGCATTGATATGAGACCCATCAGACTGTAAGGTCTCTGGGGCAGAGAGCATCTTTTACTATGTGTCTGAATAGCACCTACAGGGCCCTGATCCTGACTGAGATTGTGTGAATCCCTCAGCCTGGCTGTAGCGTTAGATCACCCAGGAGCACTGTTCAGTGCCTCCGTTACTCTTCTGCTGCTAACATTATCCCTTGAATAAATCCCCCCCTCTTTCCTGGGATTAACATCTGCTCATCAGCTGAGGTCAAGCCCCCACCCTTCTGAAGGGAAATTCTAAAGAGCGTGGGAGTGTTTGTGGAATATATGCATGCCAGAACGCCAGGAGATTACATTTGGTGCAGGCCTGGGGGCATCCTGTGGCCCTGTGTTAACCAATGTCCATCCTCTCCTGGGAGAATCTCCCCTGGGCTGTTCCTACACAAACTGCTTCCCCCAAGCATGCTGGCAGGAAATGCAACTGTGGAATGAAACTGGCACCATCCTTGTCAGTTTTACTCCTGCTGCCACTGGGGAACCACTAGAGTAGGAGGGACATTGGCTTCATCCTGGGGCAGAGAGAGGTAAGAGACTGAAGTGGAAGGGAGAAAGAAAGGAGGTGGAGGAGACAGACAGGTCAGAGGGTGCAGCACACATTGGCCAGTGGGTTTCTTGTTCTTTGGGCCAGAAGAGACTGGGAGAGCTACTGATACAGTTCAATCATTGCCTAGGGGTGGGGAAGTGCCATGTCAGGCAGCGCTCCCATCTAGCTGCCCCTAGTTGGGAGAAAGGGTCTTTGAAGGGGAAGGAGTAAAGGTAGGCTAGGAGATACCACTGCTCGATAAATATAAAAATGCAGATTAGTTTAAATTTGATTAACAAAATATATTTGTATTGTAAAGAGACCCTGACTAGCAAGTAGAAGGAATACCTTGAAATGAGTCATAAGGCTAGAGGGAATGAAGTGGGGAGGACATCTGGTTCAAAGAATAACTGATGAGACAAGGAGAAGTTTCTAAAAAGGCAGCCTCTGACCCATACGGGTGACTGCGGATGATTTTCAATAAAACAGAGAGAATTTGTCTTAAAATGAACCAACATTGCCTTTCCCACCCGTGTTAAAGCTTATGTGAGCCCCGGTGCATTGAAAAACTCTTAGTCAGCAACAGCGAGGGGAGAAAAAGCCTTGAGGATTGTAAATATTATCTGGATTAAGATTGGAAATAAGGGTGAACTGTCTCCAACTGGTTTTTAGCTGAGGTCAGTAACTGGCAATGACATCACTTGTTTGTTGAACGGCAGAAAAAGTAAACTCTCAAAGGGTTCATTGAGTCATGCAGATGTTATATGTTGCAGCAGACCGATATGGGTCTAAGCATGCCTGAGTTTAGCCTATTGAGTGTAAGTATGTTGATCAAATGCTTATGTGTTGTTACTATATTAAGTATAATAAATTGCTTATTATTTAGGCTTTTAGGCATGTTCAAAGCAATTGTATAAACATTATTTGGCGTTTGGACTTAATAAAGGAATTTATGATTAAATTAGTGTCGTAGTAATACCCTGTGGAAAAATTAATAATTCCAATGCCACCCACAAAAACAAGAAGGGAGTGGTAAGACAGTAGCAGAGAAGCAAGAAGAGAGGGAAAGGCAGGAACAAGGACCCAAGACAAAGGCCTGTCCTGTCCCACCCCATGTCTCAGAAGTAATTTAACCCTCACTGCAACAGGAAGCCAGACCAGAAAGGTTAAGATATATGGAGCCAAACAGGTGCTTTATCTATTCTACATAAAAACAAGGACATTTGTTTTCCAAGTCAGTAATGGATTACAATGCAACCCTCACTGCAAGCCCCTTGCAGAGAGTCTGCTCTGAATTTGCACTGGCCATTGACTCACATTTGCCATGCCACATTATATAGGAGCACTCATTGTCTACTGGGAAATTATGCTGTGTGCTGCAAGATGCAGCCGGAGGAATGAGAGACATTCCAGCTCTGAGTCATTTCTGTTCACTGCCCAGCAGTAGTTCAAGAGCCTGCCAAATTTACTCACTGGATAGAAGGGAGGGAGGAAACAATTGTCTCATCTCTAGAGGCGAGTTCCCTCTGAGACAGGGCTGAGGCATACTGACAAGGTAATTGGGGCTAGGGAGTTTGCACTGCTGCTCATCAGATCCCCATTTCTGTGGGTCGAGTCTCCTGGGCTCTCGAGCTGGCTGGTTTCACCATCACTAAAGTTGCTTTAAAACTTACCCTGGTGTGTGCATCCAAAGGGAACAACTCCACATGTGTTCCTGATACAAGGAGGGACTAGAAGGAACTTAGCAGGTTTGTGATAACTGCCAAGGGCCTATCTCTGTTCCAGATCCCACATCACCTCACCATCTCAACAGGACTCACCTGAAAGATGCCAGCGAATGAGAGAGAGCACTTGGAACCTGGGTCGGCTGGAGGAAGAGGAAGTGCTTGAACCAGCAACATGCGCCAGTGTTATTGCTGTCCCACAGCTGGTTTAATGGAAAGCAAACTGTCCCATCTTTTCTGAGGCAGAGCAGGGGCCAGGCGGGTCTAGGCCCACCCATAACTAAAGGCCTGCCCCCTCAATTACAGGAGAGGAAGCACTAGGTCCAGGCTATAATCGATTGCTGGGGACAACCAAGGAGAAAACAGGAATGGGCTTGAGATTAAAGGCTGGAAATCAGGGAACCAGAAGAGACAGAGTAGAGCACCCCAGACAGCACCCACCACCCTTTAAAGGCATCCCAGGAATCAGTGGACACTGCCCAGAGATATAAGCGGACAAGAAATAGGCCCCATGGGTGCAGAGCACCCCTCCTCTCCACCCCCCGCACCAGCCAGCTTTCTTCTCCTGGTATGATGGATGGTCATCTCAGCTAGCACCAGGAGGATGCTGACAAGCAGGTCCCATGACTTTGTGGGGGCGTGGATGGGGTGTGCAAGAATCAGGAGGTACAGGGAAAAGTGCAAACCTCAGTAAGAGGTTTTGGAGGAGCCAGAAGAGGGGCTGCAACCTGACACATTCTACATACACGTGTGCCAAGGTCTCCCTCTCCCCAAAAACAGGACAGGTGTGGGGAGGAGTTTGTGAATCATGCCAGGTACATGCCAGTGCTCATGGCACTGTGAAGGAGTCACATCTCCAGTGGGCTGTGGGACCAAAGTGGAGCACAGACTGGCCCACTGGGGTTCCTCACCCTCAGCAGGTGGCAGCAGGCCCCGGCACTTGGTGTCAAGGTGGAATCCAAAGGTGAGTAAGTGGATGGTATGAAGCACAAAGATGCACAGATGTTCCCTGGTCCTGGTTCAGAGGTGGACCGACTGGCTGGATGTCGTTCAGCCAACTCAGATAACATGTTAGGGGCGGCTGAGGAGGCTCATGGGGCAGGGGCCTGATGAGTTCTGGCAGGCTGGAGTGAGTGGGGAGGACCTACCACAGGAGCTGCTCGAAGAAAGTAAGAGAAGCAGGAGGCTAGGCTGCCCTCACCTCATGGAGCACGACAGGGGACAGACAGGGTTGGAAGCCCCATGTGCTGGCCAAGGGATCCACCCAGTCCCTCTGATCGTAGTCCAGGAGGTCTCTGATTCTGGTGGTGCCAGGACCATCATCTGGCACACCAGAGAGGACTCCACCACCTGCACACAGCAACGGCAGGCTGTGTGGCAGCGGTTCTGTGAGGAGGTCCTCCCACTCAGTGGCAGCTACAGACCTGGTCCCCAGGACTGACTTGCAGGTCCTGAGGAGGTCCTAGGAAAAGACTGGCAGCTCAGAGAAGCCTCAGGGGAGACCTCTGGGGTAGAGGCAGAGCACAGGGGCTGTGGCTGGCATCTCTGTGAACAAATCAATTCACTCCTAGGAAGCTTTAGTGAATTATACCGAGACCTAGATGCTCTCTGATGCGACTGGAATATTGGTGTCAAGACACCAGCAGGCAGGAATGCCTATTTCCACCCTCACTACGGGCACTCAGCTTCTATTGATGTCAATGGCAACTTTGTACCTGGCACAGCTGCAAATCCATGGTCTGGCCTGGCCGAGAATTCTGCCCAGTTTTTAAAGCCACTCTCCATGCCCTTTGCCTATCTGCTTAAACCCATCACAGACTTAGGACAGAGAGCTGCCTCTGCAGAGGGACTCTTCACATCATTCTCTTCACTGCTTTGCATAGTGCCCACGCCCGCAGCCATCTGCAGTCCTCACTGCCATTGTCTGTACACCCCATGTCAATCAGAAAGGCCAAAGCAAGTTCTTCACATTGAAACTGGGCTCTGTGGGAGTCAACCTGGGTGGGTCCAGGAAGGCACCGAAGGATTTCAGAAACAACTACTGCGCAGGCACTTAGGGCTCCCAATGGCTCACCCTAACAGAAGGGCTGGTCACATGCCCTCTCTGATATGTCACCAGGAAGGGAGACTCCAGAGAAAAAAACACCCACATCAAGGAAACTGACCCTCTGGGTAAAACACCCAGTGGCAGCTCAGAACAAGCCATAGGGGGAAGAGGCTGCAGCACCCACATGGTCCGCACCTGCTCCAGAGTTAGCCATTCTAAAAGGCCAGACAGCAGGTGTACTCTTATCTGTCATCACATGAGCACGATCAACCCTCTACCCTGAAATGCGAAACTTTCATTTAAAACTCATCCCACAGTTATTGTGAGGCAATAGCATCAGCACTTCTGGATGGGCTACAACAGTGTTTCTTGAACTGGGGTCGCCACTTGTGTAGGGAAAGCCCCTGGCGGGCTGGGCCGGTTTGTTTACCTGCCCCGTCCGCAGGTCCAGCCGATTGCGGCTCCCATTGGCCACGGGTTGCTGGGAGCAGCGCGGGCTGAGGGATTTACTGGCCACTGCTTCCAACAGCTCCCATTAGCCTGCACTGGCGAACTGTGGCCAGTGGGAGTCGCGCGGGGCAGGTAAACTGGCCCAGCCTGCCAGGGGCTTTCCCTACACAAGTGGTGACCCCAGTTTGAGAAACACTGAGCTACAAGAAGCCAGTTTGACAGCCAGCTCCAAGGAGGAGGAAAAAAGATCTGGCTAGCAGGACATTTCAGAAGCCCCAATCCAGGCCAACAATGCAGGCAGCTAGGAAGGTGATATGAAGCTGTGAAGAGCTTTCCTCCACAGCAGAAGGGCTGGATTTCCAAGAAAGCTCAGATCTAGGGCATCAGCAAATATGTACAGATGGTTTTTATTATAAGTTCGGCAACTGCACTGGAGCCAAACTCTCCTTTTCCCCTCCAGGCTTCCTAGAAGGGGCTCCTCCCTCAGTCCTCCAAATCTAGGTGAAACAAAGCAATCAGCCTACCCAGAATACACCTTGACTACAGTGCATCCTGTAGTGCTCTGGATTCCTGGTATTGGCAGTTGTTGTGGAAACAGAGAGTGCAATGTGGGGATTCATAGAAGTGGGCACATAGCAACCTCCTGAACTGTCAGTGCATGTTGTACTCTAGTTATTTGTTTTCCCACACTAACCACGTTCTCCACCCAGGCATGCAATCTCATTTCAGCTCCTTTCCTCCCCTCTAGCAGGATCCTCCACATCTCCAGTACTCCTAGCACGATTCCTCCACTTTAATCCCTCCCGGCACATGATGCCACCTTCTGACAGGAGCTACCTATGAACATTCCTACTTAACCTGCCAGTGGAGGGGATGTGGAGGGATTCTCTCTCTACTGCACTTTTGTCCTCAATCCCAACAGCCCATCTGTAACCAAGAAACCATGCATTTGGGCAGGAATTTAACCCTTCGCCAGCTCCCTTTTATCCTCAACTGATATAACAAAAGTCTGTTCCGCTGCATGAAGCAGTACATGACAACTTCTGCTTTAAGAATGGCCATCCAGTTGAATGCCAGGTGGAATGCACCTGAGGCTGGGCAGCTACCTACAGGGCCTGATCTGGCAGAGAGCCAAATGCTCTCAACTAAGTTCGGCAGAAGGCACCTAGCAGAGCTGGGCCCAGAAATGCCCATAACATTGAGCCGTCATTAACAAGAACGTGATTAGCTGGCAACTTTTTTCAGCAGATTCTTAGCTCCATTTCACTCTGAACGCTGCAAGCTGGGGCTTGAGACTTTTAAGCCAATCTTTCCTGAACAGCCTGTGAGAAATTACTAACTGGGCAGCTGTGCAGATGTGGCAGCTGCTCAGGTTACTGCCACCTGGCTAGCTCTAGCAGAAGCTTGAATCAGTTACCATTATTCCAAGCCCTATCTCCCCCAAACAGGACTAACCTGAATACAGGGAAATGTTTACACAGAAGACAATAAAATGTGAAGGTTTCTTGCCTCACTTGCTTGCGAAACTCATGAAACACATGATCAGATTGCACAGTCAACTGAGAAGTTAAAGGGAATGAGTGCAAAATCTGACTATGAATAAAAGGGTTCATGAAAAATTTACAACAGTGTTTGCAATTTTTCTTTTTAAATATTTTGCCATTGAGTTCAACCTAACCAGCTGCCTGGATTCAACAGATCAAGAAAGTGACAGTGACTAGAAAAGGTGAAACTGACTCAGTTCATTTTCTTCCCCATACTGGAAAAGGGAGGAAGAGTAAGCTAGCATGACTGGCAAAGAGCAAATTAAGGCCCCAGCCATGTGGAGACTCATGAACCTTCGGCCCACTGATTTCAACAGGAATACTCTTGCACTTGAAGTTAAGCATGTGCACAGGGACTAGATTATTAAAATGGCAAGGATCTAAGCCATGTATTAGGAACAAAGATAATATTTTTAAAAAGGAAGGTTCAACAGCTTCCCTTGAATTCTTAAATAGGAATGATGAGATGGCTCCCACTTCTGAAGTGGGCTCCACTGCTGATGGAATGTTCTGGTTCGATGCACGGGAAGTCCCTTTCCTCGGGTAGTTTTATTTTTCTCTGCCCTGGAAATTCCTTTTTTGGGATGGGGTGGGGTGGGGTGGGGTGAGGTGAGGAGGGAAATAGGTAGTAAGAGGTGAACTAAAAGGATTGCTGCCTGCTGACCTCAGGGTTTCACTCCCCTTAAGAGACCTCGTCTGTACAAGGATCTCCTTCAGAATTTTTTGTGATTATCATCGCTGAAGTTTTACTAGCAATAGCAATGGTTGGAGTGCTACTGTGCACAAGGCATAAGTGTTTTTAACAGTGTGTGGGGTAGATCTGCTCTCCATAGAACCAGATAACATAGGCCCTAAAATGCAACTGTCCCACATCAGGGCCTCCATTGCTGCTGTCACCAGTAGGGCTCCACCAGGGAACAAATCCTAGTGCAGACAATAGTTGATGGCTCCCCAATGTCAGATGCAGGGGGTAAACACAGAGCCCTGAATTCAGATTGAGAGAGGCAAGTAAAGGAGGGGCAGATTTTCAAATATTCCCCTTTTAAAAATAATCCTTATAACATTTAAACCCAGACACAGTAATTTGAAACCAAGCAGTTTTGTGCTCTTATTAAAACTCATCTCAATTAACCCTTAGTAGGTATCTAGCACTGGGTATGCTGCATGAACTCATCATCTGTAACCACACAATACCTTCTCCTCTCAGCATCCTGTGGGTCTGTTCCAGGCAGGCTGATGGTGATGGATGAAGGAGCACCGACATCGTAACGCTTCACTGTTTTCCGGCAAACTTTTACCTTCACCAAGATGCCATGCACCAAGTTGGCCACCAAACCAATCACGGGCTGCAGGATCTCAGGAAAGAACGTGGCAAAGGCAAAGTGGTCTGACATGTCTCCACGTCCTCTACTGTGCCGCTGGTAGAAACGAAGATAGATCCAGCTGGAGAGGACCCCAAAGCCATAAGAGGCCAATAGGTTGCTTTCAATTAGGGTGGTCAGCCTCAGAACAGCCAGGATAAGGATTAAGAGCATAGGGACCACTTTCATCCGCACCTGGGGCACCTTCAGGACAGTGCTGTCACCCATGGTCTGCTTGAGGGCCACCAAGACCCCACCAAGGAAGCCCAGCATGCCGTGAATGCGAACAGTAAACAGGTACGAGAGATTGAATGACCCCACGTAGGTGAGAAAGTAGGCAAAGGCTCCCAGAAGCCCAACTGAGATATTCACCACTGCAAAGAAGATCAGGAGCTCCAGTGCTCCCCACAGGGGCTCCAGCAGCCTGCCAGCCAGCACTACTGTGGCCAGGCTCACGCCAACGTCCCAGACATGCTTCTCCACCACACTGTGTGTGGCCAACGTCCAGATCCAAAAGTTGGGTGGGAAGAGGTAACCGGGAGTCACGCCAAGCCCGAACACTGTGTCCACAGCAAAGGATAGAAGGTAGAGCAGGATGACAGCTGCACAGATGGACTTCACCACCACACTGGTGCTGGCCAGCACAGCCAGAAAATGCTGCCGGGCTACTGGGAGGTACCGGTTCATGTTGAATCTCTGCCCCCACACACCTTCACTGAACCAGTCAGAGGCCTTGATTTGATTCTTTTGGGGGGGGTCATGCATCCAGCAGCCCCCTCTCCACCTCTTCCTCAGTATGGATAGAGCGGACTTCAGTCCTCACACCGGCCACCACAGGCACCGAGCGGGGAGAAGACAGAGCTCTCCACCCTGCTGATCAGCCTCCCTCCCCACCACCCTGACAGCACAACAAGGGACCGTTACCCTGCCTGCCGGAGAATCCAAAAGGGACAAGCCCAGATCCCCTTGGCCCTGTTACCCAAAATGCTCAGACACCCCAAAGTCCCACTGGAGTGCCTCCACTACACCTTGTGCCCCCTACACCCCGTTACCCCACCCCCGCTCGTCCGTCCCGGCCTGTGCCCCCTGCACACCCGTACCCCACCCCCGCTCTCCGTCCCGGCCCGGCCCCCGGCACCCCGTTACCCCACCCCCGCTCGTCCCGTCCCGGCCCGGGCCCCGCGGCACCCCGTTACCCCAAGCCCGCGGGGCAGAGCCCGGCTCCTCTTGGCCGTGTGCGCACGGGGCCCAGTCCCGAGCCTCGCGGGCGTGTCCCGGGCCTGCCACTCACGCCCCTTCACCTCAGGGGGCTGCCGGGCCTCCCTCCTGCCCTGCCCCAGGCCCGGCCCCGCGGGCCTCGCTCAGCCTCGGCCCTGACCGACCCCGCCTCCCGCGCCCGGCTGCAGCCCCGCTGGGCACCCCACGCCACTGACTGCTCCCCCCGGCCCGGGCCCTCACTCACTCACTCACTACCCCGCCGAGAGGCGACGCGGACAAACAGGGCACTGCGCCTGCGCAACACCTTCAGGGCCTTCCTAGTGCACGCCGGGAATTTGAGTCTCGAGGCCGTGCAATGCCGCGGGACGCAAAGGGGAGGAGAACGAAAAGTCCCAGCATGCACCGGGTTGGCCGGAACGAGAGGCGCCGTTGGCGAAAGGTTTGCTGGGGTATGTAGTTTTGGGTAGGGATGTCCAGGGCAGGAGGAAACTAGCCCGTGCGCTCGCTCAAATCGTGTGTGTCCACGAGCCGCCATGGAGGGAAGCGCAGTGCAGCGCGGGATGTGGCTGTCCCAGGGCACCCCGATCCACACTGGCCAGGGACTACCTGTGTGTGCCGAGGCTCTGGGCAGGGCCTCAAAACAGAATCCCAGCCCTGACCTAGGGAGCTGGGGGCCGGGAGGGGCCCAGGGGTGGGGAAATGGGACCTGCCTCGCCCCTTCCTAGCCAGCCTCTGCAGCAGGGAACAGGATCTAGTGATGAAGGTAAACTAGGGACACCAGATCACAAGTGTGAAAAATCAGGACACCTTTTTGGGGAGGGGTCTGTACTGGTCGCATATATAAGACAAGGCCCCTAATATCAGGATGTCTGGTCACCCTAAGGCAGTGAGGTGTGATGGAACTGCAAACCTGGGCACGTCATGCTCCCCAGGCATCGGGGAACCTGCCTTCTGGGAGATGGGACAGAGTGGAAATAGGGGGAAGCCCTGGTCGGGGCAGGGCTGGCTCCAAGGTTTTTGCTGTCCCAAGCGGCGGGATAAAAAACAAAGCCACGATCACGATCTGTGGCACTTTGGCAGCAGCTCCACCATGCCACTTTATTCTTCGGCGGCAATTCGGCGGCCGGGACAGAGGGACTTTCCCGTTGGCCGCCCCAAGCACCTGCTTGCTGCGCTGGTGCCTGGAGCCAGCCCTGGGTGGGGGTTAATCATGAGAGGTCCTACCCTCAGCTTGCCCATCCTCATACTCGCTCATCCTCATACTCCTTCATCCAGCTAGGCCATGGGGGTTGCAAAATCCAGAGCTAAACCCTGATGTTTTTTATAAGACCAACAGGGGACACTAGGGAGAATTCCAGCTTTTCAGGGGTGGGAGCAACCACTTGCTGGTCTGGGTACACCAAGCTCTGAGGATCTCAGCAGCATGATAAGAAAGTCACCTAGGAACCCCTCATGGCAGGGTGACCCGATGGGCACTCTGTATTCATTTATGGACAGGGACCTCTCAGCATGGGAGCAATGTAACAGGCTCTCCGGCTTGTTATAAAGCATTTGGAGTCCATCTTGATGCCACTCATAACAAAGGGCACCCTAACATTTCACCAAACACAATAAAGGGGTCCAAAACTTCTCACCAGTCACTGCTGAGGTCATCCTAGTGTCCCACCAATCACAGCATAGGAAACCCAAGCATCCCACCAATTACAGTCAAGGACAGCTCAATGCTTTAAGCACTTCCTCCACCTTGAGACTGCGGTATCCTCAGATGCATGTGATGTTCTCCTGCTCGCATGTTCTCAAGCCCTTCGAACGAAGACACCCAACATTTCCCGGTATTGATACTGTTCTTATGCTTTATTTCCATAGCATTATGGGCTCCATGTCCCCATACAGCCAAGTACAAAAGGTCCCTGCGTCTGTGGGCTTACAGTCTGAATTAGACACCACAGTGCAAACAAGGATGGGTTAAGGGATGTATGATGGAGAAGACGGGCTAGGACCATAACTAGACTGACACAGCCTCCAACTGTTTTGCTATCCCCGTTGTTTAAATGTGAGATGCAGAAATGTCTGTCAAACCGACACAAACAAGCCTGCAGTAAACACAGCCCCAAACATTCCAAAACCATGAGTCAGCTCCCCGCCCTCCCCCCAGTCATGACATTGACTCAGTAGTCATGAGATGTTCACACTAATCAGTGCTGGGTTCTTTTTATTTGCCTCCTGGATTTTTGGGCTTTTATGCGCCACATTTCCCAGCTTTTCTCTGCCATCGCAAGGGCTAGCAATTTACTATTTTTTAAAATGAAAGCTGAGTCTCAGGTAACCACTTGACTCCTGGCACTGGAACTAAAAGAAAAAAAACCTCACTACTGTGAGACCCATGTCAAATCACAAGAGTTGGCAACAGCAAGTCTGATAAGGACAGGGAGGAATGAGAGCTCACTAGAAAATGATGGTGTTGGAATCAAGGATTAGAAAACATGCCTTATAGTGATAGATTCAAGGTGCTCAAATCTATTTGGCTTAAACTCCCTTGGACTGTCACCTGGTGCACTGAGACTACCTCTGAGCCTGATTTCTCTGCCAGTTTGGGCCTCCAGAACCCTGCCTTGTCGAGCCAGACACGCCAGTCTGCTCCAGCACAGACCCAGGATCTGCACCACATGCCCTAAAGCTGCAGACTTAACTGAAAACAGCTTAAGAAGTGCTCATGTCCAGACACCCAACTCCCAATGGGATCCAAACCCCAGTAAATCTGTTTTACTCTGTATAAAGCTTATACAGGGTAAACTCAAATTGTCCACCCTCTATAACACCGATAGAGAGATAGGCACAGCTGTTTGCTCCCCCAACTACTAATTACTTACTCTGGGTTCAAATAAACAGAAGTGATTTTATTAAGTATAAAAAGTAGGATTTAAGTGGTTCCAAGTAACAACAGAGAGAACAAAGTAAGTTACCAAGCAAAATAAAACAAAACAAAACTCACAAGTCTAAGCCTAATACATTAAGAAACTGATTACAGATGAAATCTCACCCCCAGAGATGTTCTAATAAGCGTCTTTCACAGACTGGACTCCTTCCTAGTCTGGGTCCAGCAATCACTCACACCTCTGTAGTTACTGTTCTTTGTTCCAGTTTCTTTCAGGGATCTCTTTGGGGTGGAGAGGCCATCCCTTCAGCCAGCTGAAGACCAAATGGAGGGGTTTCCAGGGCCTTTTATATTCTCTCTCTTGTGGGCAGAACCCCCTTAATTCTCCTGTGCAAAATCACAGCAACAAGATGGAGTTTGTAGCCACCTGAGCAAGTCACATGTCATTGAATGATTCAGCTTTTTGCAGGCCGACGCCATTGTTTACATGTTAGTTTGAAGGTTCCCAGGAAAGCTCAGATGTGGACTGGCGTCTCCCAAAGTCCATTGTCAGTTGTGTGTTTCTTGACTGGGCACTTACTGAGAATAGTCCTTTCTCAAGAAGCTGACCAAATGCTTCACTGGTGCTACTTAGAATCAGACACACTGAGATACAAGTACATAGCCAATATTCATAACTTCAAATACAAAAATGATACAAACAGACCACATAATCATAACCAGCAAACTACAACCTTTCCACAGACACCTCACTTGACCTCCTCTGTACAAGACCTGGTGCAACCCTAGGACCCTGGTTGCAACAATGATCTATACAGTCACAGTTCATTTCAATATCACCACAAAAGGGTGACTTGATCACAGTCTACAAATACCTACATGGGGAACAGATATTTAATAATGGGCTCTTCCGTCTAGCAGAGAAATGTCTAACACAATCCAATGGTGGGAAGTTGAGGGTAGATATATTCAGACTAGAAATAAGGCGTAATTTTTTAATTAACCATCAGAACAGATTGCCAAAAGTTGGGGTGGATTCTCCGTCACTCACAATTTTTATATCAAGATTGGATGTTGCTGTAAGAATTATTGTGAGACAGTTCTCTCGCCTGTGTTACATGGGACGTCAGACTAGATGATCACAATGGTCCCTGGTGATCTTGGAATCTAGGACTTTATGACTCAAAGGGTTACAAACAATGCACCAAAGCAAAGGGAATACAGAAGCAATTTCCTTACATCCTCATGGGCATTTTACTTCCAAGAGCTGTCGCTCGCCCAATGTCTCATTCATCAGGACATCATGATGACTGTCCTTTATGGGCTTCTAATGGGTTTCCATGCTGGGGTGCCTTGGGAAATGTTTGGTTAGGAAAGTGATTGAGCTGTGTGTGATGCCTCCAATGCTCCCGCAGCTCCAAGAGAAATACTCTCGCTTTGCTCATGTTCCCTCAGCTTGATTTCCTGTTCCAGATATTAAGGAGAAGATTGTGCTCATCCGGCTGAGTCATTCCACCAGCTAACATCACGGGGTCACAGCGAGAAATGGGTCTGTTAAAATGGCCCCTTCCTTACTGCCAAGACCTGCTCCAATAAAACCCTCACATCCCACAACCCATTACTGCTGCTGGATATGCCCCAGATTTTACAAATGTTTTCCTTTTCATTGGGACTATTTTTTGTAGACCTCTGCCTGTGACACCAGGCTTCCTTGGTTGCCACTGGCCCAATTCTCCTCTCTCAGCACGTCACTCAGGAGTAACTCCAGTGGAGCTACACTGGCATAAACCCTGGTGAGAAGAGAATCCAGCCTCAGGAGTCCTGCTATAAATGGCTTAGCATGCATCCACACTAGGAAAAAGGGTGTTAGTGAACACATGATAAAATCCTAGATATCATTAGAGGGAGCCTCAGGCTACTAACTCAGGGGAAAGCAACAAATCATCATGTCTTTCAGGATTTTACCTGGTGGGAAGAACACACTTTTCTTCCTAGTGAAGACAAGGCCCTAAGAGGGGAGAGAAATTCTAACAGTTACATCTCAGACCCCTCTAGAGAGGCTTTTAAATAGCTCATCACTGGATCATGAGATAAGCTGAAAGCACAGCTGCTCCTACTAGTCTATTTCAGTAGTGCCTAGAGGCCCTGGTTGAGATCAGGATGCCAGGGTGCTAAGCGCTGTACATACACACAGTAATAGGTGGTCTCAGCTGGGAAGAGTTTACAGACAAGACATTAACGGATGGGGAAACAGAAGAAGAGAGAAGACAAATTGGTTGTCCAAAGTGGCAGTGGCAGACCCAGAAAGAGAATCAAGATCTCCTGAGTAAACCCATATTTCCTGTCTTCATTTTCTAGCTGCTCTGTGGGTGCTCTGCTCCCCATAGCGGCAGGGGACATGAACAGTCAGCGCGGGAAAGGTAAAGTATTGGAAGAACAGCTACATCTTCTACCCTGAGCAGTAATAGCTCCCCGTCTGTGACTCTGTCAAGCCACAGGGGAAGTCTGGACATCCGCCTGTGGGAAAGTTGGGCAGGGAGGTTTGGTGGCTTTGTGAGCCATCCCTGCCGCCGCTGCTGAGGTGGAGGAGATTCCTGGAGGTCTCATGAGTGCATTCCAGGGGGCTGTGGGACAGCACCTCACACTCACCTTGCTGCTCAGAGCAGCAGTATTGCCGGACCCTGGCAGCTTTCCCCTCAGCTGTAGGAAGGGAGGAAATGGGCCCTTGTCTTTTGTTCATGGGGTTGGGGACACAGTAATTTTTAACTGAAAAACAGATACACAGCTTGGAAGGGTCCAGGTGCATGTTGGGCTGGGAGCAGATTCTGCAGGAGAATTTTAAAAGCACAGCATCAACATGAGAGGACAATATGTTTGGGTAGAGGACCCCCAGCACAAAGCACACAGGATCCTAGGGCAACGCTGCACCACTAAGTTCCCTGCTGTTGACTGTCCAGAGTCCACAGCTACAGCTCTACATTTCAGAGCCAACATGCTGATGCATCCCTAAAGGAATGCCAAGTTCTCAAGGGCACAGTGTCATTCCCCAAGACTGATCTCTCTGGGGGCGAGATTGCACCAAAACTAGTTATAGAGGTAGTATGATGAGTGGAACTGAAGAGAGAGGATAAAGTTTCAGGTGGGACTCAGATTGGTGAAGGACCTGAGGTGCAGCTATAAAAGCCAAGTACTGGTTGCTGCTGGCATTAATAGCAGAACCTCAGTAGATACTGCTGGCCTCACAGCATATTAAACACTGTAACTCTGCCTGCTTAATGCATCACTTATTGCTAGTGAAACCACACAGCCAATTGGATTAGATTTTTATCCATAAACATTGATTTCATCAGACACACACAAAATAACAAAACAATATTTTCACCTATAATAATCAAAATTTAGAGAGCAGCAAAGTTAGAAAAACTGATTAGAGTTTGATTTAAAATTTACATTGTATATTTTAACAGCTGATGTTGACAATTTGTGATTTTATAATTATAAAGCTTTAACTTTTTGAATCTCAGCATCTATTATTACTAATTATTGTTTTGACACCCCCCAATAATTTCCCACAACTGTGAAAGTTGAAATAGCTGACAAAAACATTAAAAATTCTTAAAATTCATAAGCTTGCCGAGCTGTGAAACATTAAATTGATAAAAATAGAAAAAATGTTTAAAAATAAATATCGATATTATCTGTTGAAATGATGAAAAATAAAAATTGAATTCTGCCAAGCCTGCTTTATATGCTCAAGGATAAAGAAGCAATTTATGCCCACATTCGAGAGGCTTTTTCTGCCAAATTTCAGTAAGTGGGGGACTTTTCCTTGCTTCAGGAAGACTCCTTGCCATAGAAAGAACAGAGGACTTGGGGCACCTTAGAGACTAACAATGTATTTCAGCATAAGCTTTCATGGGCTACAGCCCACTTCATCGGATGCATAGACTGGAACATACAGACAGAAGATATTTATACATACAGAGAACATGAAAAGGTGGAAGTACATACCAACTGTAAGAGGCCAATCAATTGAAATGAGCTATCAGCAGCAGGAGAAAAAAAACTTTTGAAGTGATAACTGAGATGACCCGTAGAAGGTGTGAGGAGAACTTAATATAGGGAAATAGATTCAATTAGTGTAATGATCCAACCATTCCTAGTCTCTGTTTAAACCTAAGTTAATTGTATCTAATTTGCATATTAATTAGAGTTCAGCAGTCTCTCTTTGGAGTCTGTTTTTGAAGCTTTTTTTGTTGCAAAATTGCCACCTTCAAGTCTGTCACTGAGTGGTTAGAGAGGTTGAAGTGTTCTCCCACTGGTTTTTGAATGTTATGATTCCTGATGTCAGATTTGTGTCTGTAGCGAGGCGGTGTGGCTCCCCTCCTCCACAGGGAGGGTTGAGCCCCGTCCATCTTCCCCCAGGGCGGAACTTCCGGGTGGAAGCCCCGGCCCCCAAAGGGTCAGGCGGCGACCCGGAAGTATAAAAGCCAGGCGCCGGCCTTCAGTTGGAGCTCAGCAGCCGGCGAGAGCAGATGTGCCGGATGACCCTCGTCGCTGGGAGGCTGCCGAGCTCCGAGACAGGGACCATGCCTTGCCGGAACCGACCCGCAGCAACCACGACCCTGAGCTGCGGGAACTACCCGCCGCTACCGCAGCCAACTACGGCTTGGAGGACTTTTGGACGCGAGACCTGGCCAGCTCACAGGAAGTACCCCGATCTACCTAGGCCCGGCCCTGGGGGACCCATGACGGTAGAACGACCGGCGGCGGACCAGGTAGGGAGCGAAAGGGGGGATGGAAAGTAGCCCGGGGGCGGCTGAACCAAGTCAAGCGAGAAGTCCGCAGCCGATGATCGTGTGTGTCGGTCAGGCCCCATACCGCGCTGTCAGTGTGTTCGGGTTCAGGATCCCCCCGTCACTCTGTCAGTGTGTTTCGGGCTGGATCCCCACTGACGCCACACGGCGAGAGCCGCTACTTAGGGCCCGGGCTGGAACAAGAGGAAGTGGGTGGGCCTTGCGTTCCCCTGTCCACCCGGTAGCCGGGTGGCGCAGTATTCCCCTTCGCCACAGCTACCGTGTGTTGGCTGCTCTGCCCGCCCCAAAGGGCCAGAGCCCCCTCTGGACTGTGTGTGTTGCTCTGCCCTGCCTCAAAGGGCCAGAGCCCCCTCTGGACTGTGTGTGTTGCTCTGCCCTGCCCCAAAGGGCCAGAGCCCCCTTTGGACTGTGTTTGGTGCCCTGCCCGATCCAAGGGCTGGGCCCCGATTAACTTTGTCTCTGCTCTGCCCTGCCCGATCCAAGGGCTGGGCCCCGATTAACTTTGTCTCTGCTCTGCCCTGCCCCATACAAGGGCTGGGCCCCGATTAACTTTGTCTCTGCTCTGCCCTGCCCCAAAGGGCCAGAGTCTAGTGTACTGTGTTTGGTGTCCGCCTGTATCCACGGCGGGGCCCCACTAACTTTGCTGTGTCCCAGTCCACTCCAGAGGGACCGAACGCCCGGACAGTGGATCGCGGACCGGAGGGACAAGACCTGGTGAGAACAGGACGAGGCCGGTGTGGCTCCCCTCCTCCACAGGGAGGGTTGAGCCCTGGCCTCCCTCGTCACAGTGTCCATTTATTCTTCTGTGTAGAGACTGTCCAGTTTGGCCATAGGACACTCCCTCCTGGCCACAGGCCCCTGCCCCAGCAATACACAGTAGTACCATTAGATTCATTCACCTCTACCTGTGTGTGTTGGCAATCATGGAAGGACTGATAGTTATGACTGCTGGTGTCGCAGACAGGCTGTCTGGATATTGGTGCTTGATTGTTTTTCCCTTCTCCATTCTCTGTGGCAGCTGCTTTCCAACAGATCTCGTGCACGTCAAAAGGAAAGTGCAGTCCTTTCTCTAACAGCAGATGACACAAACATGGATGGGGGTCCGTGTTGTGGCAAAGTACCTGCCTCTCCTTTTGTTAGCTCAGTCTGCCAACCCAAGCGCTGAAAAAAAAAAAAGAGGTGATAGGTGGCACTTCGGCGGCTGTTCAGTCGCACCGCTTCATTCTTTGGCAGCAGTTCGGTGGCGGGACTGAGGGACCTGTCGCCGAATTCCCACCGAAGATCTGGCCGTGCCATTCGAATAGTGGACAGAGTGCCGCCCCTTTGTATTGGCCACTCCAAGCACCTGCTTCCTTAGTTGGTGCCTGGAGCCAGCCCTGTTAATGGATAGTGGATCTTGGAAGGCTCCAAGCCACATAAGAAGTTCACATGAGGACGTTCGAGGTAGCATGTGAACCATGGCTGCTACCTGTAAGTTCTGAGTCATGCATGGACATGTGACTTGTGCATGTGACTCCAAAATCCCATCTTGTAGCTGGACTTCTACATAGGAGAGGGAGGAGTATCCACCCACAACAGAAAGTCTATTTAAACCCTTGGGAGACCCCTCCATTTTGCCCTCAGCTGGCTCAAGATATTGCCAAATGTTTCATCACCTTTGAGAGACTGTGCACCCTCCGTGCAATCCCTGAAGATCAAAAGATGACCACATTGATAGCAAAATTGACTGGCAGAGCTCCGGACTTATGCAGTAAGATGCCTATTGACGATGGTTCAAACTATGGTAAATTTAAGGAGCTGGTTTTGAAACCATTTCAGGTTACACTTGAAACCTACAGGGTTAAATTCAGGAGTCTTAAGAGGGAACCTGGATTGAGTAATGTGGCTACTTTAATTGAAATAATAAATTTGGTAGATAAGTGGGTGAGGGGGAAAGGCATTACAAGCTTTGAAGGAATGTGTGATTTGGTTACTCAGGAACAATTCCTGAATATGTGCAGTGATGATGTAAAACAGTATTTGTGGGACAAAAAGGTAAATGCAGTGGGTAAATTAGCTGGTTACGCAGACGCTTATGAGCAAGCACAAGCTGCAATTAAATAATATAAACTAGTGGTAGAGGGGTACAGGGCTGGGGGAAAGCAGAAGCACCATTTTACCCCGGGAAAAGGGAGGCTGGGCATTCACCTCCTCACACCCCTATTACTCATCCCAAATCTCCTGTACAAGTAGAGGAACCCAAGAGGTGCTATAATTGTAGGTCCACTGGGCACCTGAGGAATAAGGTGGAAACAGAAAGCAAGTAACACATGAAGCTGCTGCTTCTCAGAGCCCTGCTGCTGCCTCTTCCCACATAGGATTTGTAAAGCTTGCTTCTGCACGACCAAGCAGGGAGCATATCCATGCCATTAAACTGAATGGTGAATTACTCATTGGATTGAGAGATATGGGGGAAGAGATTTCTGTGGTCAGGAGGGACCTGATCCAGGAGAAGGATTTGTTGCCGGGAAAATGGCAAAATTAGAACTGGTGGGAGGTTACAAATTCCTTGCACCTTTAGCTAAAGTACACATGCAAACTAGGGGTTTGCAGGCTAAACTGACTGTTGCAAAAGTGGCACACAATTTTGCACTGTTTCTACAAGGGAATGATTTCTTTAATGTGGCAGAATATGTCCCAGGGTTGGTTAGCAGTGAGAAGGAATCTTGTGCTGAAAGCCACGGGGGGGCATAAAGTTACATGGACTGCTCAGGGCCGCCCAGAGGATTCAGGGGGCCTGGGGCAAAGCAATTTTGGGGGCCCCTTCCATAAAAAAAATTACAATACTGTATTCTCATGGGGGCCCCTGCAGGGCTCGGGCAAATTGCCCCACATGCTCCCCGCCAGGGGCGACCCTGGGAAAAATAAACCTCTCAAAACTGGGTTTGTGCCGAGATGTGGAAGAACTTCTTTACAAGGTATTGCTGGTTCTCAGCATCAGCTAGTGCTAAAAGGCACTAAAGCTCATTAAAAGGGTTAGAGAAATATTTTCCGTCAAAACTTTTTTTGGATCGAAAACTAGGGGTTTTCAAAGCAGAAAAAAATTGCGGACAATGTCTCTTTCCTTCAAAATTTGTTGTGTTTTTTAATGAAAGAAGCGAAATAAGTCGGCCAAAACCTGAATAGGTTTGGGGTTTCAGACAGTGTGTGGCCAAATATTGCTGCTGTTGTTTGATTGTTTAAAGAAACCTAAAAAATTCTGCTCTAAAAAAATCCAAAACTTTGAACAAACTCAACTTTGTGACAAATGCCTGACCCATCCAGTCCCAAGATTTTTCACAGGTCTGTTCTCTGCTGCTCTTCTTGACCCTCAATCTGTCTCCATAAAACTTGGGGGTTCATTAGGTAAAACATAAAACAGCCATACTGGGTCAAAACCGAAGGTCCATCGCAGCACCAAGTAACCTGTTCGGCCGAACCCATGGCAATTGCAGTGCCCCAGAGGGTCAAACACTAACAG
Source organism: Chelonoidis abingdonii (assembly GCF_003597395.2). Lineage (NCBI taxonomy): Eukaryota > Metazoa > Chordata > Testudines > Testudinidae > Chelonoidis > Chelonoidis abingdonii. The sequence continues at coordinate 20,567,520 of NC_133784.1, forward strand.
TAAATCGATCAGTGATTCTCTTCCCGCCATTCCCTCCATACCTTCTGACAAATGTAGGCAGACCACCATTCGTCCCCACCTGCTAAAGCCATTAATGGACTTAACTTCACTGCATTAAATCTGTTCCTAGAGACTGACACCATGGGTCCTCATCACAAACTGGTGACGGTTACTGTGGGTTTGTCTTAGTATAGCTTATGTCATGCTCCACAAACTGAGCATTTGAGCTGTCCAAATTGGATAGCCTAATGTCATAAAACGACATGCTCAAAATAGAATGCAATGTGAATGAAACATCAGGGTGCTAAAATTAAATTAAGCCCAAGGGGTTCTCAAACTGGGGGTCGGGAACGCCTGCAGGGAAGTCCAAGGTTATCAGTGGGTTGTGCACTTGTCACCTCCACTCTCAAAACCGCACTTCCTCCAGCCATTTATAAATGGTAATATATAAAAAAAGTTTTTCAATATTGGGGAGGCGGGTCACACCAGAGGTTTGCTATGTGAAAGGGTCACCAGAACAAAAAAGTTTGAGAACCACTGAACTAACACCCCTCGAAGCCTCAGGAATGCAGGGAGGGGAGGGGTTGTTCTCCCTTGGTAGGGTCAGGAAAGAGGTAGGTGTGTAGGATTATGCTCTTCTCATGGAATCCCTGGCCTCAGTGGCTAATTTAATGAAGCTACTCTCCCCTGACATGAATCTCCCTATGGCACTGAAATGAATATAGACGTAATTGGCATTTGAGAAGTAAAACGATGGTAGCCCAATGGAAAAGCTTACAGCTTGCTTTCTTGCAAGCCTCAACTGCTGGATGAGCTTTAGAGTGGGAAGCTGTGCTCTCAAACAGCTAGCCCTGCCCGCTATCTGACCCCCTCCTTCCTGCCCCCCAACTGCCACCCCCCTTAGAATCCCAACCCATTCTGTTCCTGGCACCGCACCTCGCTCACCTGGAAGCCTCAGTGCATCGTATCCAGCAGTGTCCCTGAACAGCGGTGCAGTGTGGCTCCGTGGAGCTCCTGAGCTCGCCCTGCTCAAAGCCACGTGGTAAGGGAGAGGGCTGGCGCTCAGGAGTCCTGCGGAGCCACAGGGCACTGCTATCAGGACGCTGCTGAATCTGCTGAGGCGCCGGGTGAGGGGCAGAGGCGGGTCAGGCTGCGCGGGAGCCTCGCCCGTTCTCTTGGGCGGCCGCACTCGGAGGCCCGGGGCTGGGCAAATTGCCCAACTTGCCCCCCCGCCCGGCAGCCCTGGGGCTGCTAGGGAAATAGGAGGATGTCTCTTAGATTCCTCTGTAGCACTACAGAATGCAGCTCTGGGGGCAGGGATGGTTGTAGCCAGTTCCTGTAGCTCCAGGGCTCAAGGCAAGTTCCAGAGGGAGGGTCTGGACGAAGCCAGCTCCTGTCCTGTAATCATCTCCCTAGGGGAGGGGAATGTTCCACCTTGTAGCAGGGGTGCCACGCCAGCTGCTGACAGTAAGTTGCAGGTCAGCAGGGGACAAAGCTTGCCCTGGGGTGCACAGAGACATGTCTCCTGAAGGTGGAAGTTGGGGTTCTGGTGACCGCTGCAGTGGGAGTAGACCCCAAGGACTCTGTAACTGGAAGCAAGTTCAACCTGAAGGAATTTTGCTGGCCAGTGAAAGGTCTGTCATAGCTGGTAGCTGTGAGCCCACGGCTGAACCAAGGTCAATTTCCCTTTTGGGGGAAACAGAGGTGTCTGACCCAGAGGGAAGGTGGAGGGAGGCAGAGAGTCTGCCCACTTTTTGTAGGGAGGATCTTTGCCAGGAGGAGGGTGAAAAATCTGCATTTAAAATGCTAGACCCCTCTTCTGTAGATCAGGGTTTAAGGGAAAGCCGGGGGTCAGATCTCCTGGAGGGGAACAGCCTCCCAGCTAACCTTTTGGGAACAGAGAGTGAGGTATCCAAGGGGATCATACCCATCCAGAGCACCCCATTGACAAGGGACACCCCACTGACAATCATAAACAGAGGCACCTCTTCTCTGCTGATCTTCAACCATGGTCCCACCATGGCCTTACTAAACATAAGGAGATGAAAGCTGGCCCCTCCCTGGAGCTCTCCTTCTGCAAACTCTCACTCCCTCTACTTGGACTCTGCAGGCATCTCTCCTGCTCTATGGCTGAGTGCCACCAGCCAGGGTTTTCTTGCTGGAAGCTCCTTTTCCCCCAGCAGGTTCTCACTTCTTCCCCTCCCACAGGGCTCCCTGCTGCTCCTGCTTCTCCTTCTTAATGATAGCCCTGCTCCTTACTGGAAATACCCATCCCCTTCTCAGCTGCAGCCCCTACCCTCCTACAGGCCCATGTACCATTCTGGGCAGGTGCTATGAAAGGCATCCTCATTGCCCAGCTGGAGCGGTGGGGTAAGCAAGCGGCTTAGCAGAGGCCCAAGCTGACGGGATTTCCCTTCCTGTTGGGGTTTCGGGCCCTGAGCAGAAGATGACAGCACCCAAGTGACTCAGGAGCGTTGTATATGCTGGGCACTGGAAGGCAGGGAGAGCCGGATGCCTTACACAAATTTTGACAGATTCTTGTATGTTCCCCTGAAGCCTTTTACTGGGCACAGCAGAAACCATAAGGGCTTTATTCACTTCTCATTTAGGGCCGATTCTCCTGCTAGAAAGCAGTGATATGCAAACCTCCACAGTTCAGGAGCCAAATTAGTACTCAGCATTACCCAAAAAACCTTCACTGTTTCGTTTACTATAGTACTACATAGTCCTATTTAAACAGTATGACAGGGGAATGATAGGTCCATCAGTGCTATTAGCCAGGATGGGCAGGGACTGTGTTCCTAGCTGCTGTTTGCCAGAAGCTGGGAATGAGCGACAGGGGATGGATCACTTGATGATTACCTGTTCTGTTCATTCCCTCTGGGGCACCTGGCACTGGCCCCTGTCAGAAGACAGGATACTGGGCTAGATGGACCTTTGGTCTGACCCAGTATGGCTGTGCTTATGTTGACTGACCAAGTATTATTATCAACTACAGTTAGTTAATAATACAGTGAAAACATCCTGATTAGTTAATAACTTAAGACTGGTTAATTATGAAGTCACAGTGTTTTAACATCATGTGCCGCAAAAGCCACATTGTGGCGCGCGAACCACAGTCTGAGTATTGCTGCTATAAAGGACCCTACTGTTGAGTTTGGTGGCCTTAAGTTGGCACCTTACCCTGGTGTAGCTCAGCGTCTGTAGCACTATGGCTGAGGTTTCGTTGCCACTGCCATCTCTTTGCTAGTTGCAGCCAGAGACGTGTTACTCGGCTAGTCAGCTCTTTGGGGCAGAGATAGGTGGTTTTGGTTTGTGTTTGTACAGCGCTTAGTGCAATGCGGGCTTCTAGGTGCAATCACAGTGCATGTACCTAACAAACAATAAGAGAGGGAGGGCTAAGAATGCAGCGGAGTTCCCCCTAAAGACAATATTAAGAGAACATTATGATTGTCAACAAACCCTAATTGCTAGCAACTCAGGCAAGTCAATGGTCCAACAGCACCCTTAACTCTGCCCACCTTCTCCATAGCCTAACCTCATAGGTGGGCAGAAGACACAGGAGGGCACAGTTAAGGGTGCTGTTAGCATTTAACCTGCCCATGTGGGGTTATAAATTGCGGTAATGCGACCAGTAGTTGTTGGCTGATTTCAGCCACACTCCCCTTTCTGGCTTCTGCCAGGTGGTGGCAGGGTAGATCTTTGAGGTCCAGCCTCGTTCTGGAAGGGCCCCAATTTGGTCAGTGTCTAGCTGACATTTACTCATCTTCCTGTAACCCCTGAGGGGTAATGCAGGGTGGCCCCAATGCCTAGATGGGGAAACCGACACACACGTAGAGGGGAGATAACCTTACAACACGGCCAGGATTAGAACTCATGCCCTTACCAGCCTGATGTTGACCTGTTCCGTCTCCCCATCCCCACCCCTTGGTGCAGCTATCCACCAGCCTGTCTCCCACCATTGCCAGCAGGCCAGCCAGTAGGCAGCCAGTGGCCGTGTCTTTGTGGGGCTGCATTTTGTGGCATAGGAAGGTGTATGCATTTGTGACTAAACAGCAACTGAGAGACAGATCCAGGGACTGGGATGCTTAGGGTGCATTTGTGCAACCTCTATCATGTCTCCCCTCAGCCAGCCCTCTGGCTCTCCTAAGGAGCCTGCTGATGCCATAATGAGCATCAACCAGCTAGGTGTGCTGGAGAACACTGATGGGTGCTCCCTTCACCAGCGCCTTCCTGGGGGAGCAAGCTGCTTCCTCCAGCCTTGGGGCCCTAGGTCCTGAGTCCTGATATGGCACCAGCCCAGCTCAGCTGCCCTGACAAGTCTCATGGCCAGGATACGTTGGGACGACCCGTCCTCCTGTAGGAAACCCCCCATACCTGAATGAAGGGCTTGTCCACTTGCATTCTCCATGTTGGGCCCACATGGTTAGCAAGGGGGCAGCTGGCTTTGGCCATTGCAACCCCTTGCCAGCTGAGTACAGGAGCACAGCCTGCTTTGTATATCTAAAAGAACGTAACAATATCCTGCACTGACATGTCACCCTCCCAGAGTCAAGCAGGAGCAATCAATCCATTAAAAAATATATTCTGCTTGCTAGAATATATATTCTGCTTACTGTATTTTTCACTCCATGCATCTGATGAAGTGGGTTTTAGCCCACGAAAGCTTATGCCCAAATACATTTGTTAGTCTCTAAGGTGCCACAAGGACTCCTCGTTGTTTTTGCTGATACAGGCTAACACAGCTACCGCTCTGAAACCAATCCATTAAAGCACCTACAAATTCCCCACATATATGGCATCCCAGCCACCCTCCCCAATCCCATGCAAAACCAGTTAAAAAAAGCCACCACGTGTGAAGTGAAAATATGAACATTATTTAATAACTGATCCTCTGTAATAAACAATTTGAAAATATCTTACAAGGAATCACACACACAATATTTTACAAAGTTTTTTGTCTTTTTTTTAAGTTTTCTGACTCTCCTGTACAAAAAAAGATAACAAAATAAAATCAAATTAAAAAAAAACCAACCCTTTCGAATGAGCAGAAGAAAGTGTTCAGATGAGGAATGATCAAGATTTGATCCCAGCAGAACAACTATCTAGTGGTTCACTTTGTTCTTTTAGTTTTTTAGTTTTTTAAACGTAAAATAGAATATATATATTTATATTTATGTATAGGCTTTTTTTGTTATTCTCAAATGAGCACCTAACTAGACTATAGAATTACACAGACTCCCAGTAACACAGAGCCAGCCATCTGTTCAAAACACGTTTCCCAGAGACATTTAACCAAACACACACTGAAAAAGCTACAAGCAAAATGACCATTAATTAACCCAGTCATTAATTAATGAATCACTTCCCTTACCCGCCCCCCCCCCCGCCCCGTCCGGCTCAAGGGTCAAACCGGCAAGGTCCGTGGCTTCCCCCTGCCCACCCCCCTCCCATCCCATCCCCCAAGTTGGTTTAGTTGAATTAATTTTATAAAAGCATTATGAAGGTCCGGAGACTTCAATTGCAGCCAGTCCTGGGCACCCCCTGCTGGCAGCTGTGTGTGGGGTACAGGGGTACATGGACATGCTAAAATGATGATGGCCAATAGACCAATGCAGCCCCCAGTGCTGCACTGGAAACGGAGCAGCTGAGGGTGAGATGAGGTGTGCTCCAGCCCCCGTTGCCTTCCAAAATGGGGATGGGGTAGGTCACTGGTTCCCCATTTCCTGCCCTGCGCCCACCCCCAAACCCTGGCTCCTCTCCTCCACCCAGTCCCCAGCACCCTGCACATGCACAAAATTCCTTCACGGGCTCCCTCGCTAGCCTGAGCGTACTCTGCACAGCTCTGCCCTGGCCATCCCCTCTACCTCCACCATCACCGCATCCCCTGCACTCTGTCACAGCTATCCCCTCTACCCTCACCCCCACCTTATCCACTGCATCTGCCCCGGCTATTCCTCACCCCCACCTCATCCCCTGCACTCTCCCCCAAACATCCCCTACCCTACCCCCACTTAATCCTCTGCATTCTTCCCCTGCCATACCCCAGCTTATCCCCTGCACTCTGCCCCAGTCACACCCTGCCTTACCCCCACCTCATCCCCTGCATTCTGCTTCAGCCATCCCTTCCCCCCATCCCCACCTCATGCACTGCACTATGTCCCTGCCATCCCCCATCCTCTCCCCATCCCCTGCATTATGCCTGGCTCTTCCCTGCCCCACCCCACACTTTGTCAGCACACTCTGCCCCAGCCATCTCCTCCCCCACTCCCACCTCATCCCCTGCACTCTGCACTGCTGGCGCTTCACTGGGAGATCTCTGAAATTCCTTCAGGCTGGCAGTGCCAGCCTCCTGCAGGGCACACAACTTGGGGGCAAAGGGGCTGGGGTGCTCATGGCAATGGTGGGATCTAGTAAGATTTCCTCAAGGTAAAATGAATATAGTGCCAGGGGAATTCAAGGGGAAAAGCCACCTCTAGTGCTGGGTCTTCTGACAGGTCTCCTGTCTGGCCCTGCGGCCGCTGGGTGAAGTTTGTGTCAGGATCAGAGGAAGGATACAGGGGGAATGGTGCTACCAGGCTCCTGGATGAGGGGTGATGGCAGTAGCCTAGCACAAAATGGCCCCCTGAACCAAAGATTGTGTTAGGGTGTATGCGGGAGTGTGTGTACGTACATGTGAGTGTGTGTTCACAGCAGGGGTAGCCATGTGGGCCAGGTGTGTGCTCAGTTTGGTGTATGCGTCTGTGAATGTACAAGAGTGTGTGTTCTCTTGTGAGTATGAGGGGATATGTCTGCACATGGCTGTGTGCACGCATGGAGTGAGTGTGTATGTGTGGTGGGGGTATATCTGACAAGGGCTGTGCTGTTGCTGGACCACAGGACGCACTCTGCCCAGCAGGCACAGAGCTGTGGTGCCAGGGTGGAAGTGGGCTCAGCGAGGGCACTAGCCTAGTAAAGCTCCAGGGGGCTAATGTCTTGTTTCAGGACATGGCAGGTGCGTGGGAAGGAGCCTGGCTTTGCTCTGGGAGCCCAGGCTGGGCTGCAGGGTGCTGTGATCGAGAGACACTGTTCTCACAGAGCAGAGACGATGCAGCCTGGCTGGCAGTGCTGATGGGGCTGTGCTGTCCATGTTCCAGGTGCAACTGGCTATGCCACACGCTAGCAGCCAGGGGAAGGGAAATACAACCTCTGTATGAACCCCTTCTCTGTGAGCTAACAAAGAGCTCTCCTAGCTGAAAGGAACAGCCTGCTACAGTCACAGGGGTGCGATCAACAAAGGGCTCATCCGAGCTCAGTGGACACTCCGCTGGGCCTTCAGCCACTTGGTTATACAAGCAGCTCACAATGTGGCTTCTGTATATTGGCTCCACACTATGGTGTCATAGAGCAGAGCAATGCCCACCCCCACCCGTTCCTAGCTCTTCCTGCCCAGGTGTCAACACACCGAAAATCAAGGAGATTCTATAGGAGTGTACATCTGGTTCTCTCTCACTTGGCCTTTGGTTTCTATTTGCTGCTGAGCAGGGACACACATTCTCTGGCTCTGTGGCTTCAGGCAAACACACAGATGGGGGCGAGGTAGCGACAGGCTGGTTTGTACCCTAGGGGTTCAGTCCGGCTTTGGTGAGAAGTGAAAGGAAATGGGGGTAGGGCATGATCTAATTTAGAACCTCACAGACGTTTGCCCATGTCACAAACCAGTCGCATGGTCTGGCACGGCTAGGCAATCTTGGCTCAGGAGAGACCGAGAGCTAGGGTACAGGATGAGGTTGGGGCCACAGGTCAGCCCCTCATGATGTTGCTTTATGCGCCCACCCATGAAGCAGCAATGAGCGAAGGTCCTTTCCCCTTTCCTGGCCACCCAATGCAAAGAGGCAGAGGAAATATTTGGCTGAAAAGAAGGGAGCTTTGGGGTCAGGAGGATACTCAACTGCAGCTGAACCTGTGTAGAATGGCATCCCACCCTGTGCACCAGGAACAGCCCCAATGGCTGGGGACAGGCACAGAGCTAGCCCTGCCGCTTTGACATCCCATCTAGCCATCACTCGCTATGGGGGGAGGGATTCTGACTTTGATTTGAAAAGCCAGCCGCAGACATAAGACATGCGGCTATGAAGACAACTGGAGGGGCTCTTGGTGGGGGACAGAGGCTTGAGTTGAGTGGCAGGTGCTCATAGAACCCTCTCCCCTAAAACCAAATCTGAAAGGCCCATGTTGGCGGCATCTGATGCCATCTGGATACATATGTGACATCAGGGACAGAAAGTGCTGGCTGCTGCTTGAAAGACGGGTCAGTCTCAAGTCTCTGAGGGCTGGTCTACACTAGGGGAAGGGGATCAATCTAAGATACGCAACTTCAGCTACGTGAATAGCGTAGCTGAAGCCGAAGTATCTTAGATCGAGTTACCTACCGTCCTCATGCCACGGGATCGACATCCGTGGCTCCCCGTCGACTCCACTACCGCCGTTCGCGTTGGTGGAGTTCCGGAGTCGACAGGAGCGCGTTCGGGGATCGATATATTGTGTCTAGATGAGACACGATATATCGATCCCCGAGAAATCGATTGCTACCTGCCGGTAGTGAAGACATACCCCCAGTTAGCGAGACCCAAAGATCCAGATGTTCTGCCCTCTCCCAGACATCTGGGTGCTTCACAGGCCCAGGGTAACTCACGTCATGAAATGAGGCATTCCGAGTGTGAAAACCAGGGCTGTGGGCACCCAGGGCATAATGTGTCAAATGCACCATGGCATCCCCCTGCTGGTGGTGCACCTGGGACTTACTGTTGCCTGTGTAGCATCTTCCTCCTTCTCTTGCCCTGCATGCTGTTTTGGGAGACTGAACCTACCGCTCTGGGGGCCTGACTCCCTGCTCTGTGGCCAAAACTCCTCACCAGCACATGTCCCTTCCCAAGCATCCACCAGGCTCACATGGGGCAACCAACGCCAAAGATGCGTAAGGTTAAACTTCCCCTCAGAGGCGGAGTCAATGGGAGTGACATGAGGGCACCACTTAGCCATTTTGGAGGGCTCAGTTCAGGGACCCTCCTCCTCTACTAGAGCTGCCCTGGATGCCAGTCCCTCTGGGGTGGTATTTGGGGTGTGAGGGCCAAATGCACCCTGGTGTATCTCTGCTGACTTAACAGTTACACACAGGGGTGAGCTTGGGCTGGGTTTTTTGGAGGTGTTGAACCCCACTGAGGTCAATGGGAGCTGTGGGGGCTCAGGACCCTCCTTATATCAGGCCCTGGGTGTTTTAAAAGGCCCTGTTGGATCCTCTCCAGCTCTGCATGCCTGGTGGAGAATGAATCAGCACACAGGATCAGGGCATGCTACTCAAAGGAGTGGGCAGTGCCTGCCCCAGTGGTGGTAGTCTGGTCCACAGAGAGCCCCATGAACCCTTAAGCCAAGCTTCTTGACAATGTACCCTTGGGTCAATTGTCCAGGGGCATCTGTTATCCGGCCTGAGTTGTAGTGGGAGGATCTCTCTGGGGAATGAGGCAACAACATGGACTAGAAAGTTCTTCTTAGCCATGGTTAGTCCGACCCCACTGTATGCCAGGGCTAGAATGATGCACATGAATGGCTGCTGAAGGTCTTGGATCCCCTTTCTCACTTCCCCACTACAGAGTTATCAATTTAAATAAATAATACTGACCATGACATTCAATTCAAGTTTCTTTTTTTGTGTGTGTGTCCTTGTTGCTGACAATAAATATTTGTACTTCTTCAGGCTAAAACGTTGGAAAGCAGATGTAGAAAGATATGGTTTCAAATCCTCAGGCTACAAAATAATAATTGAAGATTGGAATAAGATGGATGTAAATAAGGTGAGACTTGGACGGGATGGTGTAGGAAAGCACCTAGGGATTAGGCGGCATGGAGAAGCAAATGAGGACATTATAAAATATAACATCGGTTGTTTTTTGAGTTCAAGAAGCCATGGTGATTGGTTGAGAAGTTAACAAGACTTGTCTCAATTTGGCAAGAAAACACCATTTTTTTTCTCTTCTATTTTGTTTTGTGTTTTTGTTTGGATCGGAAGGGCAGGAGGGTGGATTATATCAAACACAAGAGTAATCCGGTTAAATACTTTAAGACAGCAAAATGGTAAGACATCTCTCAATGGAAACTACAAAATCTCCCAGAATTCCACAGGTTCCATGAGGGAAAAGAGCAAAAAAAAAGAAAATCGAACCAAAAAACCAGGTCACTGTTCTTTGTATTTGGCCAACAGCTCAATGGAAGGGAGAGGATGGGGTCAAGGAGTCAAGAGCTCAAGGACGCTTGCTGTCTGAAGAACAGAAGCCTCAAATGGGTTGTGATTCCCCAAGTCTTGCTCAAGCTCAGTTCTTGCCAACCTTCTGCACAGAGACGCTAGAAAGGCAAGGCCAGGTTGGAGAGGATGGGAAACAAAGCAAAAGGAAAAAGAAAAAGATATTCCAGGCTCCTCAGTGGAGCAAGAGGAGGTCATCATGAGCCACAGCCAAGGTGTAACCAGAGCAGATGGGACGAGAAGAAGTTACCCTTTTCCAAGACGCCTGGAGAGGATGGAGATGGAGTTTTAAACAAAAGAAAAATGGATGGGTTGGACCAGATGGATGTTTTAAAGGCAAGATGCCGAGGACAGAGGCTGGCGGCTGGCAGTCAAGTAGAAGAGCAGCAGCTGCATGGATAACAAGACGCTGAGGAAGGGTTTGAAGGAGGCCCCTCTGCCGCAGTCTGAGGTATCTTCCTGAGGAGACAAAAGGTGAGATGGTTTCCGCAGGGATGGGGTGGGCAGGCGAGATCGTCACACATGTGCCAGTGGGGCCTGGGACAAAGGCAGTCCCCATGCAGTGATTGGCTTCTGCTGACTGACACCCAGAACAGATGAACTCATTCCAGGAGAACTTTGGAACCAGAGGGAGGTTATTGCCTGTGACCCGGCGCATCCTTAGAAAAGTGAGAGCTGCTGGCAACCTTGCTTTCCATCCCCAGCAGATTCCATGCATAACTTGCCCTGCCTCCCTTCTCCCAGGTCCTCAGCTTTCCCTGCCCCTTGAGCCAGTTCCCCCACTTACCGCTGCATCGTAGTCAAAGCAGATGTGGGGGCCTTTTCGGTACCGGGGCTTATCTACTAGCTCACACTGATTTGGATCTCTCGGTGGAGCTTCACGTGTCAAGGAAACAACGCGGTGTAGGCATGATTCTGGGGTTGAGGGCAGAGGGACAAAGTGGGGCTGGGGTGGCTTAGAGAAGTTAAGCAATTGGACAAGGGCCTCCCAGAATACAAGGGACTTCATGAGGTCTGTGATTAGGGAAGGACCAAGACCTCGCAAGATATTCTCCCCAGTTCTCTTCTCTCCTTGTTTGGAGGCTAGTGCAAAGCATTGCCCATTGGCTTTTAACACTTCTCTACCAGGAGCTGTGTACCTCAACCCATCATTCTGGATCCCCTTCCTGTCTTTGAAGCCCTCTGGCAGGTTGCCTTGGTCTCCTCTCTTCCCATTGAGAACAATCCCAGCTCCCTTAACTTTCCTTCACTGGTCATCGGGCATGGAGAACCTAAGTGATCACCTGGGCATCTGAACACTCTTGGAGGGTGCGGGCCCAGAAGAGAAACAGCTCAGAGCTGAACTCTCGTGAGGCAGAGACACAACCAGCTCCAAGGGGAGTTGATCTGTGGACTGTGTTTGTTATTTCTAAGGCACTGGGCTGCTGGGAGGGTCCTGCATTACCATGGGCTGCACTTAAGACTCTCCTGAAACCTATGGGCTTGAAGAGGCACTTATACTATACTGGCCCTCAGTGCGGGGTGAATTCCACCCTCTGTGATCATCCAGGAGGAAAGCTCCTCTTCTCTCCAGTGGCTGTTGGTCGTGTCCTGGGGCTGAGGCAGGAGATGTGAAGCCCAATGCAGCAACAATCAAAGGATACCTCGTGTCTCCGCCTGAGGGAGCTTGGTGGACTCACACTGGCTGCACATCGGCTTATCCGCTACAACGAACAGCAGATTGGTGTTGGCGAGCCTCTGTGCGTGGAACAGTCTGTGGGAGGGGAGCAATATGGTTATCCAGAGCCACATCTCCTGCGCTGCATCCTCCATCTCTGCTGTGCCGCTCCCAAGGAGCAGAGAGCAAACCCTGCTAGTGCTACCTGGGAAACCCTAGCCATCATGAGTTCTTCCTTGGTGTGGCTGACCTGTGACCCCTAGTACAGGCCACCACATCCCCTGCCATCGGTGACCTCCCAAGTGTCATCAGGGGGGACGTGAAGGAAGATTAAGGTACCAAAGAGGAATCCAAAGCTTTCACCTCATCTGGTGGCCCTGTTCAGCCAGGTGAAATTCCTTCCTTTTCAGGCTGTGAGGGCTTGGGTGTCAGAGCTGCTGTGTTGACATTAGAGGGGAAAGGTTCCACTTAATGACACCTCAGTAGTCTGCACAATTTGGAGCTCACGTTGAGTCCAGCTCACTCAGCCCATAAGGCTGTCGGTACCATCAACTGCTGGTGTCATGGGACAATGCTATTGCAAATGTTTATTTATATACAGGGCCACGGCTGTGAGTGGTGCTTTACAAACAGAGAGAAACACAATTCACACCCCTAATCTAAAATTAGATCAGGGCCACAACAGCCATCACATCACGGAGGGAACAGTAGCTCTGGCACCACCAACCCCAGCACCGCTGCATCCTCCTTCCCCTTCTCAGCAGGTGTGGGAACGATCCGGGGACTTGGAGATCACTGCTGCCACCTGGGCATCTCAGCAATCAATAACTGACCATCGGCTGAATTAAAGTCATTATTAATTCATGCACCCACAAGACTCTTTTGGTCCTGCAGTTCTTACTGAGTCAGCAAGGTGCCCAAGCTTTGCCAACAGAGGGTGACGTGTCAGTTGGGTAGGAGATGAAGGGCCCCATCCAAACTGCGTAACATGGAGCAGGATGCAGCTGTCCACTGAGAGACTACAGATCCCAGCATGCAAGGCACTCCTCGGAATTGAGTAGCCTGGCCTCGGTGCATGCTGGTGGGCCTCTGGCTAATATGGCTTAATTAGGATCAGCTAAAATGATCATGTAACAAATTCTGTGGTCCCTTACACAGATTTGTATTTGGTCCAGTATAAAATACACCACCATTTTAAACTCCAAGGCCTCCTGAGTTAAAAAAAGAGGAAGAGAAAGTTCCTCTCCCAGGCATCAGTGTTCTCTAGCTCCGCATCAGGAAGGCTTTCTGGGCGGAGGAGTCTGATCGGCTAACAATAGCTCAGAGAGTGCAGATCTCTCATACAACCCTGTGGATCAGGGACTCCGCAGCCAAATGCAACAAAACAAATCACACAAGCGCAAGCAGTTCTAGCAGCTGCCTGTGATTCTGCATGGGGCCAATGGCACAAAGAGTTTGGCTTCAAACCTGCAAATGCACTCGAGATGCAATACCACTGCATGCTGTTGGCTGCTACTGCTTATGGCACTGCCAGCGCTGCTGTGTTTGTTCCAGTCCTTGGCGCTACTGCAAAGCAACTGTGCCACTCTCAAGGAGAAGCAGCTGAAGTGGAAAGAAGAGATGGAGCCTCCTTTGCATGGGACCTAATTCAGCTCCCACTGAATGAAGTATTTGCTTTGATTTTAACAGGAGTTGGATGGGGCCCAAGGAGCCATCTTCACCGTTCTGCTCTTTTTCACACCCCCAATCTAAAATTAGGTCAGGGCTACAACAGCCATCACATCACGGAAGCCTGGCTCCTTCCTCTCCACGTGGTCGGATTGACGAGCCTGCTGCACAGAACTGACACTAGGGCACTCCAGCGTCCTCAGCCTCAGGACCCCTTGCCTGGAGAAAGACCCTCTGATGCCCCCAGCCCTCCTTGCAACAGAGTGTGTGTTGTCTAGCTGTGAAATGCACTCTGGATACTGTGTTCTGGTTACCAGCTGCTCTGAACCCCACCGCTGTGGGCACCCCGTCGCACTGACCTGGAGCAGTTTCCACAGTCAATTATAGCATTATAGGTGGTGTTGACGGTGCTGAAGTAGTACTGAGTCTGCTTCATGATGCAGCTGGTCTCTCTGGACTCCATGCTGTCTGCTGTCACATCCTCTGTCACCAGGGACAAGAGACACAGTGGGACACGGCAGAAGGAAAACCTTAGGCTGCTCCTTCCCACCCCACTGAAATGTGCCCTGCTTCTCTAAGCCCCTCTGAAGTAGCGGCCAGAACTAAGGTGGACTTTGCTGGCCAAAAATACACTCCACAATATTCTGGAAAGCAATACAATGTACCCCAGATATCTGCGTGCTGGAGCTGGGTGGTTACTGCAGTGACTCCAGGTGCTGGCCAGTGGAAGATCAGGGGGTGACATCATCTATCTATCTCAGTCGCTTAGTACGCTCCATTCCCCAGTCAGACATTTACTTCTCCTCTCTCCAGTGCTCCCTCCTCCCACTCATACTTCTTGCTGCTGCACGGCATTAACCTGGGCAGGACCTACCTGTTTGAAACCAGCTGCTGTAGGTGAGGCCGTACAAGAGCTGCTGGAACAAAGACCTTTGGGAAGGAAAACCCAGAGCTGTTAGCTGACATGGGAGGCCAATCAGAACACACTGCTAGGGCCAAGCTATGCACTGAATATAAGGCTGTGGGCTGCTCCCTAGGAGCATTAGTATAGACAGTTTTACACTGTGCCAGCTAAGCCCCCTTCACTTAGCAAGATCAGAAGCCAGAAGCAGATGTTTCTTCTCCCTTTCACTCTCTGTGCAGGAAGTTGCTTTGCCTGGCTTTGAGCTACTCTGACATCAGAGGCAGATACAGCCATCGCATGGAAAGGAACCCACCCTATTCCACCATGAATCTGATCAAAGCCAAAGAGACCCAGCCACTCTAAGTCTTCTGTTCCATCGAAGAGCACTCACTTTCCTCAGGCTAGTTCTCCTTTGTGCGCGGAACTCAAATTCTGTCACTTGGCAGGTGACATCACTGATGCAGATACGAGCAATTAACACAAACGCAGCAAAAACTGGGTAAGAGACGACATTCCATTTGCTAATAAAGTTCGATTTTCAAACCAAACCCACACAGCATTCAGGACCTCCTCTATTGGCCCCAAGGCTATCCCCTTCCATCTCTCTCAATCCAAATAGATAGATCCGTCCATCCAGATAGATCTATCTTCTAATAGCATGCCAACCACCACTGCATCTCAGCACCAACCTAATGATCCTGTAAAAAGCACAAAAGCCAAAAATGTTCAAATTTGGGTGGCGAAAGTTAGATATTTATATCCACATTTAGACCCCTAAATACAAATGATCTGATTTTCAGACATGCATTGCTAAGCACCAGCAGCTCTTGATAAAATCAGGGAAGAAGCCACTTATTTAGGTATCTAATTTTAGACATCCATATTTGAAGCTTTCTGCTTAACTGTACAGAGAAATGTTTAACTGATGCCTAGGGGTGTGTGGGTGTCTGTGTGTGTGAGACATAGAGAGAGAGATGCTGACTAAAGGGAGTATCTCACATTGTATCTGAAAGGTGTAAACACCAAGGGAGCAGAGCAGGAGATCTGGGTTGAAATGGATTAGTGCAGACATAGGCTGAATTGCAGGGAACATTTTCTTATGCTGAGATGTGTTAGGTGGAAATGGAGGCTCCCTAAGGAAGTGAGGTGAAAGCCCCCACAGATTTAGAAGAGGCGTGGGCAAGCCCCAGGAGCACAGAGTGTAGGGAATTCTCTGGCCCGGGGGATGAGATGAACCAGATGGGAGCGATTAAGGCATTTCCACCTGACTTCTATCACTAGCACTCTCTCACTCTGCCTTGCTGTGGCACATCCTTACTCTCCAGTCTCACTCTAAAATCTGGGCCGCATACAGCTCCCCAGGCTGCTCGGGGCTCAGCAGCAGCAGTGCCGAGAGAGATGGAGACTTACCATGCGGCGGCTGATGTCCACCAAGCCAGGTTCAGGAAATCTGCCATGGTGGGCTGAAAAGAAAGAGGAGAAGGAAACAATGTGTCAACGGAGCAGGGGCACAGAAAGACCCTACAATAATAAACCAGCGGGCAGCATCCAGGGATTGAGGCTGCAGAAGAACAGGTGTGAAGTGCTCCCCGGAGATGCCTGTGCTAGAGCCACATGGATAGAGGGCTCCATTTGCTCTTGTCTCCCCCACTTTATAACCTATCAGTGGCTCTAAACATGGCTGGTGTCCATACCTCCCCAGGTTAACGCTTGGTTAGTGACTGTGGCCACTAGTGGTCTTTCTCCCAGCCAGAGGTCTGTGCCGGCACACTGCTGTTACCGGCTAACTTGTCTGGCTCACTGCTCTTTTGCAGAGTAGTGCTAACTCCTTAACCAGGCCTGCATAACTGGTGCGGCAGGTCCCCCTTCCGCCCCGCTCTCTGTGCGGTAGGACACCCCAGAGTACATTGTAGTACGTGATGCTGGGGTTGCTCTGTGTCGCGTCCAGTGGGCACTCGAGACCCCGCTATGGCACTCTGGGAGAGCTCCCCGTGTTTTCCCAGAATGCACTCAGACCAACACAGTAGGCAGCTCGGTAAAGGTGGATGCACAGCCACAGCTGGCATGCGACTGTGCTGTGAGGAAAGCTGCTGCATGGACACAACTCAGTCATGCTGCTGGGTACCATATTGGAGGAGACCGCAGCCTGGCCACAAAGCCTAAGCGTGTGTGAGACAAAAGGCTATTTCAGACTCTGCATCTGACAGAGAAGCTGAACCTTGATGGGCTACTCTCCACAGTCCCCAGCTCCACAAGGCATAAGGAAGAGGAGGGATAAAGCAGCCCTCTCCTAGTCCAGTGCAATGTTGAATCCCCTGGGGACACAGCACTTGGGGCTCTGTGAGAGCACACTGTCGAAGTATCACTCAAGGCTTGGTACCAACAGACAGATTAAGAGAACTGGCCAGCTTTCTCCTGTTGCATTCTGGGAGGACATTTGTTGCTCTGATTGGCTGCATTACCCAGCGGCTACGCCCTATGGGAAAGCCAAAGGAATTCCCCCCACTGATTTCTTTGTGCCAATCAATGGCTCTTTAATTGCCTGGCTGTCAGGGATACAGCCCCTGGACCATCAAGTGAACTTAGCCCTTGCCTGGGCTGTGTGATCGCTGCCCATAGTCCTGCACTCACCACAAACACCCCTCTGGGGGCAGCTCCTGTGTTGCTTTGAGCTTCCGGGATGCACACCGACTGGAAGTTGTAGGACTCCTTCCGTGCGAAGAAGGAGTTGTTGTACAGGGCAGACATCAAATTAGCATCCACTTCGCTGAAAAACTTCCCCACCTGGAACAGACGACACCAGAGCACAGGGGGCAAGTCTGTGCTGAGCATGGGAAATGAGACATGCTCTCTGCACAGCAGGGCTCTGCGTTGAGTCATCCAGGTAGAGCTCACGGGTGCAGTACAGGAGCCAGGCTTATGGTTACAAATGAAATGAGTTCGGAGGTCTCTGCTGAGTCCCCTGTGGATGCTTCATAACCCAATACACAGTTCAGTACTAGCAGGAATGACCCAGGAATGGAATAGTGGTGGTAGGGCCACAGCGCAGGACTGAAGGTCACTGGCAGAGCTAGGGGGGAGGGCAAGAACTGGAATAGCAGGGGGTGCTGTGGGGCAGGATGCAGGGGCACTGGCAGATCCGTAGAGGGTTCAGGCCTGGAGGAGCAAGGAGGCTGCAGATCGGGACTGAGGTGCATTGGCAGAGCTGTGTATGTGGGGAGGCTTGGGCTGGAATAGCAGGGGGGCTGCAAGCCATGAGCCATGCACTGTGCTTAGGAGCAGCGCTATCAGTCCTTCACTTTCAGGCAGAACTGAAATTTACCCAAATTTGCCATGAGGGGGCAAATCACCACACTTCTCTGCACCCTGACTGGGATTTCCCTTCCTTCGGCTCCCAGCATTTCAGAGCCAAGACCCTCCTCCCTAGCCTTTGGCAGAAGAACTGCTGCTCACCTGGTACCAATGATCTTCCTGGTTGGAGAGTACCAGAAAGCCTCCATCGTCAATGAGAATACAAATGAGGTCCTGCAAAAGGAGGACAGCATTGGTCTGATGTAGGCAGCTCAGAGCTACGAGCAGCCCTGCTGGGCTCAGCTGTGTCCAGGCAGCTGTGCCATGGGGGCAGAACCCAGGCACTGCCTATTGGCCAAATCAAGAGAGTTTCAAGAGAAATGCAAGCGGCACATGAAATCCCTGGACAGGTGACAAGGTCAGTCAGCCCTGCCCTGAGCACCTAGTTCCCTGGGGCCCTCTTTCAGGATCTGTCCTGAAAAAACATGGGTCTTCATGTGTTAAAGGGCTGCTGTACTGTGTGAAAGGGCAGCACTGAAATACAGCTGCCACATTAGGAGGTACGGGCCACACAGGGGATGGAACAAACCTTTGTAAAGAAGTCTGTATCAAAATCCACTTGCCAGGGTGATGTCTGATGACAAGGGACAGGGACAGAGTTAAAGGCGTCTGCATCACTCTACATGTGTTTTTGTCCTTTTCAATTTGATGTGTTCAGGTGCAACCTTAACTAAGAATTTCCTGCCTTTCTGAAAATTTTAAAATCACATCAGGGTTTTTCTACTGCGATTTCCTCTGGAGTTACAGATGGGTATTTTCAACCTGAACCAAAGTTTTTTGTCTTGGAATTTCCTTTGGGTTTTGAAAACTTTTGTCACAAAGTACTCTGAGTCGGGAGGCTTTGCAGGCTCTCCCATCCCTGTAGTATGTAATAATTATGCCTAGCTCTTAGCATTTCTCAGCAGTGGAGCTCAAAGTGCTTTACAAAGGATCATGATCTCCATTTTACAGGTGAGAGGGGAAGTGACTTTCCCCAGATCACCCAGCAGGTGGAGCCAGGAATAGAACTCATGTCCCCTGAGAGTCCCAGACAGAGGGGGCTAGTTGTGCGACTGCAGGAGTCCTGCAAGGTGATGATGTAGATCAGAGGTTCTCAAACTGGTGGTTCGTGAGCTCCATTCAGGTGGCCTGCGGATAGTTCCCTCTAAGGTGCGTGCCTGGGCAGCTACACACAAGAGAATGAAGGGCCACCCACCTAATTAGTGGAGCCGCTCAGGCATGGCTCCACTAATTAGCTGCCTGGATCCTGAAGAAGATGCACATGTAAGGTGAGGTGGTGGCTTTGGGGGGGAATAGAAGGTAGGTGGGAGGGGGCAGTGGGGTGAGAAGACGGGGTGGGGGGAACTTGGGATTTGCAGGGCTGCAGCGGCCAGAGAAAGAGGCGACTTTCCCCAGCTCCAAGACTGTGGCTGCCGGGGAGAGAGGGCACATCCATCACATCAGAAAGGTAAGACTAGTGATATTAAAATATGAGTTGTGTGCTTTTGTTTGTAGAACAAAAAAAATTTATTATTGTTAAGTTTTTTTTATATAGCACTTCTTTCCAAAGCGCTTTACAATAGTTAGCTAACGGTACAAACAACATTTGGAAAGATCATTAAGTGGTCCACCGAGACCCTCAGCAATTTTCAAGTCGTCCGGAAAAAAAAAGTTTGAGAACCACTGATGTAGACTGTAAATGTCAGGGGGCAGGGATCACGCCAGCATCATGAATGCCTGGGGCGCTATACACATGCTTAATAATGGTAAGTGCACGGGGGAGCGAGGAGGAGGCGCTGAATTTGGCTGCATGCTCTGGACTCATGGCCCAGGGCAAAGTCAAGGGGCTGATGGGTAAGGGGCAGCTGTCCTCCTGAGCCCCCCATCCCACTGCTCACCTTATTGTTGGCCTCACAGTCCATCTCGCAGCTCGTGGAGGGGTCGCACTGTCAATTCGAGTAAACACAAAGAAGGGGGGACAATTGTAAGCAGGGCAACAAGCGGGGTGTCTGCAAGTGATCTGCTTCATTCAGAATCACATCCATTTCTCCACTGACTACGTCCCAGCTCCTCCTGCCTGTACTTCCCCAGGGAGATCAGAAGCCAACCGTGAGAGAAGGAACATGGATGTGGGAGGAAAGGGCAGGGGGGTGTAATGGGATGATGGGTGGAAGGAACGGGCAAAGGGGGAACCAGGTCTGTGTGGGATGGAGGAGATTGGGATAGCTAGGGGGCTGGCTGGTAGCAGATACTGGCAGGACTGTGCAGATCAGGGTTGAGCTGGGATTGCTCCTGGAGCAGAGCGGGACAGGTCTGAGCAATCCCACTGGAGTGCCCCTCTCTGTGCTAACTAAGATCCCATCCATAGAAGCAGAGCCCAGCAACCCTGCCCAGGAGGGCGACATCTCAGATCTTTCCCCTTCCCTCTCCCTACTCACCGTGCGCGTTCCCAGCTGATCCCGGTCTGTCCGATTACTTGCCAGAACTTTAAACTTTTCAGCCCAAGCCTCCAGGTCAAGCTTCACTCCAACCACTGGGGAGAGGAAAGGAGGGTGTGAGAAGGTCACAGAGCAGCTCCCCTTCATTCCCATGGCCATGCCCTGGAGAGGTGCGTTGACTGTGGCCAGCGAGTGTTGCCCCATATGTTAAATCACAAGGAGCCAGGCTCAGTACAGTAACTCCTGACTTAAAGTCATCCCGGTTAACATTGTTTCGTTATTAGGTTGCTGATCTATTAGAGAACATGCCTGTTTAAAGTCGTGCAAAATTCCATTATAAGGTTGTTTGGTTTGCCCCGTTCCACCCACCCACTGGCGCTCCTGCCAGGAAGTGGGGTTGGGAGCGGGAGCTTCCTCTGTTCTGCTTACTTGGTGTTGGGGAATGGGGTTGGGGAGCAGGGTCGGGGCGAGGGGGCTTATCCCACTCCGCCCGCCCAGCATTCCAGCCAGGGAGCGGGCAAGACCCGACCCTGCTCCCTGGCACGAGCACCGGACAGGCAGAGTGGTCTAGCCCCGCACCTGGACCCGACCAAGCTCACAATCATCATTGATGAGTACAGTATTAAATAATGACAGGTTTCAGAGTGGCAGCCATGTTAGTCTGTATCCGCAAAAAGAACACGAGTACTTGTGGCACCTTAAATCTGTTAAAAGGAGTACTTGTGGCACCTTAGAGACCAACAAATTATTTGACCATAAGCTTTCGTGGGCTACATGCATCCCTCTTCATCGGATGCATGTAGCAGAAAATACAGTAGGAAGATATATATATATATACACAGAGAACATGAAACAATGGGTGTTACCATACACACTGTAAGGAAAGTAATCGGTTAAGGTGAGCTATTATCAGCAGGGGAGAAAAAGACTGTAGTGGTAATGAAAATGGCCCATTTCCAGCAATTGACAAGGAGATGTAACGAACGGGGGCGGGGGGGATAAGCATGGGGAAATAATTTTACTTTGTGTAATGGCCCATCCACTTCCCGTCTTTATTCAAGCCTAGTTCGATAGTGTCCAATTTGCAAATTAATTCCAATTCAGCAGTCTCTCATTGAAGTCTGTTCTTGAAGATTTTTTGTTGTAATATTGCGACTTTTAGGTCTGTAACCGAGTGGCCAGGGAGATTGAAATGTTCTCCAGCTGGTTTTTGAATGTTATAATTCTTGACGTCTTTGTTTGTTAGTTTCTAAGGTGCCACAGGTACTTCTGTTCTTTTTGCAGTATTAAATAGTTTGTTTAAAATTATTTAAAACTTATACTGTATATGTATATAATGTCTTTTGTCTGGTGAAACAAAATTTCCCTGAAACCTAACCCCCCCATTTACATTCATTCTTATGGGGAAACTGGATTCGCTTAACATGGTTTCACTTAAAATAGCACTTTTCAGGAACATAACGAAAATGTTAAGTGAGGAGTTACTGTATAGTCGAGGGCTCAGGATCATCCTCCTAGTTCCCACATGGGCCAGAGGGAGGTGGCTGCTCCCCACCCGTGGAACCACACAGGGGAAGCCCAGGACTGACTGGACATAGAGAGCTCAGACTAGAGCCAGGGGCACAGGTTCCAACTTTTCCGCGTCAACACAGGTGCTCAACCCCTGCTTCACCCCAAGGCCCCGCCCCCACTCCACCCCTTCCTGTAAGGCCCTGTCTTCTCTCTGCCTCTTCTTGCCTCTGCTCTTTCTCTTCCCCCAAGGCCCTGCCCTCGCTCCGCCTCTTCCTACCCCCACTCCACCCCCTACCCGAGGCTCCTGCCTACCCACTGCTCTTCGCCCTCCCCCAAACCTCTCTCCGAGCCACCAAACAGCTGTTTGGCAGTGCCACCCCCATCACCTGTTTGGCGGCAGCAGGGAACAATGTGGCCATGGGTGCTGAGCACCACTATTTTTTTTCCAAGTGGAACAAAAGGCGGAGACCCCCTGAGCCAGGGTTAGTGTCCTGAGTGGCAGAGCCCACAGCTGGACAGACCGTATCACCCTGCAGGCTGGGCCCAGACAATCCAGGAGATGCCCATAGAGGGGCCTTCCCCTAGGTCTGCCATGCAGACATCTCCCTGGGCACCCTGACCTGCTGGCTTCAGGGTCCTTCCGCCAATGCTGAGCTCCACGGCTGTGCTGACCAGGATCCCAATGGTGTTGTTTTCGAGTTCCAGCCCTCTGTAGCTGGCTGTGGGGAGAAGAGAGAGACCAGAGATCACATGAGATGTGGGGAGGGCCACCAGGCAGGTCCCTCTGGAAGGGGAGGCCCTGGACCCATCCCTGCTGCCATGGCACTTTCTTAGATTTACAGAATCCAAGGCCAGAAGGGGCCTCTTGGATAACACAGGCCATAAACCTTCCCCACAATACCCCTAGAGAAGATCCTTCAGGGAAACCTCCAATCTGGAGTTATAAGTTGTCAGTGATGGAGAATCCACCATGCCCCTTGGTAAATGGTTCCACCACTCCTTATTTCCAGCCTGAATTTGTTCAAAGGGCCTCCCCGCCAGGCAGGGCTTAAAGTATTGCATCTGCTGGGTCAAGAGCTGGGCAAACCACACAGCAATAACTGTGTTCACACCTCCAGCTGAACCCTCTGGGCTCCGGCTTCCACTCAGTGGAAAGGCTCTTTGGCTTCTTCTCCCTTCTAGCCCGATTCCACCTGCGTCTTCTGGCCCACTGATGCACCCGCCCAGGGGCAGGGCTCTCTGACGGAGCCTCTGACCATTCCAGGCCATGGATCAGCTGGGGTGCTGCAGAAGCATGGACAAACCATGTGCACCTTGTTCTTTAATGACCGTTTTCCTGGCAGCCTACACAGCAGGAATGCCTTCTGGTTCACCAGTACCAGCGCATACGGCCTGGCAGAGTAATGTTGCAGGCCCAGCTCGTGCCGGCCATCTTGCTCACCATTACAACACAATTCCCACCTCCAGAAAAGGATTCTCCTACCCACCAGTAGGCAATGGACCAGGATATCTGAACTAGCAGAGCCCAAGAGATGAAGCTGCCCAGGGCCAGATCTCAGGCATGTTTCCCCAGGAGCCCTGGGCAGGGCCTGCTCTGTACCTCCAGAGGCATGGGCACCAACTTCTGCCCCCGCCGGTGGGTGTTCAACCCCCCTCTGCTCCACCCCCACTCCACCTCTTCCCCCAAGTCCTCACCCCCACCCTGCCTCTACTCACGCCTGCTCCGCCTCCACCCTGCCCCTACTCCACCCCCTTAAGTGTGCTGTGTCCCCGCTCCTCCCGCTCCCTACCAGAGTGCCGCCAAACAGCTGTTTGGTGATGGGCAGAAGTGCTGGGAGGGAGGGGGAGGAGCAGGAACGCGGCACGCTCAAGGGAGGAGGTGGGGAAGAGGTGGCGGGAGCTTGGCTGCTGGTGGGTGTGGAGCACCTGCTAATTTTTCCCTGTCGGTGCTCCAGCCCTGGAGCATTCATGCAGTCAGCACTTATGCCCAGAGGTAGCAGAGATGCTTCCACTCCCCAGACACAGCTCCAGGCCCCGAGAGCCATTACTGTCTCCTCTCTCGGTACTGCTGCAAAGCGGCTGAGCCCAGAGAATATTGTCTCATTCCAGAGGGCCATGAAGCACTGGGCTAGTCCCTGCCATGCACACCAAACTGCTGTCTGGTTGGGGTGCCAGTGCAGGGTGGTACTTACGGTCCCGGAAAGGCGGTTTGAAGATGTACCCCCTGTTGTCTAGACTGCGCCGATAGAAGCTGGCATTGAAGGGTTCCGGGTCCTCTTCCCAGTCGTCGGCAGCTCTGGAGGGGGGAGGAGAAGAGGCTCCGAATCAGTGAGGCCATCAGTGGTGATAGCTCATGTATGCCACCTGTCCCACATGTTGAGGCTGCACCCTCACACAGACAGGGCTGAGACGTGAAGGGTAATCAAGGCCACTTACTTGTTAGGGAAAACTCGGGTGATGCCACCATCTGTGGCAGCAAACACGGCCAGGAGACTGTACCTGCAATGAGACAGGACAGGAGCACAGAGCGTTACAGCTGGCCAGAAGGCGTTCCAGCTCCTTTTCCCTCCTCAGCACTGCCCTCACTTCCACCTAGCTATGGGGTTTTTCCCTACTGCCCATCATCGTAGGATCCGCGCTGCTTCCATGCCAAATCAATAGCAACAGTGAAATCCCTCATGGACTTGGTGGAGTCCCTGGCACTTCTGCCTTGTCAGGGTTGAAACCCTGCTTGGGCTGGGGATGTTTTGGGGGCAGAGTTGAGTATTAAATGGGTGTTTGAATGAGTGCAATAGGTTGCAGCTGGGTCCCCAGGGGGTTCAATGCTTCCTACAGCAGTGCCACTGATGGCGGAAAGGCTCTCCCTAAAAGGAAGGCCTTGTGCAACAGTCCCTCAAGATGGTCTGACTCTGGATTTGCCTGATCTGGATCAGCTATTGCATGCACTGGAACTGTCATCTTGAGTGCCATCCATGCAAGCAGGGAGAGCTTCCCACAGCCGTGCCCTGCCCCTGCCGCCTACTGTTCTAGGAGTGCAAGCTTTCGTATAGCAATGCGGCCAATACAGCAACATGGGCTCCTTCCAAGGGCCGAGTCTCCGGGGTTGTGAGCTTCCCCAGCACAGTGCCCTAGCTGCACTTGGAGTCACACATTAACACCACAGCTTTTACTCTGAAACCTGTCTGGTTTCAGAGTGCCGGCCAGGGGTGGCTGTATTCTCTGCTCAGCGCAGAAGCTGGCTACTGCATGAGCCTTGCTCAGGGAATGAACATCAAGGTCAAGGCAGAAAGTCTGGCCTCAGGTAGGGGTTTCATGGCTGCTAATGCTGGTATTGTCTAGCCTACACAGGCCTGTCCAGAGCCCATTCCAGGAGGGCCCTGTCTTCCAGCTGGGGTTTCCAGGTGTGTCACTGACTAAGGGACTCAGTCTCTCTGCTCCCAGCTAGAATTGCCCCTGGGCTGCTGCTGGTGGGACTGGGTCTGGAATGGGGCTGTGCCTACGTATTGAGGTCCTGGTCCTTCCACACCCTCTCCACCAGCTGCTGGGTGATTCCTGTGTCCAGGATCAGGTTGTGAAGGAGGAAGTTGTCACCTTGAAAGCAAGAGGGAGAGAAGAGAACAATACGGTTTGTTCCCCACTCGGAGCCTCCCTCGTGACCTGCCAAGCAGCAGTCTCCCCCACCCAGGATTCCTGCCCCATGGACTCTTGCCCCTTTGAGTGATGGGTGAAGGAGGGTGGGTTCTCCTCGCCCTTTGGCCTTGGCTGCCTTTCCTCTCTGTCCACTAGAGCCCCTTCTCCATGCTGTCTGAGCCATGGCATAAGTCCTAGCCACAGGAAGTGGGCTCTTCCATGGCTACTGTGCTGTTCTGCACCAGCCACGAGGAAGCTGGGGCTAGAGAACTCCAGAGACAATTCCAGGGCAGGGCAGGTGGGACATGGATTCGGGGCTCCCACATGACAGCCAGCTGTGCAGATCCCTGAGCTACCCAGCCGAGTGCCTCCTTTGACCTTCTCTGGGACATACTTACCATTAAGCAATACAGATATAACCACTGGGGAGAACACAGGGCTTGCAGGCAGGCATCTCTGCCAAGGTACTCTAGTCCTAATCTACACCATCCCTTGCTAGCCCAGCCCCTCGGCTCTCCATACACAGCTCTGCTGATGCCACTCACTGCCAACCTGCAATCCCCCTGCTATCTGAGCACTGCTCTGTCAATGCCCCTCCATCCTGTCCTGAAGCCCCCCTGCTACTCCAGTCCTTCATCCCCCCAGCTTTGCTGATGCTCCTCAATCCCAACCCTGGACCCCCACCCTAGCTTGGCTGACACCCCACATTCCTGCCCTTCCACACCTCTTCTTGCTGCCCCAGCCCAGCTGGCCTTCTCTTAGGAACAGACTATCACACAGTGTGCTGCTTTTGGGGCTAGGACCAACGCCCACTTGGCATCAGAGCCCACCAGCCTCCTTTGGGTCATGAGCCGATCCCAACCTGGAGCTCAGTCCTGCCACATGTGTGCCCCAGCCTGCTGAGTCAGCTGCCGATCTGGAGAGGTGTCATTAACCATTTATCCCCCTATTCATCTCTTCAGCCTGCTGTGACCCTTCCTGACCCCAAACCCTCCCTTTCCTCCCCGAGAGAAGCCCAGGACCGCTCTGCCCACGCTGGCCCCTGTGGTACTTACACTGTTTGGAGTCTGGGGTCACCTTTTCCATGAGGGCGATAAAGTTTTCCAGAAATTCTGTGTTGTTATCCGACAGGTCAAGGTCTTTGCAATATTCTCTGGGATTAGGGTGAAAAGATTTGGCGTTTGGAAGGAGGAAAAAGTTACTGTCACTTTTCTCTCGCTCAGGACTGGTTCAATCCTGTCTGTGTGCATGTGTGCGGGCACATAGGGCTGCCTGTATACGGGTGAGCGTGCATGGGCTACACGTGGGCTGATGCCTTTGTGCTTTTATGTTCATGGGGCTGCAGATGCAGAGTGAGTGTGTGTGTATTTGAGGAGGTGTCTGGGAGGGGTATATGCATGCAGCACTCTATATGTGTGCACACATGGGTTTGTGTGTGTGTGTAGGCCTCTGTGCTCGGACGTGTCTGTGAGGAAGAACCTACACAAGCATGTGAGGAGGTGCTGGTGAATATGTGCAAGGGGCAGATGCTGGGTGATATTTGGGTGTGTGAGCGTCCCTCCAAGTGGGCCTGCACTATTTGCAAGGGCTGCGTGGAAGCATGTACATTCACCAGAAAACTGCACATTCAGTCTTCCCACACTGGCACTGCATCATCACCCAAGAACCACCGGAAGTTTATGAAAGAGTAAGTGGCTAATTTCAGTGGAGACAGCCGCTACACTAGAATTTATCAGCCATATCAATCCTGGGTCAGGCACTGCTGCTGGCTATCTTGATACCTAGTCAGCCATGCCATCAAACACCATGGGGGAAGGGTGCTAACACTGTGATGGCACAGCACCACTGCCAACTGGGCTTGCTAATGTCACTGAGTTGAAGTACCCTATGAGCAGTCACTGCACCCTCAGATTGCTACGCGTCTGCTCAGATAAGCTAGGCATCGCTGGTTGCTTTTAGACTTCCCTTTCGGTTCTTGGATTCAATAGGCAGAAATAAGATGGTACCACATTCTTCAGCCCCAGTGGGTCTTTGGTCAGTTGCCCAGGGCTCCTTCCCTTACACTGACTCTTGTCCATGTACCAGGCCTCAGCTGGCCACGCATGTGCGTACTAGACAATGTGATGGTATTAGATGCCATTGCACCTTCTCTTAGCATGCAGACCAGACACACCAGGAACATCCACAGTGCTCTGCAGCCTGAAAAGGGCCCACAAGTGTCCTCTGGGTGAAACTTCACTGTAGGAATGACCTCAGGCCCACAGGCCTGGATGCCTTATTATTGAGGCATTTTGTTCTTGTCTGCAAGCTGGGCACACCCGGTTTCTTATCACAGGAACTTGGCTTTCCTCCATCCTCCCCTGTACTTTCACACAGACGGCCCCGTTT
>NC_133784.1:20608675-20639476 GCF_003597395.2 Chelonoidis abingdonii
GAACTCAGAAAAGCAGCTTTTTGCCTCCTCGGTTATCCTGCAAATTGGTGTCGAGTCTTTCCTTCTCTTCACAAAAGGAAACTCCTGCCTCTGTGGTCTGAGACATTGCTCTGGGGGGAGCAATCAGATGACACGCAACTACTTGCTTTCACTAGCAGGAGGGGTGACTATCACTGCCGCACAGACAGCAGGAAGTAGCCAGAAGCAGCGTCCTGTTATTGGAATGCCATCTAGAACCTGTGGATGGGCAGCATCACCTGGAGTGACAAAGCTGGTGCCAGCTGCTATGACTCCCCAGGAACATGGTGCCACCTGGTAAAACAGTATGATACTTTCTGACATTACTGCCCAGAATGGTGGCAAGAGCGCCTCAAAAGACAGTGCCCCCTGGCACAGAAGGATGAAGCTTTTCAAGGATGACAGCTGGAAGGGCCATAAAAGACTTTTGAAGGCAACATCAAGTAAGGTGAGATCTTCAAATCTACCTCTCTTTCTGTGGGTGATGCCTGGCACCTATCATGGTGGTATCAGAACACCTGAAGGCACTTATGCAGCATCTATCAGAAGTACTATTTGCTGGGCTGCCTAAAACGGGCTCTTATAAAGGGTGAAGGCGAGGCAGTTACAGAATTTATAATCCAGCTGCTGATCCCAGGTCTATCTTTGAGGTAACTTAATGGGATGGAGATCTTGGAAAAGTCACCAAACTCTCATCATTGGCTGACACAACACCCAGTGGTAGTTTTTCTCTCAGCCCTTCCATGGAGGTGAAGGCCTCATTGCACTCACCCTGAGCATGCAGCTTCAAAATCCAGCTGTGTGATTGCTGCAAGTGTCAATGCAGGTGAATTAGCCAAAACTTGGGGGCTGTCTTCCTGTCACAAGCAAACCCTAACACTCGTGAGGAAAACTGTGGAATGTGGCAGGCCCTCAGGTGAGATAGGAACAAGGCTGGAGGAGATGGACATGGTTTGGTGTTTGAAGGCATCTCGCGCTGGAGCGCCTTCTCAAAAAAAATCTGATCTACACAACTTCAGATGCTGCTGCAATAGAAAACAAGATGCTTCCAGATGCCATGCCACAGCCTAAAAGAGGCCCAGGGTTTAATAAGCAAAGACTCTACTGACCACATTAAGTCTGGGAGGAATTTCCCTTGACTTCCATACCACAGGTACCTATTTCCAGGTCTGGGCTGCACCTGATTAGATGAGGACCGAATGTGACTCTCATTTCTTTCTCATGTTATCATTTTAGTAAGGGTGGGCCTCACAGTTCAAGACAGAAATTCTTCAGTGGACCTGGAGCAGCGTAGGATTCAGTGACCATGTGCATGAATTCCCCTGTCACCTTAAGAAGCAGCTGGTCTCTCTTTGGTAGGCCCACTCCATTGAGAATCCCATTCTAAAACACAGAAGGATGCCTATACTGAGCTTGCAATATTGGTTAATGATGTTTGATGGCATTCAGACGGCAATGTCTTACATTACAGACTGTTACAAACGGATGCCTTAATGTGCCATGACATAGGTATATATTATGCTAGGGCATTGTGGCCATTGAGGACTGATTGTGATGGCCTCAGAAGTATCTTCGGCTACCAAATTGCCAACAGCTATTTAGGTGTTTGCAAAAGAACCAACACATCCCCAAGCACATGAATTCTTACTGCACATGGAGGATAAACCATGGCTGTCTATAGGCCCAGGATGAACAATTCAGTACATTGAGAAACTCCTGAATATGAACAGCATTAGAATCGCGAATGCTGCAGATAGTATCCTGTGATTTGACCATGTGGCCAGGAGCGCTGGTGACGTGAGCAGGTAGAGCGGTAGAGCACAAAGTAGGTTAAGCACTTGATGACTGGAGACTGAGGGAGTGTGGTTTAGTGGTTAGAACAACAGATATAGGAGGTAAGACTTCAGCATTCCTTCCCTTGCTCTATCACTGACTCACTGTGTGACCTTGGGCAAGCCACCTCATTGCTCCATGCCTCAGTTTCCCCATCGGTACAATGGGGGATAACTATACCAACCTGCCTCCCGCAGAAGGTTGTGAGGATTAGTTTATAAAGAGCTTGGGGATTGCCAGATACAGGGAGCAGTGGAAGCGTATCAGATTGATTCTGATTCATGCTCCATTCACCAAGTGCTCAGCTTACCATGTGCTCTGACAAATATGGTCCCATTGCTGGGGCTGCTGCTTGTATGCTCCAGTCACAGCAAGCCACATGCCCATCAAGTTAGCCTCACCAGCAAGAAAGCAACCTCTGGAAACAAAATCGCTCGTGAGTCAGTTGTTTGTATTTTTCATTCAGTTAGTGCTTTTGTAGACTCCGCTCCTGGAAGGAACGGAAGGAAGGGGCAGGGAGGGAGGAAGCAGAGAGACAGCTCTGGGGTCTGTCTCATTGATGGCACAGTTTCTACTGAATACAGCTGATCTCGTCTTAGCAACATGAAAATAAGATGGCCAGCCATGCTTTACCCAGGTTACTGCATTGGAAATACCGGTACACATACATACCCAGACACACTCTCGTTATACATATCTGTACCTTTTATATAGATAGATAGGTGCTGGTTTAGCTGTGTAGAAGAACATGTACATCTGCCATAGATGTGTTTGTGTTCTGCAAAGAACCCCCCAGTAGCTGCTGGGGGTCCACTGTTGTCCCAGCCCCCACGATGTGTTAATATTGGACCGCAGGCACGCACTTGGCCTGGAGTCCCGTCCTGCGGTGCATTAGAAAATGAAGGTCATTGGTAGTTTAAAAGGGCCAGATTCTCAGCGGGGGTAAATGAGTGTTGTGCCATATGCTGGCTGACACCCACTGAGGATGTAGCTTGGAGTTTACAATATTCATGCCTGGAGTAACTTTGCTGAAGCCAAGGGGATGAGTTTGGCTCAGTCTAGGTTTGCCCTGAGCAAGCTCCTTTTGGGTTCCATGTCAGCCCCAGCTGGGAGTCCCTGTCTCCCAAATACCCATGGCTGCAACGTGTCATTCAAGAAAGAGAACCAACTGCTTTTAAACCTGTTTCCAGCCATGCTGGTGCTACTTCCCCGATGGCTGCTGCCTCCAGCTGCTGGGCTCCCATTGCTTCCAGCTGCCAAGTCCCCAGGCATCAGGCTGCCTCAATCACACCAGGTTCCTCATGCCTGTGAGTTCTGGTATGAGGGCTACCATCTTGGCCACTGCGCCAGGGACTGAACCGGGGACCTCCAGAGCTAACAGTACAGGATGTCCAGACTCTCATGCTGGCGTCTGTAACAGCCTCATCTCTGCAGATTGGGCAGTGTGGGGAGACCTGTATCACACTAAGCATGAAGGTTACACTGGCATGATATTGCCCCTCGCTGCCAGACTGCCATCACTTCCAGGGATAGGGTGCCGTGGGGAGCAAGTCCCAGCTGCTGTTGCCTGCCAGGTGCAAAGTGCACGGGAAGGGGTCAATTTAAGGACTGTCTTTACAAACTCTTGGCTCTGTGGCATTGGTCTCCCTGGCTGGGACTGCGGCTGAGTTCCCTGGCATGGGACAGAATGGGTCCTGCAGCTTGCAGGGCTTTCTAGCCCTCTTTCATCAGTTCAGTTATTACTGCTTTATTTTAAGCCATCTGCATCATTATGCTGAAGGATCAAACGTACTAGGAAGGAAGGCAGATCCATGCCCACAGGATAGCAGATGGCAGGGTATATGGGTGCCCATGGGGAATGCTTGCGGGTCTGAGACCCCTGTGGAGTGGGAGCATCTCACAACACCCGGCTAATGAGGGCAACTGACGCTCACCACTGTGTGACTCTGGTATCAGCCTAGAGCATTTCCTGACACACAGCAGGCTCAGCTCTGGGGCTCAGGTCAGCTGGCCTGCCCTTTGTGGGCTGGGCTCTGGCGTACACTGAAGTAACTCCTGGGGATAAACAAAGTGGTGGGGAGGGAACCCCTGGGCATCCCATCCTTAAGCAGCAGGTGTGACTCCTCTTCTCACCAGGTCAAACTACCCCAGGAGAGGTGATTGGCGTGCACTGTCTCTCTAAAGAGCTGAGCAGTGGACACATGACTGGCCCTGAAATAACTCTTGTGCTATAGGACCTTCACTGTAAAATATGGTAGCATTTTAAAAGCATATTACTGAAAGGGTTGACAGTTCTCATGATTTCATTGCAAGGCTCTACATTTGGTGTTTTTTTCTTAAATCTCCAGCTCCTGGAGGCCTGGGATTTGGGACAATCCTGGCTCTCAAATTTAAGAAAAGTAAGTTTCTGGCCTTTGTGGTTGTGGAGAAAAGCTTGAAAACCAACCAGGAGCCAAATAAAAAGAACCCCAGGTAGATTATTTTGGAAAGTCTCCTGATTTCTGAGGGGCCTGATGCATGATTTGTGAATGCATGGGGGAGAGAGAGAAAAGTTACTGGATCCCAATGTTCTGGCTGAGGCAATTCTGTGACAGTCCAGGTAAAGTCTCTGTATTTCCTGCAAAGCTACAAACTCGATGGTCTCCCACTTTCCTGCTGGTTTTTACATATTTGAGGCATAGAGTCAATGTCATGTGTACCCACCATTTTGGCGTTGCTAGGTCACTGCGCACACAGCGATCTGACTAGGACTCTTTTGTGCAAAACTATCCAGATGATGCAGTGCCGGTTGGACAGACTGGACTTGAAAAGAGCAGCAATGGAGATGCATCTGTATGTGGCAGGCATGCTTACAGTATAACAGAACTAACAACAGGGGTGTGTGTATGTGAAGGTGAGGTTCATATGGAGGGGCATAAAGTCCCCTCTTTGTGTGGGCAGCTGAGCGGGGAAGCCATATGGTTTTAATTTCTTGCTGCACTGTGCAAGGTCCAAGTCTCCTCTTTCCACTCCACCAACATGATGGAAATTGTCATTTCCCTCCCATCTTCTAAGCTTTTCACATGATGGCTAGAATGCATTGTAGATTCCCACACCCCTCTGTGGCTCAAAGATCTATAGGCATCCCAAGGTCATCTTTAACTATAGCCACCTATATATCTACACAAACACGTACAGATATATGTGCTCACACACGCACAGAGAAATTAATATGTGATATATGGTTTCTGAAAATTGCCAGGGGACATATTAGAATTGATGGGATATCATACAGTCTTACTGACACTCATGTAATCTCATGTGGTCCTCCTGGGACATCTTACAGTCCTTTTAGTCCTCAGGGATCTCAAAGGCCTTGTAGGTCAGGGAAGCAATGACACAAGATCTTATTGTTTTTTTCTGATGTGTCATAATATTGATACCAATTTGGTGCAAGGAATATTCACAGAACAAATTTCAAAATGGAAGATTCTTACCTATTATTAGAAAAATGGTTAATATGCAATAAATCACTACAAGGCAATACCAAGTTTCTCTTCTTCTTTATGAACTACATCATTTGGATCTGAATTTCAAACTGTTAGATTGAGCCCTTCTCTAACATACATGAATAATACATTGGTAACCCA
Source organism: Chelonoidis abingdonii (assembly GCF_003597395.2). Lineage (NCBI taxonomy): Eukaryota > Metazoa > Chordata > Testudines > Testudinidae > Chelonoidis > Chelonoidis abingdonii. The sequence continues at coordinate 20,614,156 of NC_133784.1, forward strand.
ACAGATTTCTAATAAAAAGATAGAAATTCATCAAGAGCTTCTGGTAATATTCTATGCTGGGAGCTGAAGTTGGAGTCACCTGACCACAATAATGTACAGTAGATTCTCATAAGGTGTGGGTTGGGTTTTTTTAATAACATATGCTTTGAAATTTTATGTCTCTAGTTGACACCGTCTCTGCTTAAATTCCACACTCCTTAAGTGTCTCATTAATATTGACTCGATGCCTTGTAACAAACATTAGCTTCCTGGAAAAGTCCTATAGCATTTAAAAGAAAATAATCCCATTTGACTCCAATGTTATATTAAGGGTACATTTATAAATGGCTTATTAAGGGTCAATGAATGATTAATGGATGTTATAAGCACATTACAGACATGAGTAGTATGGGTTATAGATAGTTATAAGCAATCTAGTGAGCTGTTGGACTCTATAACAACTGTATTAACCATTTATTAACCCTTTATAAATATACCCTTAGTAAAAAGCGTGACAATATGTCTATAGATTTTTTCCAATAGATTTAACAGAAATTTCTGTCCCTGCTAGAGAATCTTACAAAATAAAAACATCTTGTATAAAGGAATTCCTTATCTATTAAGCCCTATCAGTTTTTAGAGTTATTTCTGTAGGACCCTCTGAGTCCAATCCCTATTACGTCCTATTAGACTTTTCAATATGAGTGGAGCTGGGTGAACAAATTGATTGGTAACATTTTCACTAAATAAAGTGCATCATTCTCTTGGCTCTGATTCAATAGTGTTCAAACTACCACCCAGTATTTGTGAAAGCGTTCGCAACTCTTCAGAAGTCCACAAATTTTAGTCAAACTATCATTTCTTCAAAAAATCATGCCCAAAGTGTGTTAAGTGCTACTTGTTATTCTGCCGTTTAAAATCAAATGTGTTTGGTCAACCAATCAGTAACCAGAAACACCATGTGACTGACGCAGCCAATCATGTGAGCTGAATAATGAATCATTGACGCAAGCGACCCCAGCTCTGAGAATGATTGTTTGAAACTATTTGAGGGACACCTAGGAATAAAGGACCTGTTTCAGAAACTCAGGCCTGGCTCCTGAAGAAATCTGTCATTCTCTCTTCCCAGAAAAGGACCTTAACTTGAATCAAAAATTATCCATAATTGAACAGTCTGACCCGCACAGCCAACATGACTGTATGATGCCACAGCAATCCCATTATGACTTCTGGGATTATCTCCTACTCTATGAGACTTTTCAGAAACTATACCTATATATGTACACGTATATACGCCTCATATACAGCTATACATATATACTGTGCTCGTGTATATAACAGAACAGAAGATAGACACGGGCTGCCAACTGTGGTGGAGTCTCAACAGAGTGCAGGTAGCAGCTACCGTCTCAGAGAGGCACACAACACACACACACGAGACAAAAAGTAAGACAGGCACAATGAAGTGGCATCAGTTCTGGAGAAGAAGGGTGATGAGAGGGGATATATGTAGGGGTGGAGGTGGAAATGGGAAGAGGGGAGTTGAACTAGCCCTGGGGTTAGCGTGGGGAGCATGTTTAAATGGACACCTCAGCAAGCGCACACGCAAAGCTACCTGGGAGCAATGAATACATGTCCCTCGGACTCAAAGCTGTTTGGCAGCAGGAATTCAAAATCTGCAACAGAAAGGCAACGTTATCCGGCGGGGGTTTCAAACAAAGGAAGGGGCTTTGTCTCAGAATATGAGAGAGAGAGAAATAAACGAAAGAGATCAAACAATTGACTGATTTTTAACAAGAGAGAAAGGAAGGGGAATTCTGTTGGTAACTGTAGCATCGCACAAGAAGGAGAGTTATAGCCAATATGTTGCCAACATTAGAAAGATTTGGTGATTTGATTGGATTTTTTTTTTCCGGTTTGTGCTCTGAAATGCAATATATTTGCTCTGTTGTATATGTATGAATACAGGCCGTATAGTTACATATACACACATACATATATATATGTGCACACATTTATATATATATATATGCATGTTCAGTAGGTCATATGGGCATCTCTCTCTTATGAGGATTGTTAACAACGAAAAGAAACCACATGCTATGCTTGTATATTACTACAACAATTTTTTTTTGTAATAAAAATCATTGTTCAGGCATCAACATGGCCAAACCAGGGTCCTTTATGAAGACAGTCCAACCAAAGACTTACCCACCAAATAAAAGTCAAATGCAATGCATTGTGGGGGTGTTGCTGCCTTCTGGCTGCCAATGGTCTACAGCTCAGCAATAACCATTCCCTTTGGTCAGGCTGCAATGGATCCTTCTAAAACTGGATTGAGATGAGGCAGGGGGGAGGATCTGAAGGGGCTGTCGGAGCAACCTAGGCTAATCATCCTGCTCTTCCAATGGAGGTTTTCCACTCTGGCTCTTGCAGATTCAAGGACCAAAGGTGAGAGCCACAATGTTATCTCTCTGCATTTCCCCCGTTCTGTGCTAGTGGTTTTCACTGCTATTGCCATTATCTCCTGGTTATGTGGCCACTGCATCTTCTTGGTACAAAACCTGGGGCTGGCTGCCTAGAAGAATGGGAGATATTTGCCCCAGGAGCCAATGTGTTGCTGAAGCCTGGCCCAGTGGGCCCAGAAGAGGACCTGATGGGGTGGAAAACAAAGGAGTCAGCCAGGATCCATGCAGCTGTTTGGAAAGGTAGAGGCCACACCCATGACTAGAAAATCCTTGGGTTGCTGAAAGCAACTCTCCAAAGCAGAAAGCTTCATTTTCAGTTCCAACAAAGGCTAAGGTGTCCTCAGACCATTGGGCAGGGAATGGTTGGGGAATGAGGGTGAGGGGTTATCAGTTGTATTAAACATGGTTTCTCTTTCCTTAGTGGTGGGTATGGCACCAGGCATTTGGAGACACCCTGGCTTTCCAGCCCAATCATGGATGTTACTTGCAGCCTGATCCTGCCTCGTTTACTCCTGCTAAGAGTCCTTACTCAGATGACATGCATCCAACGAAGTGGGTATTCACCCATGAAAGCTCACGCTCCAATATGTCTGTTAGTCTATAAGGTGTCACAGGACTCTTTGCTGCTTACTCAGATGAGTTGCCCCATAGGAGCCAAAGGGATGGGAGACTTGAGTATGTATTACTTGTGAGTGCAGAGATTGGGTCCTAAGGGTTTTCACCCATAAAAGTTGCTGGGAAACCTTGGGCTGGACTGTGGCCTTGGAGGATGGATTTTGGCTTAGACAAAGGCTAGAGCAGCATATGTGGGGATGGGAGATGGAGGAACCTCCCCCAGATGACCCAAGTGGTTTGGAAGGCAAGGAGGGAAAACAGTTGGGGGAAACCCCTGCCGTGCATTTGGAATATGCCCAGTCCTATTGGGATTTGATAGTTTAGGTGGCTAGTCCAGCAGGACAGGGTCCTTTGCCTTGCTCCCCCTAGGGGATGGCTGTTGTCAGCTCTCCATTGCAGGCCATTTTCTGACAATACAGGCTCGACTAGTACAGCCTGTCTGCATTTTTCACAAGGACCTGCATACTCATAAATATTCAGAGCTTAGCCCTACCATCAGCCATGCCCCTCGCCCTCCCTGCCATGTCTTCCCACAGTGCATTGCAAGACACACAAGGCCCTTTGCCAGGCAGCACAGCCATAGGTTGGACTGTTGTTTTCTGTAAGGCGGGGTCTGGATACAAGCCAATGAGAGGAGGAAGAGGAAAGGAATACAAAAACACTAGTAATTATTCCATCAGCATTGCCATTACAGGGTCACTGGGAAGAGGCAACTCAAGGCTGATAGAACAGGGCTGAGGGCAATGCTCCCCTTACCTTTCTCTTTCCTTCCCCTTCCTTTGTGTCTGTCTGTCTATGGTATCTGTGGCCCCCTCTGTGTCTGTCCATCCCTCCCAAGCTTCTGAGCCTCTCCTCTCCGCCTGGCTGGGGGAACTGACAGAGGAGTGGGTAGCTTCCAGTGGTTCTGCTCAACACACTGTGGAGTGGGGTTGTAGAGCTCCTTGGTGGATGTGGGGTGGGAGTGGGGGAAGGAGGGCAATGGGAGGCACCTGCTCCCCATTCCCCCAGCCATCTGCATACCTCAGAAGGTGCACAGAAAGCGACTGGGAAGCTAAGTCAATTTCCCACACATTCTTTCATTGCTTTAAACCCATTGGCTGTGCTTTTCACTTGATCATGGCCCTGATTCAAAGCCTATCCATCGACTCTGACAGATTTTGGGTCAGGCCCTCTATGAGACACAGCGTCAAGCCAATGTTTTCACCAGTTGGACTTTAATGAATCCCACAGGATCTGGAAAAGCAGATTGAGGAGGGACCTGGTATTTTTCAAATGAAATAAGGGCTGTTGTAACGAGGACGGGGATCAATTGTTCTCCAAGTCCGGTGAAGGTAGGACAAGGAGTAATGGGCTGAATCTGCAGCAAGGTGAGTTAGATTTGGTATTAGGAAAAACTGTCTAACTATCATAGTAGTTCAGCTCTGGAACAGGCTTCCAAGGGAAGCTGTGGAATTCCTGTTGCTGCAGGGTTTAGGAACAAGTTGGTCAAACCCCTGTCAGGGATGGTCTAGGGTTACTTGGTCCTGTCTCAGTGCAGGGGGCTGGATTTGATGGCTTTTTGAGGTCCCTTCCAGCCCGATGTTTCTATGGTTTTATGATCTCTCAAAGTATTTCAATGCCTCTTTCTCTGGGAGGCATTGGGCAGCCTTATTCATGGAGCCACTGAACCAAATTCTGCCTCAGTCCCATCCATGCCCTCCCACTGTATTACACCGATGTTCCTGACAGTAAATATGCCCAAGAACCACACCCTGACATGTCTCCTTTTGGTTTGGAGAGCAGGAGAGGCAGAGTTGGTCCTCGGCTGCCTGACATCTCTGGATTTACGTGACAGGGTTTTCAGACTCAGTTCTCTCCAAAAGGCAGGACCATGTCTTGCTAGTGCCTGGGCAGGACCAACCATTTCCTCTCTCTGTTTGTATCACAGATAGAGAAGCGGTGAAGGCAGATGCTGAATGGTAAACATTGTCCCACTGCACAAGGTTCAGGGATGGAGCACCACTAATGCCACCGGGAGACTAGGAGGGCAGATTGCTGGGTCAAATTCAGAAGTTACTCAGCCCCTACTCCTGCTGAAATCTGTGGGAGTTCTGCCTGAGTAAAGACTGTAGGAGTTGGTCCAATCTCTGGAAAGCTGTGCTTATGCTAGGCCACATCCTGAGAGGTGATCAGCACCGCCCGTTCCCACAGCATGGGAGTTGTTGCTCTGCATTTCTTGGTGTCTGGCCCTTTATCTTGAGCTACACAAAGGATGGAGAAAAAGGAAACCATGGAAGGACAGCTCCATTCAAACTCATCCCCCTTTATTTTTCCACTGAGGATGCTCCTAGATCCCGATCCAATGGCCACTGAAGTCAATGGAAAGACTTGACCCAGGGCTCCACTACATTGTGGGAAATTCATGTCCAAGCAGATGGTCCAGCATCACACAGATTGTACTGTATACACCTAGACCCATTTACTTGAATACACTGTGCCAGCCAACTCCACCTTTGGTGCCACCAGACCCAGGATATCTGAGGCAGCTGCAGCTAGCTCAGAACCCCAAGGCTTTCTCTACACACATGCATTTGCAGCACATGGACACGTGTTTAGGTTTAAGAGCTGTTCATTTGGGGATAAACCCTTCCCCAATCGACTTAAACTAAACCATAATAACTTGGATTTAAACAACAACAAGAGAGTCCTCACTCCTCCATTAAACTAAATAGGCCCAACATCACACCTGGAGTTAAACCAGTGCAACTCAGCATGTGGACCAGCATGACATAGCCATGGCTGGGACTGAAATAATGCACTGACATACAATCTGGGACCTTCCTAATATGATTACTGAGACTTGATCCTGGAAGAAAAGCTTTGATTCACATATGCCATGGACCTTTCTGAGATTTCAGCCCCTTTCTCCTGCTCAGCCAACATCTCCCCACTCAGGAGGTCTAATGCTTATTATTATTAGTTTTGAAGCAATCACTGGATCTAGTTCCAAGTACTGCTGAGTCTGGAGGTCTCTGCACAGCCCTATCCCATTCAGTTTGAGTTGTCTTGGAGAGGAGGGACGCACAGGAGCAAAAATGGGAGGAGGAGAGATTTGTAGGGAAGGAGTGAGAGAGGGAAAGAAGAGCAAGAAAGGGGGCTAGGGGAGGTGGAAGAGCAGGATATTAAACTAGCTACGAAAACCTTGCTGAATCAAAACATAACAATTCCATAGGAGATGGACTCTTTAACGATATCAGATCGAATTTCTGAGCAATGCACAGGGAAGGAGTGCAGAGATAAATAGGGACAAAGCTCTCATGAACATAACAAGACATGTTGCTTTCAAATAAAGGGGAAAGAACTGGAGGGAAGGAGTGGAGGAAGGAACAGTTTGGCGGAGGTTTGCAAGGTCAGGCGTGGCAAACGGGCACAGGAAATGGGCAAGCAGGCTGGGTGGGAGAGGTGGGGGAGAGTTGGTGAAGGGTGGGAGTGAGGGGTAGGGGTACTGGACACGGGGGGTGGTGGTGGTGAAGGGTTAGTGGTCTAAGACTGAAAATACTTGCCCTTCATTTTGATGTTTGGTACTGTGTGAATCCACCAGAGAGAGAAAGCAAGAAAAAAACAAACGAAAAAAACAACAAACAAAAAAAAAGGGGGGGAGGGTTGGGTGGAAAGGAGGAAGGAGGGAGGGCACAAACAATATTTTATTCAATTTTTGTTTGAATAAAAATATTGTGTATCATAATCAGACCGAAAGGAAACCTCTTGCAAAAAAAGACAAAAAAAAAAAAGAAAAGAAAAAAGGCCACAATAAAATAATAATAAAAAGTATAGATATAACTAGAGAACTATAATCCATCTATATTTATATAATAAAAATAAAAATGAAAGTCAGTAGCAAACAGTTGCAACAGTCTTGATATAGAAATGTTCTCACTGAGTTAGCAGACCATGCAAAAAGACAAGGTTACAAGAGACCAGAGGGGAGACACGAGAGTGCCCAGAGGCACAGAGACAGAGAAGGAGGGAAGGTGGGTGAGAGAAGGAAAAAGGTATACAGAGCTAGGCAGGGGGATAGAGAGCTCAAGACAGGGAAACGGAGGATGTTGAAGGCTGTTATCTCACTCTGATGTAAGTGACTGCTGAGAGAGCAAGGACCTAGGGCAGATGTGGGTAAACTACGGCCTGCGGGACCATCCTGCCTGGCCCCTGAGCTCCCGGCTGGAGAGCCTAGTCCCCGGCCCCTCCCCCATTGTTGCCCCTGCCCCACAGCCATGCTGCCGCGCAGGCTGTGCTCTGGCCTGCCCCTCCCGCTGGGCAGCATGGGGAGTGCAACTGGCTCTGGCCTGGTGTCGAGGCTGCGAGCTCCTGCTGCTGGTAAGAGGGTGGGGAGCGGGGGGGTTGGATAAGGGAGAGGAGGGTCCTGGGGGGCAGTCAGGGAGGAGGGGGCTGTTGGATGGGGTGGAGGTTCTGGAGGGGCGGTCAGGGGATGGGGAACAGGGAGGATTGGGAATGGGAGTCCCAGGGGAGCCTGTCAGGGGGAAGGGATGTGGATGGGGTTGGGAGGGCAGTCAGGGGACAGGGAGCAGGGGTGTTGGATAAGGGGTGGGATCCTGAGGACGTTAGGGGCGGGGCGGTCCCGTTCGAGAGGGTGGTCAGGGACGAGGGCAGAGGGCGGTGGATAGGGGGTTGGGATGTTCCAGGGGGGCTTATCGGGGGTGGGGTGTGAGATAGGGGTTGGGGCAGTCAGGGAACAGGGAGCAGGGGGTTGGATGGGGGCAGAGGTCCCAGGAGAGGGCTGGCAGGGCGACAAGCGCAGTGGGGCGCTGGATGGGCTGGGGGTTCTGAGGGGGGCAGTCGGGGGAAGGAAGTGGGAGGGGGCAGATAGGGAGCGGGGGCCAGGCTGTTTGGGGAGGCATAGTCTTCCCTACCCGGCCCTCCATACAGTTGCGCAACCCTGATGTGGCCCTCAGCCAAAAAGTTTACCCACCCCGACCTAGATTGTGGGCTGAGCAGTCCTCCAGGAGGAATCCCAGGAGCCGCCATGTCTGGGGAGAAGTCTTGGCCTGGACATGATGTGGGTCACTGCAAGCTCCCTTTGTGTGTAAACCCAACCCCTAGGAAGGGGGTATGGTTTGACCCACAGTGCCTTGTGTGAGGTGCTTATGGGGAAGGTGGGGAAGTCACATGTGCTGTGGTGGGAGGTCAGAAAATTCTTTTGAGCCCCCTTCTGCAAGTGATCCTGAGTGGAGAGTAGGCTCAAGCTGCAGGCCAGAGACAGCAGCAGCATGTCTCGCTTCCATCACTAAAACAGCAGCAGCTGCTCCTTCCCCAGGGGGCACTGGGGCCAGTGAGTGCCAGTCCTTCGCTGCCCAACAAGGGGCTGGATGAGGCCCCTGAAGCCTACCTGCTCATCTTCAAGTGGTGCCAAGGAATTTGGGGTCCTCCATTTATCCCATTTTTTAACAAGCCAAGCTTAAGCTGCAAATCAGGCCCTTGGTGAGTACAGCTACAAGGCCCTCCTAGCTGCCACTCTGGGCTGGCTGCATTTGGAGGAGCTGTGCTCCAGGGCTGAGCCCAGCCACGAGCCTGTGAACCACAACTGATCCACTGGGCAGCTTCAGCCCGCATCATGAACCATAAAACTGACGGCCATAGTCACTCCAGAGCAGTTTTTAGGACGTACTGATGGCCCCAGCCATCTATGCTGGCACAGCCTGGGCAACATACGACGACTTCTACATGGAGGCTGAGCAGCCAGAGCAACCACTTAGTGGACTCAGGGTGCACCCAGACATCGGTGCAGAGGACTTGGAACAGCTCCAACTTCTTCAAGTGACAGAGCCCATGGGCATCTCCTTGACGGGCGTTGCCCTGGCTCCCATCACCTACTGCCATGGGGCAAGACCACACACATCACTGGTCTCTCCTGGATTCCATGAGATGTCCATGGAGTCATGGGATTGACTCCCAGCCACAAGGCCAAGACGCAGGCTACCACAGGGCTTAGCAGGAATTGGATCCCAATGGGGCTTGCAATGGAGAGGATACCAAACTGGACATGTTGTAGTGGGGAAGCAGGTAACAGGATGGCAGTATTTGCTGGCTATCAAGTGCTGTTCCTGCTGGGAAAGGGTTACATGGGTTCTGCTGACTGATACAGATGGCTCACTGCCCCACCTAGATATATCTAATGAGTGAGGACCTAATGTGTGGGCTGAGCAACTACTTGAAGAGGAACCCTGGGAGCAACCAAACCTGGGGAGACAACTCTAGCTGGATTTTGTGTTGGTTCATTCCAAATTCCTATTGTGAATAACATCAAACCCAGACCTACATTCTGATCGGCTGTACTAGGGAATATGAATGCAGCAGGGTGCTCAGAAAAAGAAAGGGACAGTGGGCAGCAGAGAGAGACAGACAAAGACAGAAGGAGAGAGAAAGGAGGGAGAGAAAAATGAAGGAGGAAGCCTGATTCACCCCCTTCAGGAGCGACTTGTATCCCAAGGTGGGAGAATAGGTTCTGGCATAGAACGAGAGAGAGAGAGAGAGGTGAGCAGGTTAACACATAAGTACATAGATTAATTATAAATTAATTAAAAAGAAAATCAACCAACCAAAACTTAAATCATAAAAACAAAAGTGGTTTAAAACAAAACCCAAAAGAATCTTAACAAAAATAAAACATGCAAATTTTCACAGGCTTTCAAAGTAACTGGCTGCTACAGAATTATCACCTAGTACATCGAAAGCATATACAGCAGCACGGCAATCTCATCTCCTCTAGAGGGGTCTTTATTTTTTTTTTGGAAACATTTGTTTTACAATTTTTTTAAAATGCAAAATCTAAGTCCAAAACCCTCGCATTCCCAGGCAGACAATTAACCTTCCATTTTAAATGTCATTGTTCGTCTCGATTTTGAAATGATTATTTTTCATTTTAGTAGCACACATTTTGTTTATTTCCCCCCCATTGGTCATTCTCTGTACCAGCTGGAAGGTTCAGGGTCAAAGGGCATGTGAAAGGGCAAAAGGAAAAGGCAAGTGTCTACTTACACTTGACTTGGAGAATCTGGTCGCTGAGGTTTGCCCGGATGTAGTACGTGCTATAAGGTGGCAAGGCTAGCCCCAGGCTGTGGAAGAGAAGGAAGGAATCAGCATGTTTCTAGCCTGCTGTCAAACTATTTTCCAGGGGTAGGATCCTGGGGTAGGATCCTGGCCCTGGGACTCCAGTGGGGCCAGGATTTCAGCCAACATGTTGTTCTAGACTGGCGTTTGACAATGTAATGGGGACATCTGGGGCCTGATCCCTTAGGAGTCACTGGCAGGAAGCTCTGTCCTTTTGGAGCTCTGTCCTTGCATTTGCGAGCTACTCCGGCACCCACATGGAACCCTGCTGAGAACAGGGGCAGATCTCAGAATCGAAGACAGAACATGCTAACTCCACCGACGATTGTTAGACCGAAGGAATGTTTGGAACATACTCTCTCCTACCCCATTCCCCCATTAGATATAGGGATGGATGGCTTCAAAGTGTCTTTAACTAGTACATTTCCCATCCCAAGAGAATTTTGGGGATTTTAAACTTTTTTCCTGTCCTGAATTGGGATCAAATGTCAAAATCTCAAAATTTTTCACAAGCTATCTGGTAAATACATTTGTTATTGGGTTAATCAAAATGTTTCGTTTTGAAAATTTCAAAACGTTTCGTTTTTTATTTTTAATTTCCCTCCCACTTCTTAACCATCCATTAACTAAAATTTTTAAACAAAAAGTTGTTTCCAGTGGAAAAAGCTAAGCTTTTTCGGTTTGAAAATGTTGAAATAGGACATTTTGACAAATTCCAAACACATTTTCCCCCACAGTGTTTTTTGGAATTGGGAGATTTGTTGAAACTGACCCTTTCCCACCAACAGTTTGGTCTTGATGAATTGCCATTTTCTAATAGAAAATGTTTTGTTGGAGAATTCCCAACTAGCTCTATTAACTACTTCATCACATACTAGTTCTCTAATAATATATTCAACCACTTTCCCCTGCGGTTTAAATACCCTTGTCGGGCCCTGCGGAGTCTCTTTTATTCCTTGCACATTTTACAAGGCTTTAGCAAAAATTCCATCTTGTATCTGAAAAATAGACTGTGACCATGTCATTACCGTGTATTGTAAGGTCTATGCATAAGAAAGTAGAATTAAGGTTGTACGTTCAATCTTAACTTGGGCATTTTCTGAATTTCGAATTCTTAACTGTGCAACCCTAATAGTTTATTAAAATAGGGTTTTTTAAATGGAATTTCCTAGGTTTTACAAATTTGTTTAAAGAAGAGAAAAATCCATTGTCTGGCTCAGTCTGCCCAGGCTCCATGTGTTCATACCTTAAGGCAGTGTGAGTTACATGTTAATAAAGAGCAACTACTGGACACCTCTTCTTGCAGTCAGGATTATGTAACACCCCTGAGCAGTTGCTGAGGGACGTGACATTAGGAATGTTTGTCATGAAATTCGGTGTCTTTCAGTGCAGTGTAAGATACAAGATGAAATTCAATAGAAGATAAGTGCAACGTACTACACTTAGGAAGGAAAAATCAAATGCACAACTACAAAATGAGGACTAACTGGCTAGGTAATCGTGCTTCTGAAAAGGATCTGGGGGTTAGAGTAGATCAAACCGAATATGAGTCAACAATGTGTTGCAGTTGCAAAAAAGGCTACTATCATTCTGGACTAGGGCGTATTAACAGGATTGTCACACGTAAGACATGGGAGGTCACTGTCCTGCTCTGCTTGGCACTGGTGAGCCCCAGCTGGAGTGCTGGGTTCAGTTCTGGGCACTGCACTTTAGGAAAAATGTGGACAAATTGGAGAGGGTCCAGAGGACAGCAACAAAAATGATCAGAGGTTTAGAAAACCTGAGCTGTGAGGACAGGTTAAAAAACCTGGGCATGTTTAGTCTTGAGAAAAGAAGGCTGAGGGAGGACAGAGCTGGGGACCACACCCAGGTCTCCTGATTCCCAGCCCGGTGCTTAAGCCACCGTTCCATTTATCTTGGACCCCACCAAGAGTCTCTTGTCACCCATTTCTCCCTCTCCAGCCGATGGCTGGCATCCATCTGATTCTGTGCCTTCAGAGGGGCTAACACAGGGGATGGAGCAGAGCCCTCCCACCTCCCGCCCCCTCCTGCCAGCCACACCCTGCTCACCTGTAATTGGTGCTTTTGATAGGGGCCCAGGTGTAGGTCCTGATGACTTCATCGATGTATCGCTGGAATTGCAAAGGGACAAGCCACGGTCAGGGCTCAGGAGGAGACACTGAAATGGCAGCCCGGGTGCTACAGCCCACGGACAGGACAGTGCAAGGAGTCACATTCCAGGCTCTGAGTGCAACAGACCCCATGAGTACCAGGACTGTCACACTGTCTCGCTTTCCCATTGCATTCCATCTTTATCTCCAAAAATATAAGAATTTCCTTCCCCATCTCCACTTGGGCCCTGCCAAGTCCTTACCTCATCCAGGGATTTGATCAGGGTCTTGATGACTCTCTGCCCTTCGCTGCCATCGATCATACTTCTCCGGATCTAGGGAACAGGCAGGAAGAGAACTGAGCCCTGACACACACCATGGCTCTGCGCCCCAAGAGGCTGAGCCCTGGGCAGTCTGCTGGCCGTGTGGGCTCTCTGCAATCCTGTCCATGCCCAGCGCTCCAGACACACAGGGGGAGAGGGGAAATGGGGAGGGGTCGAATGTGGCCAGCCAAGAGCCCAATGGATAACCAGAAGGGAGAACAAGGCATCGTGCCGGCCCCAGGGACGTTGAGATCAAAGAAGAGGGATAACAACCTCTCTGATGGCCCTGTGAGTGGGTGGAATGGGAGCGGCCGATGTTTATGGAGTGAGCGTAGGGTACAGGCATGTTCACGTGCGCTAGCCCCTGGAACTCCTGTGCGGGACTGCTTTCCCTGCAGGAGTCAGGATCGATGCCAGTGAGTGGGTGCTCAAATCCCAAACCCCAGCACCCCTGCCTCCACTAAGGACCAAATGGGGCAAGGTGTCTTCCCATCCTTAGGCTTGTCCCTGCAGGGCAGGGCGGGGTAGGGCAGAGGCAGCATGGAGGAAGCCTGCTGCCCGGACTGTGCTTGTCCTGTGCACAGAATACAGCAGGTTCCAGGGCCCTTTTGCCAGCAGGGCCCCCTAGATGCTGTTTTTAACTCAGCCTTTGCCTCTAGTCTTGGTCGAGGGGTGGAGGGAGAACCCAGCTCACCTCCTCCTTGTTCTCATCCTCCAGCTCAGCATCCAGAAAGTCCAGGGTCACGGGCTCTCGGAAATTGATGATCTGAAAGGAGAAAGAGGCTAGTGAGAATCAAGGGCTCATGGTCAGCAGAGCTGGGCCCAAGCAGCTCGGAGCCAAGTCAACTTCCCCTCATCCAAACCGCCCAACAGCCTGGTCTCAGCCACTCGGGCACTAGTAAAGCACTTGATTGGTCAGCCAACGCCCTGAGGCATTGTGGGTGCTGCAAGACATGGCAACAGCTTGGAAGAGTGAGACCCAACAGGCTGTACTCGTAGAACTGTCTAGCTGTTTGCCTTCCCTGGCACCCCTCACGTCATCTGCTCACTGGGGATCCCAAAGTGCGCTGCAGACACCAATGAACTAATGATCCCCAGTGTCCTGAAGTGGGGAGGGTTATGAGCCAACTTTTGTATAAGGGGAAACTGAAGAAAAGAGCAGTTGGGCTTTCTTCTACAGCCTTGTACTCCTGTCAGCCCCACAGAGCAAGCACAACTCCAGGAAATGGCGCTCTAGGCTATGGTGTGCCGACGAACTTGGGCTGCACGGGTGGAGGGCAGTGAGGGGTGAGTCCAGAGGCAGTGGGGGTTGCACAGCAGTTGCAGAGGACAGATTTGCCTGCAGATCCCTTATTCCTGGCGATGCATAAGTCCAGACTGACTCTCAGCTCCCTGGGGGCACGTGCTGGGCCAACAGATGAAATAAACATCCCTTTGTCTGCCATCAGGGCACATTAGATACAAGGATCCCTGGGAGACCAGAAGCATGGAGGCAAACAGTGCTGTTTGTCCAGTCGCTTTTCCGACGAGAACCACTCGCCCTTTAACCTCAGTGGGCTGATCCTGAGGCAGTCAGGGCAGGTCCCCACTGACCAGCCCTGCACCCTGGCACGTTGTGTTTAGCCCCGGTTCTGGTGGCTGCCCAGTCACTCTCCACCCAGCACTGAGCTCTTCTCAGGCTTCCCTGGTTTTCTTTGCTGATCAGCCGTGGGGCTCTCTGGGTAGAGCCTGCACCCGAGGCACAGAGCCACCTGTAGGTGATTGAATGAAACTGACGAACGGTGACCTGGAGGGGTCAGGGCACCGAGACCCTGCCTGCCCTAGCAATCAGCCTAGTGAGCGCTCTGGAGCTGGAGGATGCGCAAGGAGGCATGATGTGGCTCCTCCCGGAATAGGAGATTGTTTTCAATCAGATCGGCAGGTCCTGCAAGGCTTCCTACCCTGGTGATCCCCAACTCAGTGGTCACAGCACGCTCTGGGCACAGAAAGGAGGTTCCTGTAGGAGGCCCTCACCCCCAGGGATGCTGGACTAGTTCCGCTGCTATGAAAATAGCTTAGTTGTTAGGGGCTGAGCGAGGACTGGGGTGTGTCTATTTATAATTCAGGTATGTCTACATGGGCCACGATCACATACTATCATCAGGGGAGAGTCCAGGGCCATGGTGTGGCCCATGAGGGGACAGCCATTGCAGGGACTGAATGTTGGGTAGGACAGATTTTCCCATTCATCAGGAGCTTATCCAAGGATCTATGTGGCTCCTGCAGTGCACAGGACTCCCTCCCACAAGCAAGCAGGCTGGTTCCTGGCTCAGACCTCTGTGGGGTGGAGTGATAAAGCTGGGCTGGAGCCTGTGGGTCTGACTGGGCACTCGGGGGGGGGGTGGTGGTGTCTGAGAGCTCTAGATGAGCCGCATGCTGGCATGTGGAGGGGTGAGGAATCTGTGAATGGGGGCTGCTCCCTGCCCAGATACTAGAGGGCTGGGTTTGAGGCTGGGTAGAGGCTTTTTCCATACGCCTCCCACGGAAGCCTCCTGTCAAAACGCTGTTTTGAGCCGTGAGGTCTGCGTCCCCACTCGCCAACCTTCCACAGTGGCAGGCTGAGGTATTGCTGCAGCGCTAGAGTCACCCCGGCCTACAGGCAGCATGGGCACACAAACGCAAACACACTCACCTTTCCCCGCCCCAATTGCAGTACAGGGAGCGCTGGGCCATTCTCTGCCCCCCATGCAGCTATCCACCCAGCAGGTGTGCTGGGCCGACGGGGCCAGGAGCGAGCGCAGGCACCATAGTTCTCTGCATGCATGTGGGCAAAGGGGGCTACACAGCAGAAAGGTAACATCTAGGAGAGAGCCCCACACTCCTGTGTTCTCAGCACCCCTGACACCCAGATCCCATTCAGAACAAAGAGGACTTCACAACTGGAGGGATTGGGCTGTCCTGTCTAGAAACAGAGGCTGCAGAGTCCAGATCTGATCCTCCCCAGAGTTTGGTGCCATTTCGATCTGGTGTTCAGGCCTGTCTCTAAGAATGGGGGAATGTCACAGCTTGCCTGGCCCAAGTTGAAGGTCCAGCTCAGACTGATGCGTCCTCCCTGGCATCTCTCACTGCGCTGGGCTGCGGCACGTAAACACAACACACACCTGGGCAGTCATGGGGAGTTGAATGGGCCAAGTACGCTTTCAGCCCCATTGAGCGGAAAGGGAAGGAGGCGAGTGAATAAATCCCACCGTGTCCCTGCCTGTCTCTGCCACTTATCCGCCGCCGATTAATAACGTTGATGAGCCCCGTGGGACATCTGTGCCAATGAAACATATTTCACCCTGATTGCTGCCATTTCTCAGTGCCTAATTCCCAGCTCGCCTCTGAATGATGAATCTCTCCGATTAGCTCTGAAGCAGGGAGCCGATTTTCCCCGCCCTGCACTGACGGACGTGGCAGCCCCACAAGATAAATGATCCCACTTGCTGCTTGCTGCTTCATGTCTCCAGGAAGGCATATTTCATAAAGGGCTGGGTTAATCCCTTCGCATCCTGTCTGGAGGGGAGCAGGGGCCCATACATCATGACCCAGAGAGGGAGCGATTAATGCCCATGGAGCAACAGGGCTTCCTACTTAGCTGTGAGCACTAGAGAGGGTTTTGGGGGCACAGGAATGAGAGGTAATTAGCTGGAGAATGAATCCACCCAGGCCCAGGCGGAGCCCATGTGCCTGGGATTGGGTGCCCTGCTCGGCGTGGCACAAGCACACAGGTAACTCACTTGCAGACGCTCAAACACATACAAGCATGTCCATGCACAGCACAAGATTGCAATGCAGCAGCCTTCGCCCTGAGGTGGGGGGATCAGAAGGGCGCCCTCTGCAGGTCACAGGAAGCCGATACCACCTCTCCTGCCAGTCAGTGCAATATAATGGCCACAGTGGGCAGGATCTAACACCTGGGTCCTATTCCTGGCTCCCTCTGACACTGACCTGCCATCACCACAAGCAATTTGCTTCTCTGTTCTGTGACTAAGTTTCCCCTCTCTGTGCTGGGGGATAAGGATCCTGATCTGCCTGCCAAGGGGTGGGATGGGGGGGCATAAAGTTATTCTGTGGAACATGGTGCAGACAGAGCTGGCATCTCAGCAGTGAAGGGGGCAGGGAGGTCTGTCTGGGTCTGTCTTTTCCAGGCAGAGGGAGCTGTGGCCTAGTAAAATCCAAAGATCCTGGAGAGGCTCCTTCCATGAGAAGCCAGTGTTTGCTGTCTGTCTGAGCCTGAATTTCATGTGGTCCCGCAGACGTGCTTTGCTGGGGGAGTCAATCGCATGTGTGAATCCCTCTGATCACACCGTTATTCAGAATCCCTGCTTTTCCTGGTCAGCTGGGTGGGCACTGAGGCTGGCGGAGTGTGATTAGTGGGACTGGGATGTTTGTCCCAGCTGTGACTGGCTCCAGGGGCTTTCCATGGGGCTACCCTGGCTATGCTCCAGCTGTGCATGTGGAGTGGGGGGGGTTCCATGCATTCTCTCCCAGCCTCCTCGCCCATGTGCCCTGGGCTGTGCCCATCCCTCTAACTGAAAGCAGTGATCAGAACCTCAGCTGGCATCAATCTGTGTCGATGCAGTGACTTCACTACAGCTATGCCAGATCCAGGGTGTTCAGGTCTTGTCATTCCCCCCTGCCATGGCACACAGGCGCTCTCTCTTTCTCAGGGCTGGACTAGACCAAACTACATCAGCACTGGCCTGCTCCTTCAAAGCCCTAACTGGGGGGAGAGCCCGGCTCACCCGGCACCCTTCTCCAGCAGCTGTATCACCAGGGATGGAGCAGGTGACGTCCAGCTTTTCACAGAGACAGGTCAGGCTCCATTTTAACAAATTGGAAAACTGAGGCACAGAGCCCTGACGCCAGCTGCCCAAGGCTGTGCAGTACCAGGAAAAGCCTGGAGCTTTGCTCTTTTTCCTCAAGGGAGTGACATCCTTCGATATGTATGGAATAGGCACAACTACTGCCATACTATCCCCACTGTCTGCTGACACTTGGCTCCGAAGCTGTGAGTCAGACTCTTGGCGAGTCGCAGACTGCACAGGGTCAGGGCAGACTGCAGTGGGTGAGGCAGGGCGAAGCGCCTGGGACTGTGAGGGCTCCAGGCTCCCCTGCATTGGGACCCCGGAGAGTAGATGTGTTCCAGGCCTGGCTAGTGATGGCGGGAGTCAAACTAGGGAGCAAGGCCCCTGCCCTTACCTGAGGTTGCAGGTTTGGATGCAGCAGGACATATCCATTGAGATCGATGGCGAAGATGTAGCCATTAGCCCCTAGCTGGGGGAGGCAAAGAGAAGAGACTGTGGGTTAGGATTCTCATAGAGAAGCAGCTTGGAGCTTGCCAAACTGAGGCCTGGAGCTCGGTGTCTGCCCAGCACAATCGCAGCCTTGGTGTGTGGGGCCCACCTCAGCTGATCCCAATTCAGAGGCCCCTGCCTCCTTCAGGGCCCACCCCACACTCCCCTGCCTCCTCCAGGGTTCCAGAGAAGCCTGGTTCTGCTTCTCATCCTCTCAGGGATGGAACCAATCACCTCTCCTTGATGCAAAAGGAAACGCAGCCCAGATTCTCACTCTGCAGGGGGCTGGAGACTATTCTGGGGGGCCCAGAACCCCAGTCGAGGCCCTCCCGTCCTGGGCTGAGGGAACCTTCTCTTTCCCTGGCACTAGGCTTTGTCCGCTGAGACGTCTCTGCCTGCAGAGTTGCAGTGAAATGCTAGGCTGAATCGAGGTGCCTGAGCAACTGGGCATGGAGCGGTCTGATACCCCCCTTTCTCTGCCATCTCCAACATCTCGCCAAGCCGACGATCCCATTTGTCTGAGCCTTCCCTGCCTGAACGTTTGATATGCTCCTTGCTGCCCAGCTCGCTAGAAAAACCCTGCCATGGCAGTGGGGATTGGATCCCTGGATCCCAGCGGATGATGGTTATTCAGAGGTTGGATCGTACTGTCCTCCTCCACGCCACAGGAGCGACAGGGTGAAGTGTTCTCAATCCAGCCAGGCAGGGGATATGACAGAGCAGGGGCATGCCTCTAGTTCTGACCCTCATAAGCCAGGCTGCTGCTTCCTGGCCAGGCAGTAGGGTCTCTGTAACCCAGTTGTACTCTTTCCCAGCAGGGTGTGACATGTAGTGTCAGATCCTCTGCTGGACGAAGTCATCCCTGCAGCCCCTCTAGCATACACCAGCTGGAGAGGAGGCCAGAACCCTTTAGTGGGGTACCTGCTTCCTGGCAACACAGGCTTTCTGAGACTATATCCTGTAGTGTCCCTCCTGCAGGGGTTGCTACAGGGGCTGGTGCAGTGAGATTTGGTGCAGGGAAGCGATGCAGAAAGGACTGAGGGAGACTGGTGCTGATCGGCACCCAGCTCATTCTATGCCTGGCATTCCCCTCCCCTCATGGCCAAGGGCGGAGCAAAGAAGCCCGTTTCCCCTCCCTCCCGCCATGATCCTGGGGATGGCCTGCAAGGGACCCCTCTGAGTGGGGCTGGCTTCCCCACGCACGTTGTAGCGCGGCGTCAGCTTCTTGATGTCATTGAGAGCCACGTCGATTCCCATCACGCCCAGGATGAGCTGGTTCTGCAAGAAGCAGACAAAGCAGCATCAGCGCCAGGATTAAGAGCAGAGCTGTGGGCATCCCACGTGGGCAGAATGGGTGCCATTCTACTCCCTTAGTGGGTGCAAAACACACACACACACACACACACACACACACACACACACACACACACACACACACACACACACACACACACACACACACACACACACACACACACAGATTTGGAGGCCTGCTGCAGGTCAGTGCAGAAACTTGGCACTGACAGCCCACTCAGCTTCCACAGAAGCGCTCTGAGCACCTGCACTTCCTTCCCTGAGCCCAGACACAAAGGACTCATCACCCAGCAGCTCCTGTGAGGCCCTGTCTGCACTGGGACTGGAGATGGTGCTGGCTCCTTAGGAAAACCACACAGCACCACTTCAAATCTCAGTGCCAAGAGGACAGCTGTGGGAGAGGCTGGTTCTCATGGGTCTGTTCCCCCTACAGCTTTCTGCTTAACTCCTCCATGTACATCTGGGGCCTCTCTGATAGCAGTGCTCTGTCAAGGGAGCAGTGAATGCAGCCAGCTCTGGGGTGGAATTTAGCAACTATCATATAGTGTAATGGATTTGCAAAGCAGGGGACTACAGTTCTCACCAGCCCTCTTCCCCTGGCTAGGTAAGGAGGGAGGGATAGCTTAGTGGTTTGAGCATTGGCCTACTAAACCCAGGGTGGTGAATTCAATCCTTAGAGATCTGGGGCAAAAATCAGTACTTGGTCCTGCTAGTGAAGGCAGGGGGCTGGACTCAATGACCTTTCAGGGTCCCTTCCAGTTCTATGAGATAGGTATATCTCCATATTTAAGGGAAAGATCCTGAATGAGGAAGTGCCCAGGGCTCTGTTTGGGAGTAGGGGCTGCACGGCAGCAGGGAGCTGCAGAGACACCCCAACTATGGCCAAAGCTGCAGGTGGAACACGCTGTGACTGCCGGACGTTGCAGCTCTGGGTGGGATTTACGGGTGGGTGCAGCAGTGGCAAGGCAGGGGGTCATTGCAAAGGGGCCCCAATGAGAGACACTAACTCAGCCTGGCTTGGAAACCCACAAATGCTTATTTGCTTGAACAGATACTGGACTGGAGAGAGCATCCCAGGCATCAGGGCTGCCCCAGGGACCCAGACAGGAACGGCTATGGCTCATCAGGGCTAGCACCTACAAGGCCTAGTTGCTGTGCTTGCCTCCAAGATGCAGTACACTGGGCACGCTACTGGCACTCTTGGGGCTTGGGGTATGGAGTAACCCCAATAGGTACAAAGGCAACGCAGCAACACTACAAGCAGGAAGAGATGACCACAATTCAACAGCAGGGGGCATGTGAAGCAGGCCTAATGTACTCACTAAAATGAAGACAGAACAGCTCAACTCCTGAAAGACACTTGGGCGTCAAACTCCCATCAGGAGTTAGGCACCTAAATGTACCTTGGAGGATCCAGGACAATAACCCCAGCTTTATGGAAAATGCCACAGCGTCTTAACCGAGAGACCAGCAAACAGTGATGCTCTCTGGGACTTGGGGCCACCAAACTAACCACAAAGCCAGGACAGGACACAAGAGAAAATCATAGTAATGGGACTATCCTATGAACATGGGTTCAGTGCCCGGGACAGCTGTCGAGAGGGAGGGGCTTAGTAAGGAGACCATTAGAAGAAGCCAGAATTTGGTTGTAAGCCTGCCTGCTAACCGCAGAGCTGCCCTGGGTAAAGTTAAGACAGGTCACTTAATTAAGAGCAAAGTGCTCAGGTTTTCAATGATTGTCTTAGCATTTAACATCTAGCTCTTTAGCACTGGTTCTGTGCATTCCCCCTGCCCAAGCTCTCCCCAGAACAGTAATGGAGTTTTGCAAGCCCTGACTGCTGCTCTCTGCACTGTTCTCTCCTTATTACCTGTGAGACCTGAGCGGCAAACTATAACCTCCTCAGGCAACGAGCACAGCTATAAAAAGCAACTTGACCTGAGAGTGGATTTTCTCCCCCAGGTCCTAATTGTTCCCCAAATGACCACGAGTGTGGGAGGTTAGTGGGTGATGGTCTCAGCCGTTTTGCTACACGAGGATCTGCTTGACAAAGGCAAAGACTTGATTGGATCTATCAAAGGCATTTACTGATGTAGTGTCTCAGCATCTCGCCATCTTCAGTGGAGTTCTCCTTGCAACGGCCTGTGCGGCAAGGCTGTTATCCCCACTGTACAGCTGGGAAACTGAGGCACAGAGAGGCTAAGGGACGTGCCCCCGGTCACACAGGCAGTCTGTGGCAGAGCAGGGACTTAACCCAGGTTTTCCAAGTCCTAGGCTAGTGCCCTGACTGCCAGACCATGCCTCCTCCATTGCATATCAGGATTAGAGATGACTCTGGGTCCCACAATCCAGCCCTAGGCCTCTGTTTCAGCTCAGTATGGAGATGGGTCTGAGCCAAAAAGTCTGGCTCCAGATCCAAACGTCCCCCAGCTCTGGGAGTGTGAGCAGAACCACAGTTTTAATCTGCCCCATTCTTGGGAAAGGAGCCAGCTGTCAAGGTCTGGATCCAGATCTGAAGTTTCTAACAGTTTGGTTCCAGATTTTGGACCAGGGCCCACCTCTACGCAGGACGTGCCCACTCCCTTCTCCACCCTCACACATCCTGCCCTCCTGCTGCTCCCCTTGAAGAGACACCAATGCCCACAGCTGCCATCCTGCTAGATGTGGGACAGGCCAGGCTGCTTCAGCAGGCCATATCCCAGCTCCCCAAGGGACAGAGGCTTGGTCTCCTGCCTTGTTGCGTACCCAGTTGGGAAACAGATTGCTGGCTGCTCAGAAACACGAAGTGCAGCAGCAGTGCCACTGCTGCAGTGATCAGTCCAGAGCAGTACAAAGAGGTGCACGTGACACTGAGAGAGAGGAGGCTGAACCAGTGCAGAGCAGCGAGTTGAGGGAGGTGATGGAATTAGGGCACCATTGCTGGGGATCTGGTTAGCAAGGGCTATGTGTTGCATTTGCTCGTTGCTTTGTGTTTCACCTGCCCTGGCTGCCTCTGGGAGCTGCCTAGAATTCACCCCCCCCCCCACCTCCTTTGTCAGGCAGCAGCCGACTCCCCTTCAGCTGGTGGCCTGCTCTTTGTTATACTGGAGCAAATCTCTGGGCATCTGGGGTTTTCCTCGCATCCCTGTGGCCTGGGCCACAACCGCTTGAGAGCGCACAGCAGCAGGGGCAGGCCCAGCCTCTGGCTCTGGAAGTCCATGGGGTAGGTGCAGATGGGAGGGGATGATGCCAGAACAGCCAGCCTAGAAATGCCAGCCACTTGACCACAAGAATTGTGCTGCCAGCCCCAGTGGGAGTGGTGGATCCCTGTTAGGGGAGAAGTGGGGTATGTACTCCAGCTCTGCTTTCCCTTCTCACCCTTCCTTCACCACCGCTGTGGCTGAGCCCCTACTGGCAGTGCTCCCACCCTTGCCAGCGCCTACCATTGGCTACATCCGGGGATGCAGCATCCCTGGAAAGGGTCGGGAGCATCTCCTGAGTGAGTGTGGGCTGCTGGCCCAGCAACGGAACCCTACGCAGCACCCCAGGGCCTCGTCACATGCTGCAGCTGGCACTCTAGTCATTGCCTTGGTTCCTGGCACAAACAGCTACCACAGCACACGCAGGGCCGGCTCTAGGCACCAGCAAACCAAGCACGTGCTTGGGGCGGCACATTTTCAGGGGTGGCATTCCAGCCATCCTTTTTTTTCTTTTTTTTGCTTTGGGCGGCAAAAGCCTAGAGCTGCCCCTGGCAGCAGCAGTGTGTCGTGCGCAGGGGGCGCCCTGGGGCCACTGCGGTTTGCGCTGTGGGGGAGTAGTGCCTGCACCTTGTGGCTGGACTGGGCAGGCTCCGAACGGGGGACACTCGGGCTGGGGGCTGCCCTGCGGGGCACACGGAGCCATCTGCAGGTGCTGCAGAGTGGCTGCCCCCCAGCACCGCAGCCAGGGCTGGGTGAAGCAGCCTGAGCTGCCCAGGGACTGGCGCAAGGCAGCCAGAAGCAGCAGTGGGGCCATAGAGGGTGGGGTGCTGCCATGTGGGGCCTGCGTCCTGCTCTCTGGGGCTACCCTGCCCCGGCTCCTGAGCCCCCTGCCAGGGTGGTCCCCTGGCTCTGCCCTCCTGGGTCCCGGCCAGTCCTGGAGGCAGGAGCCCCAACTGGAGGGACCCTGGGCTGAGGTGTGGCCCGGGACCCTCTCTGCTTACCCCAACCCTGCCAGTGCTGGACTGGCTGGAGGCGAGGGGGGAGGGGGAGGAGTCAGCACTGGTGCGGGGGAGCCCAGGGCTGGGGTTGCAGGGGGTGCATGTGGGGGGGACAGCCCAGCGCTGGGGCAGCAGGGGGTGGGGGGAAAGAGAGAGCCCAGGGCCGGGGTGGCAGGGGGTGCCACTGGGGGAGGGCACTGGTGGGGGAGGTGACAGTCCAGAGCTGAGGTGGGGGACAGCCAAAATTTTTTTTACTTGGGGTGGCAAAAAACCTAGAGCCCGCCCTGGGCACACGTGGCTCCCTCAACCCCCTGCGGGATGGCATAAGCTGGGTCTAGTTGCACAACTTTTGTACTTTAGTATCAACTCGGGAAACTACAATAGCTGGCAAGAAAGCCGAGTGGGAAGGGAGCCGGGGGAAGAGCTCCATTCGGCATATGGAGCCATAAACTGGTTCACTAACCCCCACCACTGCTTTCCTCACCTGCCCTGTCTCCCTGATCTGCAAACAGGATCCACAGAGTAACGGGAGCCACTGCTCCATCTCTCTATACTCCACCCTCCCCCTCACCCCAGCAGCCCCCCACAGGGCATCCGTGGTTCCTGGGGTGAATGCAGCATCTCAGCTGTCCCAGTCCTGCCCTTTTGGGTGGGTTGATCCAGCCCATGTTATCAGCATCCTCATGGCTCTGGTTTCATTCCCAGGGAATTACAACGAAAGTTAAACCAGCCCTAACCTCCCTGGTCACATGGTGCTGGCTCCGCCTCCTTGGCATCAGCTGCCACCTTGCATGCAAAGAAACTACAAACACATGAAGTTCTTTTCTGCTCCATGCCTCTCCCCTAGGATGTGACTGCAAGGGGAGGGCAGGGGTCCTGAGGCAGCCTCCCTGCTAGGTAGCAGCCTGTGCAGCCCTATGGTACAGTCTGGGCATGTAGTGGCACGTTAGGTATGGATGCAGGCAGCCGGATGGAAAGCTCCCTGGAGCTCTGGTCAAACTCTAGTGTTAGCAACCAGCAGGGCCCAGTGACTGCAGAGGACCCGCTAACTCAGCACCACTCTACAGCCACAAGCAAAAATCATCCTTTATTTAACCCAGCAGGCAGGGAAAGGCCAAAAACCCAGAATTTAAAACCAGACCCACAAAGGTATTTAGGCTCCTAACTTCCACGGATTTCCTGACATCCAGACTGCACCAATACTCTCCAGCTTTGTGGGGTGTGACCCCACATTTCAGCTGTGCTTCTTCTAGAGCTTCGTCATCACCAGAAACATCTGAGGGATACCCCCTTGCCCCTCCCTGCCTCTCGCATACACACATCCTCACGCCAACACACAGTGAGCAGTGGGGAGATTGTGGAATCGGAGGCATCCCATCTGCCGTGATGATGCTATCCACTGACACAGACACTTTGGTCTCAGTATCACAAAGTGTTTTACCAATGGTAATTAGAGGAGCCTTTCGCACTTGCCCCTCTCATGGAAGGGATAAAAAGGGACCCAGCTCTAGACATACAGCACCTGCTGGGGTGGAAAGCAGCAGCTGCTCAGCAGCACACAGCCGTGCTATACGACAGTTCATGGTGGGAAGGGAAGAATATCATATCCAGTGGGAGCTGATGAAACAGGGAGGCAGGCTAGGAATTTGGCCAAAGACCAGAGCAAAGAGCCCTTCCATTTCACAAAGCAGCAAGGCATTTCTAAATCATCAAGACCTTGATTTTCCATCTCATGCAGAAGGGGGAGGGGGATCTTTGCAAGCAGATTCAAGGTTGGGAGAACACCATCTGTTGAGCACTCATCACTGTGAAAGTAGAATGAATTATATTGTAAGAATAGAAAGGATTAAAGAAATGTTGTCTGTACCTTTAAGCAAAATTGTTGGAGTGTTGCAATCCAGGTGTCAGGAA
>NC_133784.1:20639576-20666384 GCF_003597395.2 Chelonoidis abingdonii
GGCCTTGCATGGCTGCTCATATTATCTGGGTGTATTAGCAGAGCGCTGTGCTAATAAAACAGAGTGGTCTGACAAACTGTGAGTCCTGAGTCTAACTTTGACATCACTAAGGCTAAGATTATGTCATGAAGGTCGCAGAAGTCACAGAATCCATGACTTCCAGCGACCTTCGTGACATTGGGGACCCCGCAGCTGACCAGTTGCTGCCGGCAGTAGGGGACCCTGCAACAGCCCAGCCTCCGCGGGCGACAGGGGACCCTCTGACAGGACCCCTCGCAACTAGCTGGCTGCTGCTGTTGGTGGCAACCGCTGAGCTGCCCAGCTGCTGCACTGGCAGGGATCCCCCCACAGCTCCAAGCCACCAGTGGCAGAGGGACCCTAGAGCTGCTTAGGGGCTCTGGCAGGGGTTCCCCTGCAGCTCCCAGACATTGCAGGTGGTGGGGAACCCCTCCCAGCCACTAGGCAATGGGGTCCCTGCAGCTCCCAGCTGCTGCGGGGGGTGGGAGGCAGGATGCTGGACCCTTCTCTCTCCCCATTTTGTCAGGGATGTTTTTAGTAAAAGTCAGTGATAGGTCACAGCTTCCATGATTTTTTGTTTATTGCCCATGACCTGTCACTGACTTTTACTAAAAATATCCATGACAAAATCATAGCCTTACTCACCACCACCTCCTGCAGCACCGACTGTTGTTATGTGATGTCTCCCATCCCAATACTGACCCACCCCAAGTCTGCTTAGCTTGGGAGAAAGGCTGAGCTTGCAGCAAAAGGTGGCATGTCTGAGAGAATCCATGCACAGCTTGTCCCTCCCTGCCCAGCCAATGACTCCAGCGATTGTCTCCAGTACGAGAAGATGGGCAGGGAACAGAAAACAGCCAGAGGAAACGAGGTACCGAGTCCAGCATGTGCCTATCTCTCCCGCTAGTTTTCTGGCCAGATTCATTTGTGATCGAGCTCTGAGCTGTCCCTTCCTCTTCAAAACCCAGCAGGGACTCACCTCAGCTGGCCCCAAATGCCCCAATCTCCTGCTCCTTTTGTTCCTATGCTCTCCGCCTCTCTCCATGCCATCTCTCACCTGCGGGTACAAGGGCCTCAGCATAAGGCCAGCCTCCCTGTATGCCTCCACTTCCTAGTCTCATTGGAAGATGAACTCTTCCTCCACTCCCACTGGCTCCTGGTCCCCCTGTCCCTGTTTGAGATGCAGTTTGAATTGACACACACTATGCACAGTAACGCTGGGTTGTGTTTTGTCTCTCTCCCCATCACACACACACACAACTCGATTCTCTACTCCCACTGGCTTGGCTCCAGTGTGACCCCACTGACACCCCTGCAGTTTCTCTTAGTTTACAGGGGTTCACGAGCCCCTGGAGCGGGAGAGAGAATGGTAACGTTTCATACCTTCCTGTTGCTGCCGCCATCCTCCGTGAGGTTAAACACTGGCAGGGTGCCGGTCACCACCAACCCCAGGCCCTGGACGTAGAAAGGAAATGGAACCAGTCAAGCAAGCTCTCAGACACGTTTGCTCTGGTCTGACAGCTCCTTCGCAGGCTCCGTGCCACTGCTGGCCTGGGCCCATTGCATGGCTGGGGAAATCTGGGCTGGGGGCAGACACCACAGAACGGAGTAGGTGAGCTGTAGTACTGAGCCCTGGGGTCCACTGTGCTGATGAGGATCCACTACCTGAGTCTGGCTTGACACACTTCCCACCGTGAAGTTCTCAAGGGGGGTTGCCATGTGGTTTCCTTTTGGCACCAGGAGAGCGACTGTAAATCTACCCTGACAGTTCTGAGTCTTGTGGGGGGTAAATTCCAGTTCTGTCCACATGCCACAGGACCACCAGGTCCCTGCCAGGGGCTAGCAGCTCCCAGCTCTTTGACTGAGGAGCCTAAAGCATTATCATAACCTCCTGCTTATTGGAAACTGAAGCTAAACGTCCATGGAGCAGCACTGAGAAAGCAGCTGGGGGAGGGAAAGGACAGGTGGGTGCGATGGGGAAAGGGCTCGCTTGTGTCTTGCTTACCAGAGCATCCTGATAGACATTGGTCCATTGAACCTGTTTTGCTTTGTTCCCTGCCAGGACCATGGGTCTCCCCAGCACGTCCAGGTACTCCTGCAGACACAAGGAGAGAGGCCACCTGTGAGACAGAGACAGGCATTCCCCCTTCCCCTGTCAGAGATGAGCACACACAGCCCCAGCCCTGCTCGGAGCAGTGAGAGGAGAAACGCTGGCTCATATGCAGGGCTGACAAGAGAGTGGGGGAAGCTGGTACAAACTACTGGGGCCCGGCGGTTCGGAAGGGGGCCTGGGGCCCAGCTTTGTCGGCCCTGTTTAACCAGTCCACCTTTGCTGTGGTGCCCTGTGACGATACAGTTCTGGCAGGACCGAACTGAGAGTGCCAATTCAGGACCAATTGCTCAAACAGGACAGTAACAGCCCAAGGCTGGGGTTTTTCCACCTCTAAGGCAAACCAAACCAGCCAGACAAAAATGATTTGTTTTCACCCCACTGGCTAACCACAGTCAACAAGAAATTTCTAGACCTCCAGTGTCCCAGATCCCACCAGTCCCACTCGTCCTGGAGATGAATGGTTATGAAACCAACCCCAAGAAAAGAAAAAGATTCCTCTCGATCTCCAAAGGACCAAGCCCCAGATCGGCGTTATATATCACATCAGATCTTACCCACAAATCACTGCTGTCCAATCCTCTAGAATCTAAATCTAAAATTATTCATAAAGGGAAAGAGGTAGAGATGAGAGCTAGGATTGGTAAATGGAATCAATTACATACAGGATGGCAAAGTCTTAGTTCAGGTTGTAGCAGTGGAGTAAACTGCAGGTTCAATCAAGTCTCTAGAGACTCCCCGCTAGGATGGGTCATTCAGTCCTTGTGTAGAGCTTCAGTTTGTAGCAAAGTCCTCCAGAGGTAGGAACCAGGACTGAAGACAAGATGGAGATGAGGCATCAGCCTTATATGGCTCTTCCAGTGTAAGAACACTTCTTTTCTTACTGGTGAAAATTACAGCAACATGGAGTTTGCAGTCACATGGGCCAGTTCTGCACATCCTGCTGAGTTACAAGGCGTATCTGCCTCCTCTCAATGGGTCAGTTGTAGCTGATGGTCCTTAATTGGCCATCAAGCAGCTAAGCAGAGCTAACACCAACTGTCTGGGTGTCACCCGAACTACAGCATCAATTTGAAACAGACAGTATATCAGCCAATACTTTATAACTTCAACTACAAATGATACAGACATACAGACAGCATAATCATAACAGAACCCATACACTGGTCGTAGACACTCTTATACCTACCTTTACATAAGATTTGTGCCACTACAGGACCTTGGTTGCAAACCATGTTCTACTATGTCCAGTTTATATTCAATAACTCACACCCCCAACGCCAAATTTTGATGCAGGAAGGGATGACACAAACATCCCTGACTGCATCCCAAGAGCCCCCCATGCTTGGGTCTGTCTCACTACAGCTAGTATTGGGCTAGAGGCCGTACCAGTGTATAACAGAAATGGTTTATCAAAGTCATGTTCAATAACATGATTGAATCTCTTTACAAACTCAAGGTAAAACTTAGTTTGAACAACATTGGATTGAATCTGCTTTTGCCTAACAGAATTTACTGGCTGATGAGGTGGGCTCTCTGCGCTAACAGCTATTAGCAAGTCTTTCTTCTCCCTGCCAGCCAGGTAATTTGCATTAACACAAACACTAGCTTTTAATTTCTTAGCTGCTACCAATTCCAAGGCTGGACTCTGTCTTACAGAGATACCATACAAATCCAAAGGGTCTGAGAGTGAGAGTTTGCTTGCTCTCCCCTGCATCGTCAAGCCTTTATCCATAAAACTATTCTGCTTTGAAACACCAGTAACCCAATCTGTCCTCAGACCGTGAAGCATAGACTGCTCACTCACAGAATCAGCATGGACACATTCCTGTTCCAACACCATTGTCTTCCCAACCAGCTGGTCAAACCCAGCCACTTGGTTATAAGGCTGCTTAACTTCCTTCACAGCTTCTACTCCATCTGAGATCTTTTCAAAGCTACCCACACTGGATCTTTCAAAGGGAAAGTCAGTGGATCCATTCACAACAGAAAATTTCTGGCTGTTAGGAACCGAAACTTCCTTGATTAAATCACTTTCACACCCTTCAGTTACAGTAAACTGCTTGCACAGGTTACCAGGAGGGTTCCTTTCCCTATGAGCTTCTTTAAGCAGCAATTCACCCCTCTCAGAACTTCTGCCCTTACCCTCTTCACCTAGGACTTGCTCTAAAGGAACACTTTCCTGAGCCCCCACAGACTCTTTCTGGGTCTCACTTACATCCAGAAACACCTCTGGCCCATCAGGCAGATTCCTACACAATCCCCTTCCAGGCAAACTATAGACTTTCTAGATAACAGTTTAGAAGCCTTCTCCTTCCCTTGGCCATGAAGAAGTTCAGGAATCTTTTCCTTCTTGCTACAAGTTGTCAAACTGTCATTAGGTAACACAATTAAATCACCTTTTTGCTCTCCTTGTGCCCTGGCTAGGGTGTCACTCTGAGCAGACAGAATTGCTACACCCTTTTCCAACCACACATTAGCAACTGGCAAACTACAAGAACCAGAATTGTCTGGTCCCTGGGATTTTGCTAAGACACTAACTGGATGCACCCTAGTTACAGGGCCATCCTCCCCAGCAGACACAAACTTAGGACCATTCCCTTCCTGGGCTTTAGCTGTATTTACAACCAACTCCGAGACAACTGAATCACCCTCAACCATCGCAGGCTGAAAGGCACCTTCTGTCTGCTCCACAGACACAGAAGAGCCAGAGACACATTCTCCTTCACCAGACACACAGCTTAGGATTTCCTTTCCCTTGTCCCAGCACACCGGGCTGTTTACACACAACTGCTTGAAGACTGAGATAGCTTCCTCCATAGGCAAGTCAATACCCCTGACAGATACAGGCACATTTCCTTCACTGTCACATTTCTCCACACAGGAAACAGGTAAGGGATACGGACACTCATTTTCCACTATTTCTGCCTTCCCAAACTGCTGACCAGATAAAGCCATCAGCTCACAAGGTTGCCTAGGCTCCTCCAAGCTTTCCCTACCAGGCACATTGCCACTCCCAACAGATAAGCTGCTGCTTTTTTCACCACACTGAGCTACTTCCAGTAAATCACAGTTACCCATTTCACGTTCACTTTTACAAGCTGCACTAGCCACCAATCCATCACCCATCACAAATCTACCCTCTCCTTCCTCAGTTAGGGCTTCCACCTGACCATTTACTTGAATCTGCTCCTGAGAAACATTTTCCTCCCCCATGAGATCTTTTTGCTCTTGATCTAACTCCAGATTCACTTCTGAGACATTAGACAGACATCCAGAAACTCCATTCACAGACACACTGCCTTCTTGCACAGACAAACCTTTGGAGCAACCCTTCTCAGGCAAACCATTGCCCACAATAGACACAGGTGTAAATTCATTCCTGTCTTGTGACTGGTTACCCGAACTGAACAAAGCTTTAACATTTTCCCCAATTAAAAGATCTTTAGGCAATAACTTCCTTACCCCAGCTATAACTTCATGCTTAGCCCCATTCCATTCAAGGTGGATTCTGGCTAAAGGCACACGGACAGTAAACTCATAGAGGATCACAACATTCACATTCTGATTTGGTAAATAATCTTCCTTTTTGACCAGATCTGCTTTAACAAGAGTGATGTTAGATGCCATAGTTTGCCCTAAACAGCTTTTACCATTGACTTTTACACTCTCCATGAATTTTCCATTACCACTCCCATACATAGCACTGGCACAATTTATGGAGGCACCTTCTACTGAACACACAGTAACAGCATTTACATAAAAGGTGGCAGTGTTGGGGTACATTTGGTTACACCCAGACAACTGCTCAGAGTTATACAACATACCAACATTGTTACAAACTGGACTTTCAAGAGGATACAGTTTCTACTGTTCTTCCATTGCTTTTTTGACTTGGAACTGGAGTCTAGCCGTCTTCAGTTGCATCTGTCGAGTTTTCTCCTGAGCAGCCAGCAGCTCCAGACGCCCCTCACGAGCTTTTTCTTCTCTCTTAGCAGCTTCTTTCTTTCTTTTATCAGCCTCTTTCTCCAGCTGGGCCAAGGTTTGCTCCTCTTCCATACGAATTTTTGCCAGTTTTTTCTCATGTTCAAACTGCAGGCTGTCCATCAGGGCTTGCAGTTTCATTGCTTTTGCTGATTCTTTTTGTCTCATGGTCACTGATTTTTAACCAACCAAACTCTCAATCCCAATTTTCAAATTTGGATAGCGTGGGGTTCTGACCCAAAGCTTAATTGACCTGGTTCTATGGATCCAAGCACTACTGTGATGATGTGGTTCTGGTGGGACCCAACTGAGAGCGCCAATTCAGGACCAATTGCTCAAACAGGACAGTAACAGCCCAAGGCTGGGGTTTTTCCACCTCTAAGGCAAACCAAACCAGCCAGACAAAAATGACTTTGGTTTCGCCCCACTGGCTAACCACAAATCACACAAGAAATTTCCTTAGACACTCCAGTCTCCCAGTATCACCACCAGTCCCACTCGTCCTGGGGATGAATGGTTATGAAAACCAACACCCCAAGAAAAGAAAAAGATTCTCTCGATCCCAAAGGACCAAGCCCCAGATCCAGGTCAATATGCACATCAGATCTTACCCACAAATCACGCTGTTGCCAATCCTCTAGAATCTAAAATCTAAAGATTTATTCATAAAGGGAAAGAGGTAGAGATGAGAGCTAGGATTGGTTAAATGGAATCAATTACATACAGTGATGGACGTTTTGCTTCAGAGCTTATAGCATATGGAGTCAACTGCAGGTTCAAATTCAGTTCTTAGAACATCCCCCACTGGGATGGGTCATCAGTCCTTGTGTAGAGCTTCAGCTTGTAGCAAGTCCCTCCAGAGGTAGAACCAGGAGACAAGATGGAGATGAGGCATCAGCCTTATATGGCTTCCGTGTAAGAACACTTCTTTGTTCTTACTGTGGAAAATTACAGCAACTGGAGTTTGCCTCACATGGCCAGTTCCTGCACATCCTGCTGAGTTACAAGGCGTATCTCCTCCTGCTCAATGGGTCAATTGTGATAGCCTGATGCGTCCTTAATGGGCCATCAAGCAGGCTAAGCAGAGCTAACACCAACTTGTCTGGGGTGTCACCCAGAACTACAGCATCAATTTGAAATACAGACAGTATACAGCCAATACTTATAACTTCAACTACAAAATGATACAGACATACAGACAGCATAATCATAACCAGTAACCCATAACCTGGTCTTAGACACCTTATATGACCTCCTTTACATAAGATTTGGTGCCACTACAGGACCTTGGTTGCAAACCATGTTCTATATGGTCCTAGTTTATATCAATAACGTCACATGCTCGAAAAAAAATTTTCACCGGGGCCCGAACCCGATCTCGGAGGCCCTGCTCCTATGCAGAGTATGTGACAGAGCTCAAGAGGGATCCCTCCACCTTTGCTTCCTAGAGGGATCCCTCCATCCCTGGCTATTCCTAGAACTGGCAGAGACGTGGGCCTTCCTGCTTTCGGTTTCTTAGCCCTGGTCCCATCCTCAGTCCCACAGTGTCCACTTCCATTCTAGCTCTCCTGTTGGAAATGGCCAATATCAGCCAGAGGGACTCTTAGCTGGGGGTTCCACCCAATCCCGTAGCCTGCCTGGCTGATCTGGGTGTGGCTAAGTCTTTGTCTCGTCTGGGGCTCGGCAGGATGAGAACTGCC
Organism: Chelonoidis abingdonii; assembly: GCF_003597395.2. Lineage (NCBI taxonomy): Eukaryota > Metazoa > Chordata > Testudines > Testudinidae > Chelonoidis > Chelonoidis abingdonii. The sequence continues at coordinate 20,647,389 of NC_133784.1, forward strand.
ACACCAGTATTTCCCCTTGAAAGCCTGGTATAGCAACCCTGCAACATGGTCGACTGCCTCCCAAGCTCCCCCTTGCTGCCAGGAGTGGCTCTGCAGTACCCTGCCTCAGTTTCCCCTTCATTCAGTAACTCCATAGAGATGTGTGTCCAGTAACAACACCCCTCCTTGGGGGCTGGTTTACTGCCATAAAATAAACTCAAACATAAAGTCTCCTCTGCCCTACTCTCCCACAGGACCCAGCCCCCTTCCTTCCAAGACCTGTTTGCCTTTTTAGAGTCCCAAGCTGGGACAGCCCCTCTGCTCTGGAAGCCTCTTTCCTTCCTGCCGCATCTGCCAACCTCCTGCAACGCCTACTCGCTCCAGGCCTCCCCAAGGCTGGATCAGGTCACCAGACTCACTAACCACGTGTCAAGGCTGATGCCCCACTCTGGCACTATGAGTGCAGAAGGTAGGGGCCTGCAAGGATTCTAAAAATTAATACTGGCCACTCCAGGCTTGTATTAAACTCCCAAGGTTATGGTTTTTCTCTGATCTTGGCTTGGTAAACGCTGCCGCCACTCAGTGAAAACTGCCTCTTTCAAATCCTGGAAAAACTCACTTGGGAAGTTTACCCTGAGGACCCTCGGCTTTTCCACCCTTCCCTTGGGGAAGCTGAGAAAGAAAACAAACAAAAGGGAAACCCAGCTGTTGTCACCAGCTAATTGAAAAACATATGCACAGACTTTTTAAGACACAAAACCAATCAGGTTTTCAAAAAAGGTAAATATTAAAAAAAGAAAGGAAACATCTGGAAAATCAGCTATTGCTAAATGTTACAGAGCAACTGAAAAGGCGTTAAACACTAGGAATGGCTCCTTGGGGTCCAGCTTAACATTACAAAAAGAAAACAAAAATACCTGAGCTTAACATAGAGGAAATCCACATGCCAAAATAAAGAAATAAACCTGATGGCATCTATCTTAACATTCCCTGTCCCAGTGAATCCTTAAAGGTATGGGAGTTAATTTTTCATACCTAGTTCAAACTTTACATAGCATTCCTGCTGCCCCTGTCTCTTCAGCCACAAGAGAACGACCAGAGACAAAGGGGAAGTTTTTCCTCATTTTTTAAAAATTCTAGCCTTCCCATTCGCTCTTTTGGTCAGGTGCCCACTCCCTTTCCTTTACCTGGGGGGCTCAGTTAACGCTTTATAGGTAAAGCAAGCAGAGAACAGCCACCAAGAGGGACTTTATAGCTAACCCCCCACCCCCTTCATTTATCACACCACATGACTGTTATTCTCTCCACCTGGGAAGGAGACTTAAACTTGGGGCCCATCTCCACTCAGATGCCCTGTGACAGACCCAAAAACTGGGTGCTCCACAAGGGCTTTCCCACCCAAGGTTACACTCATCAGTGAAGCCTTGCGACTGCTCCCACTGTACAGATGGGGAAAGAGAGAGAGGCGACGACATGCCCAAGGTACACAGAGTCAAGGGCAGAGCCAGGAATGGGACCTCAGAGTCCTGCAGTCCCGCTTTAACCACTAGATGACACTGCCTTCAAATGATGCTGTTGAGCTGAAGGCAAAGAAATCCCCTTGGAGCTGGACTGCGCACATGGGGGCGGATGGGGGAGGGACTGGCACTGGACAATTCTTTCTCTGTCTCTTCTACTGTCACCATGACACCCGCCTTTCTCTGGGCATGCACAGGCTCTGTGTCATTGCAGGGTCCTTCCTTCTGCCCCCGGCCGGCAGAGAACCATCCAAACAAACCCATCCCCCCACCAGTGCAACGCCGGACATTGACAGCAGCACAGACAAGCATTCAGCATTGACTCAGGCACACAGGTCAAGGCCAGTTTTGGGGCACAACCTGAGACTCCTTAAAGGGGCAGGATTTCCAGTCGATGGGTGCTCCCCACCCAGGCCCCTTTGAGGAGTCTCAGGTTGAGCCCCCCAAATCACTAGCCCCTTTTGAACACCTAGGCCTGAGCATGCAGCATGGGGAATGTTTGTGGGGGAAGTCTCCCGCCCCTACTTCTGGGAAGCAGTGTGGGCTAGAGGATAGAGCACTGGGTTGGCATTTAGGAGATCTGAGTGCTGTTCCTAGCTTGGGCAACTCACAGCCTCATTCTGTGCCTCAGTTTCCCCATCTGTAAAATGAAGATCATGGCACTGCCCTCCTTTTGTAAAGCACTTTGAAATGTGCTAATGGAAAGAGTGAGATACCAGTGCCCACCTCCCCTCTCATTCACTCACCCTGTACTACCCCCATGGCAGCACTCCTGCTCTATACTGCTGTGACAGAGAGCACACCCAGGCGCGAGGTGGCTCCCATGAGAAAGTAGTTTTTTGTCCTACAGGCTCGGTAAGGATTTAAGCAGCTGAGCCCCACCAGCGCTGCAGACCACAGCGGAAGGAGGGTGTTGAGGGGAGCACCAGGAGTGATGCGAACCACCTAATCCTTTCTAAATCCTTTCTAAACCAGGGTCTCCCTGGGTGCCAGAGTAGGGGGAACGAATGGGGACAGACTGGAGGCTCTGTGCTCTCGGCCACCTGCCCAAGTGCATTAGGGGGCAGTGCTTGCCAATCAGCCCTCCCTTCTCCCCAAATCGATTAACCCCTCCCTGTAGGTTGCCATGGAGAGAGCAGCAGGCTGGAGCCTGGGCCCTGAGCGGGCTGTATTCTTTCTGGATGACAAGAGAGAGAAGCAAGGAGAAGGCATGGGGCAGGAGAGAGCCATGCAGCCAGAAAGAGAAAGCATAGCCCCTAGGAGAACACCAGGGATGGCATTAAAGCTGTATCCTCGCTCACTGTTTACCCAAGTGGGAGAACTATCTGTCTAAGCTGCTTATATGGCCCCTGTCATATCTGGGCGCCTGACACTCTTTAATCTATTTATCCCACCCCTATTCAGCAGGGCAGGGCTGGTATCCCCAATCGGAAGCTCAGTGTTGCATGAGACAGAGCAGGGAACCGAACTCTGGTCTCCTGCCAGCGCTCTGACCACTGTCTCTCCACTCAGCTGCAGCACCGGGTCATTGAGCCCTGCTCTGAGCAGACCTGAGTCCCCACAGGACAGCAATGGCACAGCTATCCGGCGGCAACCCTGCGGAGTTGTTTAAAATTAGAGCATTGGAGGCGAATTCTGAAAGAAACCGACCTCTGGTGCCTTACCGCTGTGGGTACACCCCACTCTCCATGAGCACGCAGATCCGCACCCGTGCCAACCAGTTGGAAACAAGAGTGCTAAGGGCATGTCTTCCCTGCAGCTCGTGTAGATGTACCAAGCAAGCTGCGGTGCAGAAGCCCGAGTGATTCCACAGGGTTCCAGGCAGGCTCGTGCAGCCCACGATGGTGCCTGTGTTGCCATGGTTTCAGTGCTCCAGAACCCAAGCAAAGCAAGATTCAGGCTAGCTCAGGTCCATCAACATGAGCGGCAATCCCAGCCTGTGCTTGCAGTGAAGATACATAGTGAGAAAGGTTCTCAGCTCTGCCACAGATACCCTGTGAGACGCTTTGCCCCGTGCCTTTCCCCGCTAGCACAGCCATGGGGGACTGGGAGGAGGGATCTGGCTGGACAGGCAGCTGTGAGTATCCTGTCGAAATGGGATTGAAGGGTGGAGATGATCGCTGGCTGGCGAAGGAAGCAGCAGGAGGAAGCGGAGGCAAAGAATGGAGAAGAGGGAAGCAAGCGCCATCAGCCACACGGAAAGAATTCAAAGCAAATGGCAAATTCCAGCGCAAAGCAAGGCCACACAAGAGACACCCCCTCCGCTGTGGTGTCCGGGCCATACTGGGCCCTGGCGCAGCCCCATAAACTGCCGGCTGGCAGCGAGTCTCCGCTGGCCAGCTGCTCTGGGTGTGCCATGCACTGGGTCACACAGCTGGAGGGCTGGCGGGGCTGGGAGGGATATTCCCATGTTCCAGTCTGAGTCGGAAACGTTCACTGCAGGCCAAACACTCTGAGGAGTGCTGGGGGGCTGTGCCAGAGAAAGGGAGGGTCCCAGGCAGCACCGAGGGCTCAGGGGTCTCTCTCTGCCCCCTCAGGCTGCCTCCCTTTTATGCTTGTCAGCACACCTTTGCACAGTGACTCTGCATCACGGGGTGCGTCCTTGCCCTGGGAGGCAGCATTAGGAAGTGGCATGACATCACCACGGGCCCCCGATGCGATGCGGCACTGTGGAAGCGTACGGTTCAATAGCTAGCTCTACTGCAGGCCTTGGGCCCATCACACCCTCTCCTTCCTATGCGCCCAGCCACATCTGGGACTCCCTCATTTTCCTCAAGGCCAGGCTGAGGGATATGGGACAAACCACCAAACTCTTCTGTGAGCAGCACTACAGAAAAGAGGTAGGGACAAGGAGCCACTTCTTCCAGAACATCCACCCCTGGCCTCCCAACCTGTTTACACTGCCCTATGGGCCCCCTAAGAAAACCTACAGCTGCACCATGTATGAGGGGCCTTCTGGCAAACTGCAGGGCTGCAAGATGCAGCCCCATCCCCAATTCCAAGTGATCACTGGGTCAAGAACCTGGCAGTGACCCCATCAGAGTCCAGTGGGAATGTCATCAGGGGAGATGGATGTGATGGGGAAGTCCAGCTGTTCACCATATGCAAGGACTCAGCATGGCGAGGTGTTGGCCAAGCCCTTCCAAGTGATTGTGGAGGAGTCTCTGCTGAATGGCTCTGGATGGCCAGGAGCACCAGGGGTTGGCCGGGATGGGGATGAGGATGAGAATGAGAATGGCTCAGGCACCAGCTCAGCAATTTTCCGAACTGTGCTGGCAGAGCCCTGAGAAATGTCTTGGCTGTGTGAACGCCAGTTGCATATGATGTTCATGTTACTCTGCACCCCGGGGTGGGAGCAGGAATTGAATCAATGGCCTCTGGATCTTAAAAGCAGGAGCCTCAATGGCTGGAGTGCAAAGATCTGACCCAGAGCCATGTTCAGCTCAGCAGCCTCTCTCTGGCCCAGCCACCACTGGAGTGGGTGCAGTCCCACTGCGCGATGGGTCGCGGAGGTGTAGTGAGGGAGACGATAACCGCAGATGACGCTGGAGGACAGGACTGGTTGCCCAGCAAAATGGTGCCTGGCTCATCACATTCTCATCAAAACTCTCAGTTCCAATGGGAAGGTTTGCCCGAGGGACGACTGTAGGATCAGGCCCGTGGTCGGATCAGACAAACAGTAGTCCAGAGCATGTCCAAACGAAAATGCTGGTGATTTAGCTTGTTGAATGTGGGGAGCAGCAGATGCCAATGAGCCCAGTAATGTGACGTCTGTCACTAGCACCGCAGCTTCAGTTTACTACCCTCTGTTCCAACCAATCTACTCTGCCTCACCCCAGGCACTAAGAACGGGGGACACAAATGGCTACATTATCCCACCCGAGCAACCCCTCTCAGAGCCATTACATGGATGGAGATTGACATTTCAGGAGAAAGGCAACAGACTCCAAGGCCGTCTGAGCTCAGATTCAAGACAGCGGTGCGCTTTGTGTTAGTGTGGTTCTGATCGTGTTTTACACTTAATTTCAAAGGGATACAATTACTGCTCTGCAGCCGAGACGTTAAATGCAGAGAACGGATGCCTCTGAGAAATGAATGCATTGTAGCTCTGCATTGCTGGTTGGTCTTTTTAGTTGTTTTCTTGTTTCTGAGCTATTAGGGGCTGTGTTTTCAAGCTGAGATTCTCATAAAATCACCTGACTCCAGGAGCTAGGAGGTGAAGGAAAACATCAAGTCTGTAAGGCTTGTAATCCACAGATTCCAAGGCCAGAAGGGAGCGCTGTGATCATCTACAGTGGCCTCCTGCATGGCACAGGCCAGAGCCTTGCCCCACAATAATTCCTTTCGAATTAGTGCAAACTTTAAAAAAAACAAATCCAAATCTTGATTTAAAAGTTGCTAGTGACGGAGAATCCAGCATGATGCTTGGAAAATCATTCCAATGATCAATTACTCTCACTGTTAACAATTTACGCCTTATTGCCAGTCTGAATTTGGTCAGCTTCATCTTTCAGCCACTGGACTGTGTTAGACCTTTGTCTGCTAGCCTGAAGAGCCCATCAGCAAATAGTTGTTCCTCAGGAAGGTACTTACAGACTGTGATCAAGTTGCTCCTTAATCTTCAATTTGTTAAGCTAAATAGGTTGAGCTCCTTGGGTATGTGGACCCTGCAGCCTTCCTCCATGCAGACAGACCCGCCTTGGTAGGGCTCACGGTAGTGTGCTAAAGACAGCAGTGTAGGTGTGTTGGCTTGGGCTGCACCTGGGGCTCTCAAGGCTAGAGGGTCAGGTGGGCTGGAGCTCCCAAGCTGTAACATCCACACTGCTATTTTTATGCACTAGCGGGGCTGGAGTCTTTCTACCCAGGCTGGGAAGCTCATGCCAGTGGCAGGGCAGATATACCCTATGAGTCTATCGCTATAAGGCAGATTCTCTCGTCCTTTACTCATTCCTATGGCTCTTCTCTGAACCCACTCCACTGTATCAACATCCTCCTTGGATGGTGGGACCCAGAACTGGACATCGGATTCCAGCAGTGGCTGCACCAGTGCCAAACACAGAAAGAGAGTTGGCAATGCTACTCGAGAGAAAAATTTTATAGATTGCACCTTTACTCGGGCCAGGTCCTCGGCAGCACCAGCTCAGGATATGGCCCATGATTTTCAAACTGACCACGTGTCACTTAGGACCACGACAGTGCCATGCAACATTTCCTGAGCATAACCCCCTGCTCTGCTCACAGCACCCATCCCCTACTGGACTGCTCCGTACCCATACAGGGCTCCCCATCTGTCTCATTCTCCATTTCCACAGGATGGACCATACCTACATCCTACCCCAGAGTCATAGGATCAGGGTGTGGGGAGCACATGGCACCAGGACCCTATCCCAGGATGGGATGGTGGAGGGGACAACACAACACTCAAACCCTATTCCAGCATGGGGGCAAGGGGTGAGGACACCAGGACTTTATTTGCTCCCAATTCTTGCTGGTTTCCTTTGAGAATCCAACACGTCAGCTGCAGAGAAACCAAGGAAAGGCAAAGGGAGCAGAGAAATGCCCCCACAGGCAGGGCTGGCTCCAAGCACCAGCCCAGCAAGCAGGTGCTTCAGGCGGCCAACGGAGGGGGCGGCACGTTGGGCTCTTTGGCGGTAATTTGGCAGCGGGTCCCTCTCGGAGCGAAAGACCCGCCACCGAATTGCCGCTGAAGAGTGAAGCGGTGGTAGAGCTCTCGCAGACTGCGATCACGGCTTTTTTTTTTTTTTTTCTTTTCCTGCTTGGGGTGGCAAAAACCCTGGAGCCGGCCCTGCCCACAGATGAGAAGAGAACCAGGGGAAAAGCAGAACATCCCCAGCCATTCAGCGAGGCAAGGGGACAGGCCAGCCCCCAGGGTCCCATGGACAACCTTGTGCAACCAGCTGAAGCTCGCTCACTCTCCCATTCATTTTCCCCCTCCCTCTTTTGCCGCGTTGTTTTGCAATTGTCTGGCTGGAAGGCCTGGCCGAGCTGTGAACGGAAGGCCACTAGCCCAGCCCGCCAGCCCCATTTGCCTGGAGCTAATAACTTGTCCCCAGCTCTCAGTTGCCATCTGTCACCGTGAACAGCCTGACAGATCAGCTGGCGCCGCTCGCTCCGCTCCATGTGGATTAAAGTACGAAGTTTAATAACTAGCCACTTAAGGAGGGAAGGGAAAACAAGATCCAAGAAGTGGGCCATTCATTTCAATAATGCGGCTCATCAGGCCCTGTGACGGGTACCTGGTTTCTGCCCTCCTTTCCCAACATGGACTCAGGTCATGCTGAAATGGGTCTGGGGGCCCCAGCTGGGCACCCCATAGATATCTGCCTGCATTATGTACTCAGTAATTCAGGGTGCTTGGGGGTTTGGCCCTGGGAAAGATTCAAGGCTGGGACAACAGGGCGAGTGGGCTGCAGGTGTGGACTGAGAGGCATCTGCAGAACAGGGTGGAAGGGCCAGGCAGGGTTTGCAGTTTGCAGATTTCATAGTTCCCATGGCCAGAAGGGGGCACTGTGGTCACACAGGAGATCAGACTAGATAACCTCGCCCAGAGAACGTCCCCAGAATAATTCCTATTGTACCAGTCCAGAGTCCAAGGGGTAGATGAGAGGTTCTACAAAACACAGTCAATCTGGATTTAAAAATCATCAGTGATGGATCCGCTGTTTTTGGGGCATGAGGTGAGAGAGGAGACATTTCTCCCGGTGAAGTCCGCTCGGATCAGAGCCAGCTCTGGCCCTTTGATTTGACTCCCTTTGGCCCCAGTCCTGGGGAGAGGGAAGTCCCTGGGCCCCTGCCAGCACTGGCACATCTGTCCCCACACTTCTGAGGCGATGCTGCCCGTGTGCCAGAGACATGTTCGAGCTCCGCTGCAGGAACGGGGTAAAACCTTCACCTGCAAAGGCTGTGTCTGCACTAGCATTCCCCGCTTGATCTACCACCACTGCAGCTGGCATGCTGGCAGCTGTGGGGTAGAGGAGGCGCCAGCAGTATTCTACCCCTGTGCTCGGTGCCATGCTAGCTAGCAGGGCAGCAACAATGTTGGCCGCCGGTGTGCGTCAGGGCTCTTACTCTGGGGCAGCACTGGTACTGGGGCAGCAGTGGGGGATTCCAGGGGAGAAAAATCTAGTGCAGGCCCAGCCAGCCCCGTCCAGGGGCAACATTACCGGGCTCGCTGGCAGACAATCCAGTGGCTGGGAGATGAAGCCAGCTAAGGACAACCTGGAAAGAGGTGCCTATGTGTAAGAATGAGGGCGATTAACTCCCGCTTTGGATTGGCTTCTCCTCCATCAGCTGGAGTCCTACCCCAGCACTAGGCGTCTCTCTCAGAGCCCAAGCCACTAGATCCGATGCAAGAACCCCAGGAGCTTGTTCTCTAGCTTGTGTCATGCAGGAGGTCAGACTAGAGGGATCATTTGACCTTCCCTCTGAGTGTATGTGTGCTGGGGGCCCAGGGCGGCTCCTTACCTGTGTGTTGATTCGGATGGCCCCAATGGAGGGAATTTCGAAGTAGTAACCTATGCAGAAAAACAAAGCAGGGAGCTGTAGAAACATGCCCATTGTGCACAGCCTGGTACCTCCGCATTCGCCCTTTCCCCAGTGCCCTCCCTCCTCACAGCCTCAGAGTCACTGAGGATATGATCCCAAAGTCCCACGGGTACCACCTTCAGGGATCCCTGAGCTAGAGCCCCGGGCCCTAGAGACAATGGGCCCTGGGTGGGGGGAAGGAGTCAGCAATGGAGTGGGGAGCAGGATCCCCAGTCGCTCTCTTTGGATTGAAACCAGGGCAGGATTCTGCAGGCAAACAAACAGATGGGGCTGTGGAGAAATGAGACTGAAAGGAGCTGTAAGGGCCAGAACAAAGATTGAAACCTACAGGGAAGGAGCAAAGGGCATGCACAAAGCTGGGGTGGGTGGAGCTCAGGGCTGGCAGAGCAGAGGGCTGTTGGTAGGGTGACCAGATGTTCCGATTTTATAGGGACAGTCCAGATTTTTGGGTCTTTTTCTTATATAGGCTCCTATTACCCCCTCATCCCGATTTTTCACATCTGCAGTCTGGTCACCCTAGTTGTGGGTTAGGCGTGATGGGCATGGGCAGAATTTATGGGTGGGAGCCCAGGTCTGGGACAGTGGGGGGGCGGAGGAGCTGTGGATTAGGATTAAGAGGCACCGGCAGGGCTGTGGGCATGGGGGGAGGTATAGCTCAGTGGTTTGAGCACTGGCCTGCTAAACCCAGGGTTGTGAGCTCAATCCTTGAGGGAGCCATTTAGGGATCTGGGGCAAAAATCTGTCTGGGGATTGCTCCTGCTTTGAGCAGGGGGTTGGTCTAGATGACCTCCTCAGGTCCCTTCCAACCCTGATATTCTATGATAGCAGAGGGCTTTGGGTTGGGATTGAAGGGCATGGGCAGAGTTGGAGGGGAGGGAGAGAGCAGGCCTGGAACAGCATGGGTGATGCAGGTCCAGAATGAGCTGTAGGATCAGGCCCATGTGGAGGAACCTGAGCCGAGCCACTCTCCCAGGCTCTGCTGCAGCTAGCACCAATGCTGTCAGTCTACAGAGCATGCCACCCAAAACCCTAGGAATTCAGGAGGCAGTTTGTAAAGTGCCCCTCCCCCACATTAGATAACAGCAAGGCATCAATCAGCTTCAAAACAGACCAGTGATTTGGGGAGCCTGTCAGTGGTCACTTTTGATCTCCTTGTGGCAAAACCAAGTGACACCGTAATCCTGCCTCAATCTCCCCTCCATTGCTGGAGCGATCACTATCTAGCCTGCCTGTTGATTTTTTGCTATAGCCTTGGCCTTCTTGCCAGCTCACTAGTGGTTCTAATCCCTCACAGAGCGTTTGAGTCCCATGGATCAGGAGGCCAGTCACCCTTGGTTCGGGGTGTACAGTGCGGGTCTCTTCAAAGCATGGCTTGCTGCTTCAAGCCCTTAGTAAAACCCTTTGGTGGGTTTCGCACGGGAACCCAGAGACTCTGTCTGAACCCATCAGAATCACCCTGGGCTCTGCTCTTTGAGAGGATCCAGTTTCTTGGGTAGCATCTCACCAGTCTCTGGTTGAAGGCTCCTGCTCCTCGGCCTCTCTGGCAGCCACCCCTCCCATCCACTCCACAGCTCTCTTATTTCCACAGCCCAGCTATGAGGCCAATCATTAGCCCAGCTAAGCAGGCAGGCAGCTTTCCCTAGTAACCCTCCAGCAGCCAAGACAGCAAGACATGTGCACCCCACGGTGCTGAGGCCCAGCATGAATCCCCTGAAAGAGACCAATTTGCAGAGAGCGGGTTCTCTGCATCCACTGAAAAATCAGGGGGTCTCAGGCTCCCAAAATCACGGGTCACTTTCCAAAACCTTAGCACCCACATGCTGAGTGAGATGCAGAACTGAGACCTCACCCCAAGAGTCTATTGCTGTAACTGCTGGGCGCCCCGTGTTCCCACAAGTGAGGCGTGGATGGGGGCCGATAAGCCATAATGAGCATTACCTGCTGTGGGGCTGCAACGTGGTAACTGAGACTCACGTGGGGCTAAGAGGGGTGAGGAACAGACACTGTAGGCACGTGGTGCATGAATTCCCAGACGTGCTGGGAGGGGAGAGGGCACTGAGAGGATAGCTGAATTAATGCTAGCCCAGGGGTTGATGGGTGCCCGCGACTGATACAGCCAGGTAAGCGGGAGTGTTTTAGCTTCCTACTCCAGATTTGAACCTTAGCGTTCATAAACTGAGAAGCTAGCATGAACCCTCTAAGCTTAATTACCATCTTAGATCTGATATCGCTCCCACCAGCCAGGAATTTCCAGGGCCTGACTCCCTCGGGTCTCCCCAAAACGTTCCCTGGGGGACCCCCAAGACTCAGATGCCTGATCTTACAACAAAGGAATAAACCGTCCCCCTGTCCCTCTTTACCCCCTCCAGGCTTCCCCTAGAAGATCAGCTTCAAGTCCTTGAAACACAACCCGAGAGATAAGTATCTCTCCCCCCCCCCCTTCTTCCCCTGAGGCTGTTCAGATCTCACCCTCCGTAGATCTAACACAAGAAATTCCCTTCCTTCGTTTCCTTGCCTACCCAGAGAAACTCAAACAGGTCTTAAAAGAAAGCTTTATGAAAGAAGAAAAAACACATAAACATAGTCTCTGTATCAGGTGGACAATACAGGGTCAATTACTAAAAGAAAAATATAATAAACAGCCTATTCAAAAAGATACAATTTAAACATTCCAGCAAACTACACACATGTAAATACAAAAAAAACAATAAAAGCTTACTGTCTTTTCTACCTTTGTACTCACAACTTGGAAACTGAAGATTAGAAGCTTGAAGATAGAAAGATCCCTCTCATAGCTGAGAGACAGACAAAAGACACAGACCCAAACATTCCCTCCCTGAGCACTGAAAAATCCAGTTTCCTGATTGGTCCTCTGGTCAGGTGTTTGGTTCCCTTTGTTAACCCTTTACAGGTTAAAGAAACATTAACCCCTGGTCAGGGATGAAGGAGAGCCAAAAGCAGTGTGGGCTAGGGAAGAGGCAGAGACGGGAGGCAGCAGGCAGAGAGGAGGGAGAGAGACTCGCGGGAATGGAGAGGTGGAGAGGGAGTATCCTTGGCAGAGGCCGGAGCCAGGAGGCTGCTGAAGAAGCCTGGGGAAGGGACACACAACAGGCTCAGGGAGTGGAGGTGTGAGTGCAGGGGGGTAGAGCAAAGGCTCCTCATGGCTCCCCCACAGAGCAGGCCATAGGAGAGGGCTTGGGACTGGCAGATACATTCGTCAGGCGGGGAAAGAAGTATTGGGCTGATGGCAGGAGGGGAGAGGGCTGTGCCAGGCCGAGTGGGCAGAGCCCTGTGCCAGGCCTCTCCAAGCAGTGTGTGGGGAGTGGGGGACTAACTGCCCCAGCCTATCCCTGGTCCTGAGTCAGCTCCCGAGGAGAGGCTCACTGCTCCTCAGGGCCTAGTTGGCTCCTTTGCTCATGGAACCCCACCCCCTCAACCCCACTCCTGGGCAGCTCTGCTACAGGGTGAGGCCCTCCCCATAATCTGCTCCATGCTCCCATTCTGCACTCATGGCAGTGACCCCCACAAACAGCTCCCCTACTCTATTTGGAGCATCTTGTGAATTGCACAGAGTGAGCCACAGAGTGCCGGGCCTGGCACCCTGGCTCCTCACTGGGCCCTGTACCCCAAAGTGCCAGAGCACGAGGGGCAAGACATCAGCCGGACCCTCCAGTTAAACAACGTAGCAGCAAAGCCACAGCCCTGTTCCTCGGAGGTTACATCTGTTTGCAGTGGGCAGTGCCATGCAATCATCAAGCGGGGTGAGCTTCCCCACAACAGTGCCCTGCCCATCCTGTTCAGAGCCCGGCCGGTAGGAGCTGCCTCCCTCCCCTATTTGCCCCACTATTCATGGTGTGCTGGCTATTCCCCCCCAGCGCCATCCTACTTACCTTTGTTGGCACAAGCCATCCACTGCAGGGGGGTCACGTCATAGTTGTGCTGCCCCACTGAGAAGGTGAACACTCGCACCTGGCGGAACGGGAGGCAGGTTAGTAATGGGGGACAGAAAAACGGGATCTGCTAACTGCACCACGCGCTGGAATGTCTCACACCAGAGTGCAACGCCACAAGAGCTGGGGTATGTACCAGCTCAGGCTGAAGGCCCTCATTGAGCTAGCTGGCCTGGCTGGGCTTGGGGCACTGCAGTGCAGGAGCCCAGGGCTGCAAGCTGAAGCCAGACAAACTGAAACTAGAAACAAGGCACAAATGTTTCACAGCGAGGGCGACCAAGCACTGGAACAAGGTCCAAGGGAAGCAGTGAAAACATAGAATATCAGGGTTGGAAGGGACCTTAGGAGGTCATCTAGTCCAACCCCCTGCTCACAGCAGGACCAATCCCCAAATGGCCCCCTCAAGCATTGAACTCACAACCCAGGATTTAAGCAGGCCAATGCTCAAAACACTGAGCTATCGCTACCCCCCCTTCATCAAATGGTGTCTTCAAATCCAGGCTTGGCTGCCTTGGTGTTAGCCAAACCAGGTTAGCAGGCTTGGCACAGGGGCAACTGGTGCGGTTCTCTGGCTTGCGGGAGGCCAGACTGGATGATCCGATGGCCCCGTCTGCCCTCAAACTCTAGGAATCGATGAGCACAGCAGTGTGGTCTAGCGGACGGAGCATGGGACTGGGAGACAGAAGCTCCCAAATTATTCTTCTTCTCCTAAGGCCCCCACTTGAGATCAGGCCTCCCTGTACAAACACAGCGAGAGACGGTCACATACAACTGAAAAAGACGAGACAGGGACAATGAGCCAGAGAAGTGAAGTGACTTGCCCAATAGCACATCCAGGCAGTGATTGAGCTGGGAAAAGTGCCAAGATCTCCCGAGGCTCAGGCTTGTGCCCCTCTCCACTAGACCATGCTGCCTCTGATGCCTGCCCACCATTTCACTGATGGGTCTCCCGCTGATCCTATCTGTGGCCTGGTTCACTCCCTGTGTGCACCTTGGACTTAGGGCCAGCCTGGGGAAGGTATTTAGGTACTGTTCTGCTCCATGTTGCTATGTCTAACTTATTTAGGAGCCTGAGTCCCGTTGACTCTCAGTCAGTCAGTCAGTTAAGCGTTGCTTTGCTCAGCTGGGTTGCTCAGCTTTGAAAATGTTATTACAATCTAAAGCGAAGAAAATCTCGCTCCCCATAGACCCTTAGTCTGTAAGGTCCAGTATTTTCTGTCAATCTCTCAAAGCACCCCGATCGAATCAGCTTAGCATTGTTAGTACTGAGACACTTATTACTCTTGCTTTTACAGTAAATGCACGGGTGGGGGTAGGAAAATGTTTGACTTCCACCTGATCTAGACAGCTCTTTGAGCCAAGCAGCAGCTGTAGACTATTGCTCCCAGCATGCAACACTCTCTCTCTGTCTAGATTAAATTACTATAAAGTGGGTGCAAAACTGGCTGAAAGACGGTACTCAAAGTGTAGTTATCCATGATTTGCTGTCAGACTAGGAGGATGTATTTAGTGGGGTCCTGCAGGGGTTGGTCTCAGATATGTTACAATTTAATATTTTCATTAATGACTTGGAGTGGAGAGTGTGCTTACAAAATATGCAGGGGACACCAAGCTGGGATTGGTTGGCAGCATTTTGGAGGACAGGATTAGAATTTAAAACAACCTTGACAAATTGAAGAATTGGTCTGAAATCAATAAGACGAAATTCAGTAAAGACAAGTGCAACATACAGCACTCAGGCCTTGGCTACACTGGCGCTTTACAGTGCTGCAACTTTCTTGCTCAGGGGTGTGAAAAAACATCCCCCTGAGCACAGCAAGTTACAGCGCTGTAAAGCCCCAGTGTAAACAGTGCCCCAGTGCTGGAAGCGCGGCTCCCAGCGCTGTAAACTAATCCCTTCGAGGAGGTGGAGTACGTGCAGCACTGGGAGAGTTCTCTCCCAGCGCTGGCGCCACGACCGCACTCACACTTCAAAGCGCTGCCGTGGGAGCGCTCCTGCAGCAGCGCTTTGGAGTTTCAAGTGTAGCCAAGCCCTTAGGAAGAAAAAATAATCAAATGCACAACTACAAAATGGGGACTAACTGGCTAGGTGGCCGTGCTGCCTAAAAGGATCTGGAGGTTAGAGTGGATCAAATGGAATACGAGTCAACAGTGTGACGCAGTTGCAAAAAAGGTAGTATCATTCTATGCTATATTAACAAAAGTGTCGCATGTAAGACACAGGAGGTCATTGTTCTGCTCTGTCTGGCATGGTTGAGGCTCCAGCTGAAGTGCTGGGTCCAGTTCTGGGTGTCACACTTGGGAAAGATGTGGACAAACTGGAGAGACTCCAGAGAAGAGAAGCAAAAATGATCAAAGGTTTAGAAAACCTGATCTGTGAGGAAAGACTAAAAAAATGGGGTATTTAGTCTTGAGATAAGAAGATGGGGGGCGGGGGACACACACACCTGATAACAGTCTTCAAATATGTTAAGTGCTGTTACAAAGAAGACAGCGACTAATTGTTGCCCCCACCCACTGACAGTAGGACAAGAAGTAATGGGCTTAATCTGCAGCAACGGCGATTTAGGTTTGATGTTAGGAAAGACTGTCTACCTCTCAAGATAGTTCAGCTCTGGAACAGGCCTCCAAGGGGGTTGTGGAAAAATCCCTGTTTCTGGAGAGTTTTAAGACTAGGTTGGACAAACACTGTCAGAGCTAGTCTAGGCTGACCTTGGACTTCCTCCAGCTCTACATTTCTGTGCTTCTCTCCCATTCACCCCGTGTGGCCTAGCTCTGAGGGAGCAGGGCTGACAAGGGGTTGGGTCGGGCTGGAGGGCTTGCTGCTTGGCTGACCCTCCAGTCCTCCCCAGCAATTGAAAGGATGCTCGGCCCATGGAGGCTGGACTAATGAATGTGGAGCAGTTCCACTCCCACTGCATGGTCTGGGCTGGAGAGGACTCCCCGCTCCCCTTTGCCAAGTTACTGGGGGGGATGGATGGCGGTCACAGCGCAGTGACCTGCTGCCAATAAACTAGCAGGAAAAAGAGCCATCTGGGCAAAACCCTCCAGCCTCCTGGGGACTCCTCTCCCACGGTCCAGCAGCCCCCTGAGAGCACTTCCTGCTGATGGGACCGGGAGACTCCGAGGGGTTCCCATTCCCTTTCCTCCCAGCCCAGCTCTCCTGTGACACCTCCCTCTGTGTGCCAACAGCCTGGGCAAGGAGCTCTGCCCATTTCCTTCCCTGGCGCTTCAGCATAGGTAATAAAACAGCCCTGGCACGTGAGCTGCCCCATTACAGGGGCAGTGGCTCAGTGCAGGAGCAGGCAGGCTGGAAGAGCAGATGTAATAGCTCCCATCAAATGAGGTGGAATCAGGTGATAAAGCCGGTGGCTGTTTCCCCTTTCCTTGTAATGAGCTGGTACAGTGCCAGGCAGCTCCAGAGACTCACTCCCAGCCCCCTCGCAGAGCTTCTCACCTGCTCACTCTGCTACTTGTGACGGGCAGCCCCAGGAAGGGACGGAGGGAGCCAGATGGATGATACCATCTCTGCCCACCTCGCTGGTTCATTCAAAGCACGTCGTTCCCAGGGAGAAACCCCATTGCATTTCCCGAGTATGTCTTTGCCTGCTCTTCTGCCCCTGGCATGAGGCTCTGTGCATTAGATCCCTGTCTGGTGCTATGCAGGCACGACCCATTCACTGGCGGGTCCATCCCTTGCACCTCCAACCTTTTGTCCATCCTCTTTCCTCTGAAGAGGATGGAAAGGCCAGATCTCTCTGTAGCTCACAAGACTCCCCTGAGCTCAGAGCTGGGCTGCAGCAGCTCCACATTTGGCTCAGTGCCCCTGGGGACTCAGCCCTTGTGCACAGACACAAGGGACAGCACAAGGTAGTGGCCGTGCAAGCTTCCTCTCCGTTGTGCCTCTGGAGGGCCCCAACTTGAAAGAAAGCTCAGGCCTTGGCTATCCTGCAGGCTTGCCCTGGTCCCACCACCTGTGCAGCTGCAGCCAGATGGGGTTCACTGCAATTTGCATCAATGGATCACACCCTGTTTTCAGATCCCAGTGCAAATCACGGCTCCCCTTGCACATATTAGGGGTCTGCTCTGGTGGCTGGAATCTGGACAAATTCCAAGTCTAGACTGGCCCTCCGTCACCATGACCTTTAGCCTCTCACTTGAGACTGTAACCTGACTAATGCTGGGGTGGTAGTGGCTTTTGTGTTATGGATACTCGCAGCGGGCTGAGAATAGAGCCCTCATTTCACATACGACACCAAACTTCCACTGCACAGGGCTGACTTTTGGTCTCCAGCAAGCTTGAATCCAAAGGCTGCTTTTCCCACTCCCACCTCAGTGGAAATGATCACTGCTCAGCAGGAATCTGCTGGGACCATGACAGTCCCCACCTGCCAGACCAGCACCCTTTAACCCAGGTTTACCTTACACATGTGTAACGTAGCAATACGTGCACACAGCATCAAATCCTGCCTTCGCCTATCTCCTATGCAACCCCACTACAATCAGCCGGGCTGCATGGGACCGCCACCTGGGCAGGGCTCTGGGCTATATTGTTTAGCGTGCCCTCTAGTGGTAGCTCTAAATACAACACTTCTTAGTACAAGAAAGGCCTGATAGACTACCAAGTATCAGACAGGTAGCTGTGTTAGTCTGTATCCATAAAAACAATGAGGAGTCTGGTGTCACCTTAAAGACTAACAGATTTATTTGGGCATAAGCTTTTGTAGATGTTTTTTCACCCACGAAAGCTTATGCCCAAATAAGTCTGCTAGTCTTTAAGGTGCCACCAGACTCCTTGCTGTTTCTGATAGATTACATTACCCAGAATGCTTAACAGGAAGCAGCATGTGCCTGTCACAGTAGAGTGGATCAGTACAGCTCAGTGGATCGTTAGCTGCAAACCTTAGGTTATTCCTTACAAAAATGGATCCAAGGCCACATGTGTCCAATACTCCATGATGGGACCCTTTTCTCCAGGCAGTGGAACAGCAACTTGTTAGCCACTGTGCTCACAGTGAGCGTTGGAGAGAGAGAGAAGGTGTAAGTCTGTATTGCAGGATCTGCTCTTAAAAGCCAGGAGGAGGTTTCCCTGCCCCCAGCCCTGCTAACACAATTCACACACATCTTGAATCCACCCAAGGGGATGCTTTTGCCTTATCAGCCTGTCTGTTATCTCACTGGACCCTTCATTGCAGACCCAAAGAGAGTGAGAGTCTGTAGGTATGTAAACCTTAACTAGGGCAGGATATAGGCTCTCCCTCAGCCGCTCTGATCAACCCTCTTGGGGCCCAGATGGAGAGAGAGAGAGAGACTCACACTCGTCTGGAAACTGCAGAATACACTGAAAATGGACATTTAATATCAGCTTTTAAATCAGATGTGGGCAAACTACAGCCTGCGGAACCGTCCTGCCCGGCCCCTGAGCTCCTCCCGGCCTCTACCCCACTGGCCCCCATCCCCCGCAGCCATCCCGCTGCCTGCCTCTCCCGCTGGGCAGCATGGGGAGTGTCGCTGGCTCTGGCCCAGTGTTGCGGCTGCCAGTTCCTGCTGCTGGTAAGGGGACAGGGAGCAGGGGGTAAGGGAGCAGAGGGTCCTTGAGGGCAGTCAGGGAGGATGGGGCAGTTGGATGGAGTGGAGGTTCTGGCGGGGGGCGGTCAGGGGATGGGGAATAGAGAGGGTTGTGAGTGGGAGGCCCGGGAGACCTGTCAGGGGGTGGGATGTGGATAGAGGTCAGGAGGGGAGTCAAGGACAGGGAGCAGGAGGTGTTGGATAAGGGCATGGGATCCAGGGGGGCAGTTAGGGGCAGGGGATCCCAGGAGGGGGTGGTCAGGGGACGAGGAGCAGAGGGCAGTTGGATGGGGGTGAGAGTCTCAGGAGGATTGTCAGGGCACGGGGCTGTGGATAGGGGTTGGGGATTCTGAGGGGGGCAGTCAGGGGGCTGGGACCAGGCTGTTTGGGGAGGCACAGCCCTCCTTACCCAGCCC